>NW_027466911.1:2300000-2739243 GCF_046128005.1 Genypterus blacodes | reverse complement strand
TATCATTAATGTTCTTCTCTGGGGAGGTTATGCCTTTGTAGGTTAAATAAATAACTTAACTCTCTGTCTCACACACACACACACAGAAACACTCTCACGCATACACACACACACACACAGGTTGCCTCAGAGCTCAGCATGGTTAAGAACACAACATGAGCACCTTGTTTACCCTGAGTTCTCTGCTAATGTATGTGGTCAGGATAGTGCAGTGAACACCTTTCTGTATATCTAATCTCCCTTTAGGTGTGTGTGTGTGTGTGTACGTGTGTGTAATATGCTCAGCAGGCACGTGTCTTCTCATTGCATTTCCGCTCGATCATTATCTGATTCCATGACTTTATACATAATATCGATATGAGTGTGTGTGTGTGTCTATTCCTGCCAATCTGCTCTGCTTCCTGTCTGCACTCCATTGATTGTTTGTCTTTTGCTTTAGTGCAAAACAAACACGGGGGCGGGGGCAGTGTGTGTGTGTGTGGGGGGGGGGGGGGGGGGTGCTAGGCGCGTCAATGACCTATTTCAGCATTTAATGGTTGAGTGATGTGCAGACAGGCTTTGTGAGGGACCTGATCCAGTCACATCTGCATGCTCTCAGACAGCATCAGTCCAATCGGATGAAGATGAGGCAGAGCTTCCAAATATCAGATTTATTCAAACTCACCCTCGCACATTTAATATAGGGCTTCACTCCATAAGTACTGCCGTTGAAGAGAAACTAAAGGTGCTGATACCACAAGGGGAACATACTGTAGTTTGCTGTTTGTTGCCCCAATTTTTGGATGACGTAATAACAGATGGAGGCTGTGCTGAACTTAGTCCGTTTACATTTGTGTATAACGTTGACAGTTTCTACATTTTTAGGTTTCTGGTTAGTTGTAGAGTTATGTGACCTCAATCTACACTCAACATTAAATCCCACAGAGGTACAGCATGACATCGACTGGCCAATCACATCCTTGCAGCCACTAGGGACTACAGCTACAGTATAATGACCTGTTCCTGCTCAGTATGCACAGCGGTGGTACAAGGAGAAACAACTGGCTCAAGTCTCCTGGTCAATACTGGGCGAGCTGCATCTGTTGATATATTCAGACGGCTGACAGAGGCAGTAAAAAGCTCGTCTGCCCGTCATCAGAGAGACTAAATGAGCGGAGGAGGATGAGTTGACGACCTGAAGATCGTTTGCATCTGAAATGTTGAATACCTCATTTTGGACGGAGGCTGTCCGGACCTAATTGAGATTTCATTCCCTGAAACGGGGGCCGCTACTGCAAACGATCCAGCTTAACCTCTCACCCCGTCCGCTCTCATTACCGTCATTCACTTGATTTCATCGGGGCTTAGAGGGGGTTCGGTCCTCGGCCGGAAAGTGAAATCCTCTCCTTCCTCTTGACTTTGAATTATGTCGGAGCCACTCTGCTAATCAGCGGACAATCAGAGCGCTGGGCGAGGTTGATACTAAACACACAGCCGCAGCATTTACATTTACATTACATTACTGCATATTTATTCAGCCAGCGCAGTCATGACAGGGCCTGAGCGGAATGATAGATAGAGCTAATGCGTTCTACGGAGGGCCGGGTGGAGGAGGGGGAGGGGGGGGGGGGGGGGGGGGGGTGCGATCAATACCAACTAATGGCCTTTCACTTTGTCTATAGAAAGTATCTGCACACAAACTGCCATGTGAGGCATATCAACTTCCACTAATGCTGGGCTGATATTATCTGTGTACAGAGGAGAATAGGGCTGGAGGATGAAATGCAAACATGCAGTATGTCTGCTGTTTCTGTGTGTGTGTGTGTGTGTGTGTGCGCGTGTGTGTGTGTGTGTGTAAAGGGCAGCGGCAGGCGTGGGCGGACTCATCGCTCAGACAGACAGACAGACAGACAGGCACAGGCGTTCTCTGATGTTCCTTTTCTTTGACTGCATCCCGGTCTCGGTCACCCCGTCCTCGTGTGTGTCTTGCGTTGTTCATACTTAAGAAAAGGCCTTAAGAACAAAAATACCCAACACCTACCAAACTATTGAATTTGTGCATGGTGACGGCGTGTAGCGGCGTGGCGTACGGACTTCACCTCTGCTGCTGTATCCGTCCCTACGATAGGAAGGAGGAACAGGAAGACTGGACCATATTAACTTAATGGCCAATTTGATCGTGGGTACTAATGTCCAAATGGTTCATTTATTAATCAATTACTTCATTTAATAAAGAAAAGAATTCAAGGATAAATTGACTGATTCATATTTCATGTGGTCTCACATTGAAGCACACAGAGTTTCACATTTCCAGCCTGAATTCAGTTTTTCTCTCATTGTTTCTTTTGCCCTTGGTGCTTATTGTCTTCCTGTTTCTCCCACAGCCAGTAAAGCCTCAGCGCTCATATGCTTTGGCGCTGCCTGTCATTTTCCCGCATCCCCTTCAGGCCATGTAAAGCGGCTGATATGACCCGCCTGTGATAGAAGGCTTTTTAGTGCCGTATGAAACCTTCTGTCTGTGGTCTCTCATCAGCCGTAAAGAGCAAACATGGAGGCAAACACATGCACACACAAACACGAGCCGCCCACCGGAGCAGGCGCGGGGCTGTAAGTCACGGCGCTGGCGAGGAAATAGGAGCTGGAGTCCAGAGCTGTGAGCACCTTAAGCTGTAAAGATGAATTGTGTGGCGGACGGAGGTATTTATTCTCCCTCTTTTATGAGGCCTCAGGGACTGCAGTCCTTTGGTGTTTGTTAATCAGGCACAGGGTGACAGTGGCAGTGTGTGTGTGTGTGTGTGTGTGTGTGTGGAACGAGGAGGTGAAAACGCTTTGTCATCGGCCTCCGAGCTCCTACCCGAAGCCTCGTCTGTCTCTATTCCTTCCATCTTGCCGTTTGGTGTCTTCTCACGGTTCCTCGTCACCGATTCCGCATTTCATATGCAAATTAGCAACGCATACCGCCATCACACCGCTTATGTAACACATCCACAAGCACATAAAGGGATTTTTGCTGTTTTTGTGTTGTTTTCTTAGATGTCATATTCTCAGTGACTAATTAGCAGCAGATAAAAGGACGTATTCCATTTCTGAGGAGGAGAGCCCGGCGCTGTCGTCTGCTATCTGAATCATTTCTCACACTGTCACTTCTGTGTTTGTACACCGCAGCCTGTTAAATACGCCTTTAGTCTATCCAAGTCGCCTCTCACCCTCTCTTCACTCTCACACAGCGACGCCCCTCAGGCTCCATCTTTGAACACAATTTTGCAAGTCCTCTAAAATTTCCTAAGCGGTGGACTGTAACATCTCCTCAATCACAACCCTGTCACCATAGAGGTCATCGTCATCGTTTTTGACCCTGCAGGTAATTTACAGTGTCGATCTCACACCTTCTTCTGTCAGGGCGCATACATCCTTATTTATTTATAGAGTTATTTATTTATTTAAGTTAATTTTCTGTCTCAGATTCCTCTGTCAGGCCCCGGCGTTTCTTAAGTAGATTGGATTTGATTTCTGCTGTCTTCCTCGGGCGTCTGCTCACACATTAGGGAAATTAGCACTGTAGTCGTAAAATGTATTTAGGCACTGCTGTGATCTGGGACGGCCGTGTGTGTGTGCGTGTGTGTGTGCATACGTGCTCGGTGTTGTATATCCCAGCTCAGGCAGAAACAAACGGCTCACTGCCTCTAAATGTTTCTGCTGGTTGTCTTCCTTCACGCCCCACCCTCTCTCCCTCTCTCCCTCTCTCCCTCTCCCCCCCCCCCCTCTCTTAAGAACAAACTCCCCATTCTAGTGTTTTTATCTCTTCAGCCACATTTATGTTGCACGTTACTACGCATTACTCAAGGAGTTTTCTGTTTTCCTCTGTTCTCCAGAAGCCCTCAGTGTCTTACGGGTAAATCATGGTCTCACACCGGAGCATTCGCAGTAGAGTAGTTTTCTCTTTCTCTCTCTCTCTCTCTCTCTCTCTCTGTCTCTTTCTCTCTCTCTCTCTCTCTCTCTCACACTCTCACTCTCTCCCCCTGGACGTGTGGCAGAAACACAGGACAAAAATGACAAATGAAAAGCCAGAGCTGTGTTCGAGCCACACTTTGTTTGGCACACCGCAATTTCTATGCTCTAAACACACACACACACACACTCACACACTTTAAGCCGCTCTCCCCTGCCTCACATCATTCTCTAGTGGTACATTTTTATGTTTTAATGCTGGAAGCTAACAAGCATAAACACACCTCTCAGGATGAAATCCAGATTCATAAAACATTCACTCTCATAGCAACCAGGACCATAATGCTCTCTCTCTCTCTCTCTCTCTCTCTCTCTCTCTCTCTCTCTCTCTCTCCCTGCCTGCCTCTCCCTCGCACTCTCTCTTTATCTCTTTCCCTCTCTCTGTATCCTTCTGTTCTTTTATCTCTCGCTCTGTGCGTCTCTTCTCTCTGTCTTTATATCTCTCTGTCTTTCTCCCTCTCTCTCTCTGCTCACCTCTCCTCCTCGTTTAGTGTGTGTGTGTGTGTGGGTCGGGGGGTGGGATAAGGGTGATTTGAGGCCTGACTTTGTACGAGGACATGAGGGACCAGCATAGCTTCGTCTCTGGCTCTTGTCAATATGTTTTTTGTTTTTTTGTGCCTGGCGAGATCAATGCTAACTTCATCTGCCCTCTCAGCCAAAGAGCGCCTGATGGGAATCCTGATGCGGCCTCTCCAACGCAGGGGGGAGAGCGGAGAAAAAGCCTTAGCCAGAGGTTAAAGCAGGCTTGAGCTGTTGCCAGTACGAATCCCTTTACCGTCTGAGAAAAGCGGCATCCTCTCCTTTTGTCAACAACTGTGGTCGATACCCCGGAGTAAGACATTTAATCCCTCCACTGTTGTGCACTGGCCACCTCCCAGTGGTTGTTCTGATTGTATGAGCTGAATGCAGGGCGTTGGGAACGAGCCGTCAGCATGTCGTAGCATCATGTAAAGAAATAACGACACTAGGAAACGGAGTGCAGAAGAGGAGGGGGAAGTCAGAGGGTGAGGGGCTGGAGGAGGAACAAAAGTTTCTCACGGGTATCGAAAAGGACACAGAAGTTCTATTCTGGAAAAGCCACGTATTGACAAAGTCTCCCTGGATTTTCCCCTCAAATCAATTTCTGGTCACCGAGAACCGTCAGTGTGGAACAGTGTGCTGGCCAGGTTTGGATTCACCTCGGCTGCCTATTGATCAATATAGGGTAAAGACTTGCTGCTGGAAGGGAAACCACAGGGGAGAAATGTGTGTGTTTCCCAGCGGAAGAACCAAATGGGATGTGTGTGTGTTTGAGTGTATTTGCCTCTTTCTCTGCGTGTGTTTTGCGTCATGAATCTTTAACGCCTCCTTCCCTCTATAGTCAGTTTTAGGATCCGGCTATCATTTGTTTGCGATTGACGGTCTCGTCCCCCCCCAGCTGTTGCTCATATGCGTCGTCTAATGCTGGGCGTCGTTTATCATTTTGCACACGTGCAGTCACGGCGGGACACCAGGGACATGACGGAGCACGTATTTATCTTTCTTATTTACAATCTCTGCTAAGCCGCGCCGCTTTAGAGTCAGATACCTGCAGGTTTCCGCCCGCTCCAGTCAGCCGGCAGAGTAAATAACGCGGGCAGAGAAGCAGACACCTGCCTCGAACCGCCGGCGAGCAGATTAATAACAAACGCTCCCTCGATCTGTCTTCAATTTGCTTTTACCTCTTTCTCCCCTTTCCAATCAGACGTGTAGTCTCTGTGTGTCTCTTTGTGTTCCCTCTCTGTCTCCCCCTCTCCTTCTCTCTCTCGCTAGACAGACGAGGCATTCTTACACACTAAAGCGATGAGTAAAAGCCCCGGGGTGTGCTCACGAAAGGGGGGTGTAATATGAGTCTTCCTGGGACTTATCAGCATTTTGCAGAGACACGAGCTCGGGAGGAAAAAAGCATTATAATCCCGGGCGTAATGGATAGTGCTTCGCGCGGTTGGCAAATAAATGAATCAACAGTATCTATTAACTGGAGAAGCTAGTTGTAGTGGAAAAGTGTGTCATTGAGCTCCTCACTCTTCAAGGTTCAAGCCACTGATTGGCCGCCCAAACTTTGTGATTTCATCCCTGATTTTCCTCTTATTGATAAATCCCGCTCACACATTGTGGCGATATCTTAGCAGGCTCTCCTGTTGGGGCGTTCAAATCCTGTAGTGCGAAATGTGTTACTATGGCGATGATGGCGGCGTCGAGATCGGCCAATCTAGAGCACGAGGCAGGGGTGAGGTGAGGGTAACGGACAGGGATCATAGATCGCCAGGATGCAAAGCGAGGATGTAAAGATTATTTTCCCGTCTCGCTCATCATATGCGGTTGTGACGAAATGCAGTTTTGAGACCACACACACATTTTTAACAGTTTCCTCCCTGTTGATTCAAATTGGAGCTGAATTTGTCACCAAACGATCAAGATGATTACGAGACTCAAAGGGGTTAATTCATTAAAACATAATCATGCAATTGGCATTTCACACTGATGAAATCTACCGTCAGATTGAAAGGTCTTCATTTCTTTGCTTTGACCCTGAAATGCAAATGAGGAAATATGATTGAGGGACTCTGGCTGCAGGGTCGTATTTGCCCTCAAAAGCATGTTGAATGGTGCTGTTTTATGGTGTGTAAGTGACCTTAGTTAGCCCCATCTATGTAAACTCATTCATGCAGACGGCTGATGTACAGGCCTCTTGCTCAAAGCCCCAAATATATTCAAAATTTATTTTCCATTTTCTGTACACCGTGCCACTTCACTGGCTCATCGGATAACCCAAAGTAGCAAAATGAGTGTGGAGAGGAAAAAAATAAAAAAATGGGCGAGGAGATGGAAGCAAGAGGCTCAGAGACGAAATAGGACGAAAATACAAGACAAAGGTAAGCATGGATAAAGCAAGAGAAAACAAGCCAAAAAGCACAGGACGCAGTAAAGGCTGAGAGGATCACAGGGTAAAACAATAATCTTCCATAAAAAAGCAAAGACGGACCTTTCGTGTCATTCCAGTTTCTTACCGTGTCTCGCTGGATCTTCTGTAATGGCCGTGCTCACAGAAGCAAGGCATTGCCAGAGTCTAACTCATTTTCTGCTGCTCCCAGGACACATTTTAGGAGGTAAAATGGATTGAAACCCTGGCGCAGAAAGCTTCTCTGAGATGCCAAACTGCTTTAACACCGTGTTACTGGTCTGTGGCATTTGAAGAACTCGGGGGACCAGCAAGTTTACTCCTCCAATTTAATATAAAGTAAGAGGTGATGGTGTGTGTGTATATATATGTGATAAATTAAAGCACATCACATGCAGTGCTGCACGTTAAAGGCCAGTCTGTTATATATGATGAATTTGAAGGTCCTTAGAATCCTCCGATGGTTGCTGGCTTCTCCTCCTGCGTTATGGCATCATGGGTTCCTTATCTGCATCTACAGGGAGGTTTTCTCCTTGTTATTGTTTCATTGCCAACGAATTCCGCAAACAGCCACGTCGCAGCGAGACAACCCAGTGACTGCAGCTCTCTGGGGAGCGAGGAGGTGTGGGTAACAGCAGGATGTTGTCGAGCTTATGATTAAAGACGACACTGACGGATTCACGAGCGTTGGTGGATCAAAACTGAGGACGAAAATAATTGGTTGAAAGGTTTGATTAGTTGGATAGATTGCAGAGCAGTTATAATGAACCCCAAAGGACCGTTGTGTCCAAAATCTGTATATTTAAATAAATTGACTAGGAATAAACTAAAAAATGCTGTCCTTTTATAAATCCAATACTCCAAGCAGGAAAAGTAATAGTTCGAAACCAACATGCCTTAAGTCAGATAATAAAAATAACCAAGCAAATAAAAACTTAATGGGTAATCCACAAAAAACAGGAATAGGGTCATGAAAAAACAGGATAAGCAGCTCAAGACTTCAGAATGGAGCCGGATATGGAGACATGCTGTATATCAAACCAAACTGTCCCTGAAGCTCAGCGTTGCTTTGCATTATGCAACACAAAAGTTACAGAAAGAAGAATAAAGAATCTGTCTTCCTAGATGATCTGCAGGTAGTGACCCTTGCCCTTGCACTTGCACACTTGTAATACCTGTGTAGTGAGTGTTGTCGTACTTGGTGCTGTACTTCGTGTTCTCAGCCTCCACAGTTTGGCCTCATTGCTTGAAGGCGAGTTCACCTTTTCCAGGCCAGTAAAGTGTTTGTGCCAACACTAGTCGACAGGCATTGTGTTGAAACAAAGTTTATTTACCGCCGGATCGTGACCTCGGTGGCAGCATGTGCTTACCCTACTTAAGCACCTTCCAAAAAATGTCTTAAATGGCCTCTATAGATTTTCTGCCTTTTCTTTCCTCTTGTTTTGTTCCCCTCCTCTTGACCCGTGTTGAGCAGCAAGCTTTTTTATCCGCCGCTTTTCCTGCAAAGCGTCCCGTCTGTGTTTGCAGCACCTGTTTACCCGCCGTCTGAGCACAAGCAGCTCAACTGTTTCTTGAGACGACGGGAGACGACGGGAGACCTTCACTGCACTCCATGAAACAGAAAGCACTTATTCGAAAACTTGCTGCCAACCTTTGTCACCCCAACTCTCAATAGCATTTCAGAGCCCTCTCCTGCTGTGTAATAGGTGTTATGTGAGGGTGAGGTGTGAGGTGACCGGTATTTCTGAGGTTGCGGGTTAGAGCGTAAGGTTGGCGGAGTAATCCTGGGGCCGCAAAGCTGTTTCTGATAGACTACAGGGTCACCTTTAACGGCTGATTGAGAGGCTCTCCAGATGAGCCAGCAGCCAGGGTAAGATGGTGCTATTGTCTCTAGTTACAGGCTTACTCTGGTCTCAGTGTTGAGTTAGCACAACGTGACCCGGCTTATATGTGAACGCAAATCCATTTGGAGTGGATCGATGGCGGAGCATACTGTAAGTGTTCCTATCACAGTGGCAACATGCCCTTTTAGCTTGGAGCTTAAGAGCACCTCAGATGGATGTCGGAGAGAGTGAGAGAGGGAGAGGGGAAGAGAGAGAGAGAGAGCTTTTGGCCGTTTCTGATTTCCAGATCACAATTTCAGGTATGATAATGTCTGACCTGGTGAATCCTCCCCCCTACCACCTCGCTCTTCCTCCTCCTCCTCCCCTAGGATTCTATTTCAAAAAGTGATACTGCAGCTGAGAGGGATCAATAATCCCTGTGGATGTGGCCAAAAGTGCATCTACATCATTCCAGTGGCACAATTTTCTATGCAATTCTCTCTGTTTTCACGCTGAAACAAACATCTGCGGCCGTATAGCAATGAGGTGATTTGGTTAGAAAAGAGGCGCAGCGTGTTGTGTGTTTTCATGGGAAATTCGAAAGGTAGAAATGAACCAATTGCTCATGCAGGTTTTGATATTGCTATAAGCTCCGGCGGTGTGATTATCCCCGTTCTATTTTCAGATTTGACTTATGAAACCATGAGTTGCCGTCTCTGCTTTTGCTTTCAATTTCATTTCCTTTTTTTATATTATTCTCACTTATTATTTTGCGCTGCCAGGTTGGTTTGCTTTGTTGCTTTATTTTGGAGTGATGGGGATTTTGGATGGAAATTATCTTTTTTTCTCTGGAAAAGTTGAGAAAATATAGCTGAGAGTTAAGCAGTCTTATTTTGTTTTTTCCTGTATCACCCTCGTCTCGTCTCGTGTCGGCTCTTGTGGTCTGGTGTTGACTTGTTTGGTCTTGTCTGTGTTGGTCTAGTCTGGGTATCGAATCGTATCATCTGCCCTCCTGTTATCTCGCTAGAAATAAAGCTATTTCCCACGTGAGCTGACATGTCATATACAATTCGTTCTATCAGCAGGCTTGTACGTGTCACAGATTACTGTAAAATACGTCCGTGTCCTAATGCATATTGTATTTCTCAGGTTGCAGCTCTCTGATCCTGACCTTTATCTCTACTAATATATTCACTGTGGTGAATAATTACCTGCTGCTGTTGATGTCAGCAGACCTTGCGTCACTGCCTGCTGCTGGAGAATTCCAAAGAGAACTATTGATGTGTTAATATAGCCATGATCCTTTCAAAACCTTAGACTCCCATTGTTTTTTAATTGGAGATGTTATTTGGGGGATTAACGTGGGTGTAGGAAGGAGGATGCATGTTTTGCTGCGTGTTAATGTGGCGCAGGAAAACGACAGTGGAAGGTTTGTTGCCTGAGCAAATAAATTGGCTCTTTTTGACTCGGATTTCATTAAAGTGAGAGAATGGGGCTGTCACACGGTTCCTGCAAGGTGACTGATGCGTCCCTACTCCCTGAAAAGCAATGGATGAACGTATAACTTTCCTTGATCTCTGTTCGCAGCTCAGCAAAAAATGTACCATGCATTTTAAATTGCTGCTGTCTGAAATTGATAATAAATGAAAGAAGTGTTCCTCTAAGAGGTTATTCCGCTTATCTGTACATGTGGCGTCTGCAGGCCCAGTTATTAAATTAGAATTTACGAGGTCTGTTGGTTTCCTCGCTAGCTAATGGAAGGCAGAGCTCTGCTGTTTTATCCATTTTATTAAGTGCTTCTTTTATGATATGCAGACAGTAAGGCATTGCTGGTGTTGTTGTTGTTTCTGATTGAAGTTCCCCAACACTCAGTCAGCAGCTGGTAATGTTTGAAATGCAGCAATACATAATCTAATTTGGTTTTTATTTCTGCACAATTGCTCTGTACATGCCGTCCCAAATGGATCGTACCAAGCGGGGATTCATACCCGACGTCAGACGTAGTAACATAAACAAGGTGGCTGCAGACTGCATTCGGATCGCATCTCACTTGGCAGGTTGTTAAGCAATTTGATCCATCCTCCTTTCTTGCTCAGTGGACCATCCTTGCCAGTTTTTATAATAATTAATAACTTTTTCTACATGGACTGCTGCCATCTCTGTTCGAGGGGCAGGTAGGTATTTACAGGAAGTGGTTTGGCAGATCAGAGAGCAATCTGATCACAGTTGTGGTTGTTGATGCAAGGTGAAAACGGGGCCACAGTTTTCATTTGAATGAAGTCACAATTGGGTGGTTTATTACAATCCCCTGTTGGCTTCAGCTTCACTCTGTTGTAATCTAAAAATGACAGCAGAAAGGTAACATGAGTAAAAAAAAAACAGGTCAGTCTTTTCTTCATCAGATTTGAAGTATTTTAGCGACAATCCGTCGCTCAATGGTCTTACCTGGATAGAAGCTATTAACTGTGCTCCCTTTTCTTCTCCCTGGTGCCTTGGAGAGAGCTGATCCACTTGTACTTGCTTCTCTCGAAATAACTTGTAATGAAGTGGCCCTCTTAGCAGCTGCAGAAAGTGAAGTACCTCCAGATGGGCAGTGATGCAGGAGGAATAATTCAAAGTTTTCTGATTCATTCCTGATGAAGTATGATGCAGAACACTGTGTGGTTCCCAGGGTGGAACCCTGATCCCCAGGCTGCCCACTCAAATTGGCAATTTCTTACTCACAAATTGCTTCCCACTCCTCTGTATGGCTGTATTTTCTCTCTACATTCCCTTCCCCCCCACCGTCCTGTCTTCTCTCCTACTCGTTCTTGTAATAAACGCTCAGTAATGGTCTGTATTTACTTTCCGTCATACCTCGCTCCTGTACCGTCTCTGCCGTTTCATTAGCAAGCTGTTTCGAGCAGAAAGCTGCTGTCAGTAGGATGAGTAAGAGGGGAGAAGAGCTTATGAGTAAGAGGGGAGAAGAGCATATTATGGGTTTGTAGACATTTTGGTAAACTTTCTCTGACTGCACTTACTCAGAGTCCACTCAACTCCCCATCGCTTCAGCCTCTGTCAACCTTTTCCCCAAGGCCTATCGATCGGGCTGGACTGGTGATCCAAGGAAATTAAGAGGAGGTACTAGAGCTGTGTGCACACTAGCATCAACATCACCAACATCTGCCCAATCTCTCCTCTCTCACACCCTTGCTCCCCTCTCTCTGACGCCTGTTTCTGACGTGTCCGGCTGCTGGAGGAAAGCTTTGCCAAAATGTTTTGCCTTCGGGCTGTTCGATTGGTAAAGCTGAAATGAAAAGCTGCAGAAAGGCGTTTCAAGGTTGACATAGCCGCTATGGTGGGATACATCGAGATTAGAGTCTCTCAGTCTTTCTGGCAGTTGGTCTTTGGAAGATTTGTCCCTTCTTTCTTCTTGCCGTTCATCAGTCGGATCTTCTGGGGCCATTTAGGGAGATTAATGCTCCAGGTGTACCTCCCCAACAATTCAAGACTCCACTGTAGACATTTTAATAGGCTCCTTGTGGCTATTCTCTCTCTTGGCATGAATCTTTCATGGTGCTTTGGAACTCTCAGCCCACCAGTGGGACATGCTCAGACGAGGACTTGGCACAGGCTCTCAAATTTCCACTAATGATCCATTTTGGAGAGCACGGTGAGGACACCTGCCAGAGACTGAGAAATACAGGTGACACAAATTTACACAGTTCAGGTTTAACTTTTATCAGTCTAAATGGTCCTTGAGTAACGAGACAGGCCTGGATTTTTCCAACAATAGGTGGCAGGAAGAAAATGTGGTGATAAACCATTGAAGCTAATTGCCTGAGTCTGATTGGTGAAGAAAAGAATGTAAATCCTGCAGCCCCAAACCAGGTGTTTGAATACATCTTAACAATGATTTGTGTAAACGATGCGCTGTGCAGCTTTGCATGAGGATTCTGTATGTGTATCAAGATTTGTTCACTCAATTATTCCTGATTAAAACAACTGTGTGGACACATTTGGATAAGGAATCTGGTACATGCTTTTTCTACAATTATTCGACATTTTTTCTCACGTTCAGCAATTGAAGTAGAACTGACTGACTGTAAATGGTTCGAAAGAGACTGAACGAAACAGTCGTGCCTTTTTCTTATTCTAACCATTCTCAAAACTTGTAATTCAAAAATGTGTATTAAATTGGAGTTGCCAGCTGCTGTTGGTTCCATTAACTCCATGCATGAATGAGCTGTAGCTCACTCCTGCCTGCTAGTTTCTATTTTCTGTCTGTGTGGCTGTTTGTTTCGCCACTTGCTTGGAATTGACCGTGGCGATGTGCTGATTCAGGATGAGACCTTAGCGGCCTTCAGAGACCTGCAAGACTCCATCCACCGGTCACCATAACTGCAGTTTAATAGGCAGGCAGTGGCTTTGCTCCAGAGGAGGTCTAATTCTGAAGGCAGGAGAGGAGTTGTGATGGTGGGGGGGCAGGGGGAGACGTGCGAGGTGAGGTAGGAAGTTCACAGAGAGATTGTGTGGAGGAAGCTGATTCTGTGTTTTCTCTGCCAAAGGTCTCTTTGGCTTCAGGTGATGACACAGCACCTCGTTAACGCAGCAGTGTTTCAGGGCTGCCATGCCAGGGCGCAGAGATGATTTATTAACCCTGATCCACCCAAACGCCTGCTCAGATTAAAGGGATGCCGCGCTCACGGAACCAAATATAACAACTGCATTACAAAAACACGCTGGGAGGGAAAGTGCCCAGGGACCTATGAGGCATGCCTAATGTATATTCAGAGGGTTCATGTGGTTTGAAATAATGTGTGTTGTTTTAGTGAAAGAGGTTCTGCCATCATCGCGGTCTACTCAGAGTTTTGTTAATGTTTCCAGAAGAAAGGTCACGATCAGCTGCCAGTTTGGGATTTCACACGACGTGCTTCTGCATAAGAAACGCAGCGGAAAATGGAATTCCCATAATACAAATCTCTGTCGGCGTCTCGGTTCGAGTGAGCGCAATCTGTGAAGAACTGACAAGCCACTGCTGAATGATTGATTGATTGGCTGACAGAAGCAGCATTCCGATTCTCAAAAGGCCTCCGTGAGAGATGCTGGTTCAGTATTCACACAATGTGAAGTCTGACGGTTTAGTATTTTTTAAACGCAAGGGGCTTCTGAGCAGATATGCTGTAATGTTGCCGTGGGAATTTCCGTGCTGGTGGAATCACAGTCCGATAAAGAGAATCTGCTGCTGTTTGGTGCCTGTTGTCGTTCACTGTCGACAGTTTGATAGAATCATTTTTATTGATTTAGAATGACGAATATAGCACTTCTGTCAAAGATGAGATTTTCCTCTATTCACTGTAAACACATACTGTGAGAATGCAGTGTACCTCCACACAGGGGGTCACCTGCTCTCCTTCCAGGGTGGGCATGGCCTTGGTCAGAGTTGCCGCTGATGCCGCCACGGGAAACTCACAAACCACCACTTTGTGGATGACAGAGGAATACTTCTGATGACTACTACAATCCAAAGTGTATACATCTCATACAGAGGTCTCAAGTGGGAATTATACTCACAACCCTCGAAGTAGGTAGCCACTGAGTCATGCTGAGGCTCTCGGTTTGGAGCACAATACACTCATAAAGCACTGGGTCTGGATATGACCATAAAGGTTCTTAATGTGTGGTTGTAGGTGAATCTTTCAACATTTTAGCAGTTTGCTAATGGTATGATGTCAGTGTTTCTTTGCACCCTGGACTATGGGTGTGGAGTCCTGTCCTGCTCAGTTCTTCCTCTAGTTCTTCCATCCTTCTCACTGTTTATCAAAGATCAGGTGGAGGCTCAAGTGCAAGTTTGGAACGCAAAAGTAATCGGCAAGTTGCTTCTGTGCTCTTGTATCTGCGTGGAGCACGTATCAGCAGCCATGCATCGGGAAAATGTGTAGAGAAAATAAAATCTTAATCTTAATTGCTTTTCTTCCGTGTCTTTCGTTCAGGCCTGTTTTATCACAAAAATATATATAATTGGCTCTCTGCCTTCGATTTCCAATGTTTTTATTTGTTTGTGTCCAGGCTTTGCTTTAATTTTATTTAGCTATGGTTTAAAAATGCAGAAAGAGCAGATATCTTGCCTTTGTAAAACTGCGTTCCAAGCCTCCTTTGAACAGACTCGCCCATCCACAGAACACAGGGGCGGATGGGGACCCCTCCTGTGCATTAAGCAGCCCTAATTAGATGTCCAGAAAAAGCCACAAATTATTCAGTCTCTCTATATATGTGCCAATGCTTGGTCCAATCATGAGCTGCCGATTCCCTGCTGCTGCTAACATGTTAACAATAAACCAGTTCAGTAATCATGACTGGTGGCACCACTGCCGGCTGCAGGGTTTCGCTCTGCCTTTTTAGCTAATTACATGACTCAACCACAATGACTCCCAGTGGAAAGCCTCTTCTCTGATGCTTGTGACCATCATTTAATTTTGTCGGTCGTGACCATTGGTGAGT
Source organism: Genypterus blacodes (assembly GCF_046128005.1). Lineage (NCBI taxonomy): Eukaryota > Metazoa > Chordata > Actinopteri > Ophidiiformes > Ophidiidae > Genypterus > Genypterus blacodes. Next base: position 2,724,033 of record NW_027466911.1, on the reverse strand, counting down.
GAAATATGTCGCCTCACCTCACACTTAAAAATCCAGCGAAATCCATTCCAAAAAGGTCTTTTGTTTCCCTTTTTATGTTCTAACGCGCCTCATTGAGTTTGCGGTGGCTTAGCACAGCCTTGACTCCGACCCCTTAGAAGCTGAGCTGCACAACACGAATTTACAGTGAACAGCCTGCTGACATGCACAGCGTCCCGTCATGATTTATCGCTTGCGGGACTCACGCCTATTTGCATATCAACCCCCCCCCCCCTCCTTCCCAGTAATAGGCAATCTGTGGGTGTGCGCGCGTCCACCTCAGACAGTTTGTTTGTGAAAATAGGCAATCGAGACGCCGGCAAATGTGGATCCAACAGGCTCGGGAAACACAAAGAACGGATGATTACAGCCCGGAGATAAGAAAACACACACATATCCGTCAAAGAGGAACATCTGGTCCTCCGCACGCACACCCTCAGCCATACGTGACGGGGCCGAGTTATGCAACCAAGGGGTTTCATCTCTCATCATTACGTCCCTGCAATGATGGGACGCGCTATGCATCGATGCTTTCTAGGGTTTTATATTTTGATTTAATGTCATTCATTATTTCGAGTGTCACTCGTAAAAGAATGAAGAAAAAACTTTAAATCCCATGTTTTCAGTAGTGACAAAGCCTAAAAGCGAGGACACATTTTGATTGTGTTTTGTCGTCTATCTCGCATAAACCCCCTCACACCTTCCTCGTCTGGAAAGCCTTTGCCTCTGTTCCAAACAATGCGCATGCAGGCCCACAGAGTCGCTCAAGGTCCGTGCTGAGCTTTTCTCGGATAGAGACGGCCGACACTGAGATAATTGTACCCTCCCGTGGTCTCATTTCCTCCGGGAGTATTACTCTCCACACTGGAGATGTGCTAGATTTCCAGCTGACAAGAAATGGCTCCTTTTTAAAACTCTTTTTGAAAGCATGGAGATGTTCGTGTGGATAGCCTTTATTTATTGTTCTCGGGGGGCTGGGTTTTACAAAGAGCCAATGTGACTTTGAAAACTTACACCCTTGAATTCATTTCCGAAACAGATAAGATGTGTGTTTTCTGATAAGATGGGAAAATTAATCTTGCAGTAGGATTTTCAGTGCTTGTCCTACGGTTGTGTCTAAACATTAATATTACATCTCTACCAGAGGGTTCCTCCATTTCGTGCATCGTAAATGGAATCACTTACGCCCCTGCTTTTTCCACTCTCAGAATCTTGATTGATGCTGTGTGATCAAACGTGAGTGCTCGATTTGTTGTGTGCTGCTGGATGTTTGACCTCGGGCTGTGGGTTTGGCCAGTCAATGGATGATTCATTTTAATCGCTGGCTCTGTATTCACATATCGATCCAATTTGAGCAACAACACGGCAGTTAGTGATTTAAAGAGCAGACCTGCTGCCAGTTTATTAGGAACACTTGGTGCCATTTTATTAGGAACACCTGGTTCCACTTGATTAGGAACACCTGGCGGCACTTTATTAGCAACACATGATGTCACTTGGAACATCTGGTGCCATTTTATTAGGAACACCTGGTTCCACTTTATTTGGGACAGCTGGTGTCACTTGGAACACCTGGTTCCACTTTATTTGGGACAGCTGGTGTCACTTGGAACACCTGGTTCCACTTTATTTGGGACACCTGGTGCCACTTGGAACGCCTGGTTCCACTTTATTTGGGACCCCTGGTGCCACTTGGAACACCTGGTTCCACTTTATTTGGGACCCCTGGTGCCACTTGGAACATCTGATGCCATTTTATTAGGAACACTGGGTGTCATTTTATTAGAGACACCTGTGCCACTCTTTTAGGGACACCTGATGCCACTTTATTAGGGACAACTGTACACCTGCCACTTTATTTTGAACGTCAGGTGGCGCCTGTTTCCTGTGCTCCTAGAAACAAAACACTTTGTGTAGTTGCTCGCCTCCAAAAGCAGCCTTGAGGTTACATGTGTGGTCGTTGTTGCAGCTATTGATTTTCGATGTGTGTGTGTGTTTTGATGATAGGCGCTTGCACTAGTAATCATGCAGCTGTGTGACCCCAGCCCTCCCACACTTTGACCCTTCGGTGAGCACAAGCAAGGCTTTGAAACCACAGTGCCAAATATCTCTGCCTCTCCAATGAAAGAGAACATGTTTGGCTCGTGGCAGGAAGCTGAGATGGAAGATTTATCTTGGTTTAGGTCATAGTTTGGCAAAGCTTCAGCAATTGGATCGTTCTTTATACGGCTCGTAGACATAGAAAGCTAATTTTGCTCGAGCAGCGAAATCACATGGCGGAAATCAATCGGTGTGTCCCACACCTTGCTGCCAGTAAGGTGCAACAAGCAGAGTGCTGATACCAAACCAATGCCTAGATAAAACACTGACCTGTAGTTACAGTAGCTTTTTGGCTGTAGCTTACTGTCAGCAACATGCTCACAGTTAGCCAACAGTTACATGTTGCTTCTGTTACATCACATGGAGCTACTTCCTTGTTGGTTTGCGACTTAGACCAATCCGGTGGCAGCATCAAAGTATCGGTGGAGGAATTGTGTTTCCAGTGATTCTCCTGATGAACCACTCCGGCATTGCTTTATCTCTATAGAAATACACTGTATATAGAAATATAAACATTCCATCGTGATTTTTGTTCTGATATGAAAAAGACGACTTGGCATTGCGTCCCTCCAACGTAACAGAGGTCACCCTGGAGTTGTAACATCTTTCAAGTCCCACAGTTTGGTGAAACATTTCTTTCCCTATTACTTTTGTATTCCTTAGCTTTGTAATGTGTCGGCAGGAGTCAGACATCCTGACATTATAAAAGACGGAGTAATTGCTCAAATAAATCGTGAGACACTTGCTGGATTTCACCCTGTGCAAAAGAACATTGTGCTGGGAACAAAGTCAGACTTGTTCGTTCAACACTTTCTTCATGAGACTGTTATGCCTTTGTGAGCATATTTCAACTGAAAGAGTTCCATTGATGTTGCTTTTTCTGTGGTAAATCTGAGAAAAACACTGTTTGAAATGTTTCATGCTGTAATTTGATGTCACTCTCCAGATAAAGAGACATAATAAAGGAAAATGGAGAAAACAAACAACCCTAACCACCCTAATGCAGACCATGTTGTTACTTGTGTCTCTGAATAGATTTCCGTGCTTACTACCTGTAAGGTAGTTAGAAACCTGGGACTGTTTGTCCTGACAAACAGTCCCAGCTGATTGCGTAGCCTCATGTTATTGGCACGTGAAGCACTACTATGTGTTCTCAAATCTCACCTCCCTGAGCCTTTTATGTGCTGTTTTCAAGAACCAACTGCGGGACATTTGGATTTTCAACAGCACATTAGCCGAGGTGTCTGTAATGAGCTTTTCTGGATGAAAGGATTTCCACCTGGGGGCCTTGTCAGAAGTAATCGGATGAATGTTGTCTATTTCTCGCAGCCTCGTTCCTATGAGCCCACCTCCGGAGAGCCCAGGCTCTCATGTAGTATTGATGATGGAGATGACATAGTGTTACTGTAAAATCCACCCAAGGAGAGAAGAAATGATGGTCTGTCTGTCTTTTTGAAAAAGATTGCACAGAGAGAAAACGCAGGGGGCCCCGATTTCTCATTTTAATTTCCATTGCGGTGAACAGATTCGTGAACAAATTGGAAATATGAAGCTTGTAAGCTGAGAATAGTTTTCTTTCAGTGTTGCCGCATATAAAGAAATCCAAGTAAACTAAGAGACGAAGAACCGAGAAGTTCTTATCTCATTTCATTTGGATAGAAATGATGATTCTGAGAGCAGCGGGACGAAAAGCGGAGAAAATCCAGCCAAGCTATAAATTCTGAACCTGGTGGAGTTACATTTTTACAGTTCAGCTTTCTCTCTCACATTATTGTTGTGCGTATCAAAAAAAGAAGCGTTTCAATGGTGCCAAACCTGAAAATCACTTTGGTAGTTTACAAGAAACAAACCTAATTCATCTTTAATGTTATCGAAATGATCTAAATCTTTACACAAACATAGATAGATTGTGAAATAGGATAGGATAGGATGTTGGTAATGGAAAGGTGTCAAAAAAGTTAATGATGACTCTCCACAGAGAGGATAAAGGGGAATATAGGATAATGATAGTAAACATTTAATTCCTTAGGTGACTTCAGGCAACTTATTTGAAACAAATATCCAAGTTTCCTTGTAAATAGAGTTGAAAACGAGCTAATTCAGCTCTAAGATGTCACGGAGCCAAAGCGTATTTATTAAGAGATGTTCACGCTCGACGAGACAACTCAAAACAAAAAACCTCTGTTTTCTGTTTGAATACTCGCAGATTTATTTGATTAATGCAAACCTCCCCCCTCCCCCCCTTACATGCTGCTGAGCTAATTGTAACTGTGTGTGGCTGCAGGCAGAGATGCATCACTCAACTATGGGCTTTTCAACCGAGATTATTACATTTCCTTTTTATCCGTCCCTGAATTCCCGGCCTCCCTCTGCCGTGTACAACATCAAAGGCAAACCACTTTTGTTTCGCAAATGACATCCAAATGATTTCCCCCAGAGCAGATGGGGAGGGGCAGAGTGCATCGATTCCGTAATATGTTCTTCACTAAAATGTCTTCTGATATATTAAGCTTTCTTTTCATCCAGTGACATTGCTTAAATCTTTAATTTAGCAGGAGCGGCTGCGCTTGGGGGGGGGGGGGGGGGGGGGGGGGGGTTGTGTGTCAATCCCATTGTTTAGCACTATGGTTTATTTGTGTGATAATTGCATGCTTGTCCTTAATCCAGTCCTGATCAATAAGCTATCATTCCCATCGCTCCGAGCTATACCGATTTAATTACATCGGAGCTCGGAGGTCGGCTGCTTTCCTGATCCAGCCACCCCCCCCCCCTGATGAGTTTGTCTTTGTTTTATATTACAGATGATGAAGTTCGCCTGGGACAACTATAAGACGTACGCGTGGGGCAAGAACGAGCTGCGACCTTTGACGAGGAACGGCCACATTGGAAACATGTTTGGTGAGTAAGAGAGATTCGCTAAAAGGTCACGTGTTTGTTTTGCCAAAGCCTTTTGACCTTTCGTGCTCATGCAGGCCTAAACAGGAGATATTCTTTAATCCAAAACATGACATAAAATAAAGTAGTAAAATTCTGTGTGTTTCAGGCAAGCTGCACATTTTAGTCTATTGTATATTGTTAATCTAGGTATTACTTTAATTACAATTTGTAGTTGTTACTTATCCATTTTGTGCCTCTTAAATCGTCAAGAAAGACAAGTAGGCAGTTGAAAGGAGGATGAAGCATAGAAATCTTCCCACACACACTCACATGAACGTTTCATCCTAGGTTGAAGCTGTTAGATATCATGTAGTCGCACCTGTCTCCACTTTAACGAACGCGCTCCTTGCGCGAGCCTCTCCTGTCGATCTGCGTAGGAAATCTTGCAGCCCGCCAGTGGTGTCACAGTCTCCTAATTGGATCCAGATCCAGCGAGGTCCACGGGTCTCCGGCAGCGAAGCGTATCAGTCCATCAGTTCTTCCTCTGAGCTGAAGGGAAATCCCACAATAAACCTCTTCATAAAAGGTGTACGGGCGCTTAATGAGAAGGTGCGGCAAACCCGAGGTCTCCTTCCTTCCAATCTGTCAGGGATGCGGGATTATTAGATTGATGATAGAATACTTGATCTCGCTGCGGCGCTCCTGCCCCTTGCTTTGCTGGGGTTGCAGTGTAGATGGAGAGCAGATCTTCTGAAAGATTCTCCTTAAATCCAGGCGATACTTTAGGCATTAGCACATAAAAGCCTAGATTATTTTCTTATGAAATCTACTGGGTGCATTGGCTCTAGCTTTCTAGACTCCGGGATGAGACAGATGAGCGGGCGGTGCAGAGTGATGTAATTTTTCTCAAAGCATCTTCCTTAAAAAATGTTGAGTGTTGGCGTGTGCAATTCCTGGCCCAGGCACAGTTCAGATACAGTTTGCCGCACGTCATTACCCCTCCCTTTATTTGCACAAATTCCTCCTACAAAATCGATATGTACGAGTCTGACAGCCTGGGCCATCTCCTCTATCAACACTGCCTCTCCAATAGTTGTGTTGGGTGACAGCTCTGGCAGACTAGTTTCCAGACTTACCACAAATTCTAGTTGTTTCTGTCATTTTCCTTCACGCCCACTGCTTCTCCCCCTGTCTGTGCGCATTACAAACATACACTTTCCACTTTAAATAAATCGTGTACTTCTTGTGCAGGCGTCTGTCTTCATCTCCAGGCGAGTTCCGTGCCGCGTTCACCTCGTTCCTTGACTTTCGACTTTTGTGTCAAGTCATGTAATTTTACAGAAGGGCAACATTCACAACATTTACAGCAGGGTGAACCAAGCTGTTCTGCCTAGTGTGAGTGTATAGCAAGTGTGAGAGTAGCAAAAAAGGACGTCTTGCTGACATTCTGACATTATATATGGAATGTTAGAAGTTTAACTTACTTACAGTCCTGCACAATAACACCACCAATAAGTAGAACGACCTTAGAGTTGAAACAACCCTTTGGCACAAATGATCATATTAGATTGTTGAAGCGTTTCTCATGAGGTACTTGTCTAAGCTGTTTACAGAGGTATGACGATCATCAGCAAAGAGAGTGATAATGTTGATGATGAAGATAGACGCACAAGGGATATGGTGATTTTAAAACAGCTTGTTGTCCAATCCATGTGTGTTATGCTCGGTGACACATAGGCACATTTTGAACCCATAGTTTACTACATCAGCATCCAGGCGCATAGAAACAGACCTTGTGCTATTGTTTAGATTAGGCAGCTCAATATACTGTGTTCTCTTATTCCACTTAATCCATCGTCTCATTATAATTCCAATGGGATCAACAGAAAATTTCCATTTCCAGCTATGTTGCTGTGTTTTTTTCTTTTCAATGAACTTTGATTCTGCAGTTCTTTTCTCATGCTTTGGCACTCCAACAGTCACTGAGCAGGAGGGAGGGACAACTTGTAAGAAAATGAAATAACACATTCGGAATTACAATCAAATAGAGTTTAATGCTTAATTGAGCAAATTTGAAATAGAATCCCGCTACTTCTCATTAGTTTTTCAGCAGTGTAATTATGTTTTTCATTAGATTTATTTAATTGAATTGGCCTGATATTTTGAAGGGCTTTTGAAAATTTTGTTAATCAGTTTTTTTGTTCACGTAACACTTCAGAGTTGATTATTAAGCTTACAATGCTCTTGATTCGCTACATTATTAGAAGGAAAACTGCACTGTCGTCAATATGAAAACCTGAGGAAGGGCTTTTGTTATCAGAGCTATAAGAGGTCAGAAAATAGGCTCTAAAAAACTCAATAAAAACTAAACCAGAGCTATTATTGTTTACACACTTGAATGTGTTCTCAAAGTGATTGCTTTCTGGTTATGTTCATTAGAAAGGTGCAGTGATATTCAACCTGATCACCCTTTGGTTTGAAGCTGGGTACTTCACCTTTGGTGACTTCAAGTATTTGATCTATTTGTGTAATTATATTGGAATAGAAGGCAGGTTTGCAATGGTTATACAGAAGATATCGTCTGTGGGTGTGTGTGTGTGTACATTCGTTTTACGAGCCATTCTTAAAGAGCAATTGATGCTTCTTTCCCTCTTTTTAACACTGCTGTTGGAGCCAAAGGTTTCACACAATGGAAAGTGCAATTCTCAACTTGTGAGCAACTAATTGGCATCTTTATCTGTGCAGCTGTGCAGCTATTCACTAAGCGGGACACCTTAATGCCGATCCCACGGATATGAAAACAACAAAGGCTGCGACGAAATAAGCTATTTGCCTGAAAATCGTGCTCTCTGCAAGAGAGTGTGTATGTGTGTGTGTGTGTGTGACTTAAACGATTAATCCCACTAGCCAATATTTCATATCTACGTAGAGCTGGCATAATGTTTCTGCTTTCAGTCGCCCATGTTTGTTAATAGAGAGAGACATTAAGTGAGACATGGGGGGTGAGAGTGAGACAAAGCGAGGAGACGGAGACTGAGAGTGTTGGTGGTGGAGGGCGTCATGTTAGCGAGTAAATGTCAGGGTGTGACATGTGGTGGAGGAAGTCAGGTATGAAATTGGATGCTTGTGTTTTTTAATTTAATCCCCAGAGTAAACAGAGATGCGTGGAGATTGGGTCAGCGCCGTTCTCCTTCTCGTCAGAAATGTGTCGCATGTTGCCACAGAGTCAAACCAAAAGAAAGCATTCCACTACCCCGCTCCTCCTTCTCTGCACTATAATCCTTCTCTCCCCCTTTCTCCCTTCCCCCACTCTCATTTTACTGTTACCCCTCCTCTTTGCCTCTTCCATTATCATGACCTTAAGGCTGAAAATTGTATATTTGCGCTTTCATTTTGATTCTTTACTTTAAACCCGGCGCAGTTTCCCTCTTACTTACTCTGCTTTTGTCATCTAAACCATGCCTTAGAGCGCATCAAACGTGTCTTTAGCTCAAGGGCAAAACGAAAGAGACATCTAGGCAATTGACTGTGTTTTCTTCAGTTCTCCCCGTTTCTTGAGAGGTTCAGACCTATAATTCATGAAGGAATGTGCACATTTAAAGATGCATTTGGAATCTTGAGCAGATGGATGGGAGCCACAGAGGTGAGAGGGTGGAGGAGCTGTGAGGAGATCTGTGCTTCCTCACTTTAACGGGTGCGATGAGAGTAAATCTGGACCACTGCGTTTCTTGTTTCTTTGACAGCCTCTCCTTTCACATCTGATAGCTTCATAGTTTCACTGTTGGCCACCTCTGCGCCATTATCATCTCTTTACCCCCTGACCCAAAGCAGAGCAGGTATATAAGAATCACCGGTGTCAGTCAAAGCTGTAATTTGGACAGTTGGCTTTCAATTTGGATGGAGTGATTGTATTGGGAGTGGCAGATTGATCACAACGGTGCCAGGATCTTCACTGGTGATATTTGTTTTGTTGTGGCGCTGTAATGACCACTTTGATATACTGCATTTAGAACTTTTGAACAGTATGTCAAAGAACCCAAATTCTTTTTTTAACCTGGATTTCCTGGGTCTGTTCATGTTGGCGATGCCCAAACTACATTTTTTTCCCATCTCCTCCCACAATTTTAGCTCAATTGTCACAACATTTTACTCGTAGAATGTCTGGAACAAGTAGGATAAAGGTTATATCCTTTTTCTGTTGTTATAATCCTTAACGTCTTGCCACAAACATTGATTCGATGTAGCGCATTCAACATAACGTGCTATGTCTCGTGAATTATTATGTCTATTTGAACCCTCCTTAAGCAAAACAAACCCCAACCCGTGCCAGTAAACCTGATGGTGGTGCTATGACGACAGCACGGAAGCTTTGTCAACAAAAGTGTGAGCCAGAGTGTAACCTTACAAAGCCTCTCTGAGTGCACTCTGTTCCTGCCTCCCCCTCCTGTGGTTTGCCGTTCTTTAATTCGTCTTCTCTTGTCTTGGCTCTCCTTTGTATATTGTCTGCAAACTCTTGAAGGAGAAAGGTGGGCTTGTGCCATTGTGGATCATTCTGAGACAGATGATGGGCAGGCAGGTGTAAGAGGGTGAGGAAGAGGCGTAGAAAGCAGACCGCCTGCAGCAAAGAGGTGAAGATATCAGAAGCTTTGTAAGGCTTCTGAATATAAGGAGAGACTTAACTCCCATGTGAAGATATGATCCGATTTAAGAGTGTGGGAAAGTAATGCAAAGTCATTTTGGGACACTTGTTAGCTGTGTGAAACTTAACAGCCGAAGCCTTGAGTGCGGTGAATTATTTTGAATGTGTAGCTCCCAGAGCTCCCTTGGCCTAGTTTCATGATGGGAAGCATTAAATAAAAGTATCAGTACTGATGGTTCTATCTCAGAGGAAGAGTGAATGGAGCCTTAAGATAGTGCTAGCTGTTCTTTGTGCTCCAAAATAATGATGATGAGCACACAACAGGGCATTATCCCGAGAAGAACCTGGAAATACAAACTCCTATATCCACCCAGGGAATATACAAACTCAGAAAAAAAAAAAATTAAGGGGAAGATTAGCAAAAGCAGAACTCTGCCTCCCGTTGGTTGGTTTGATCTCTCGTTGAAAGTAGTAGTAGTAGTAGTACACCCATAGGATAGCCACATTAATTGAATATAATTAATATTTAAAAAATTCTATCAACTGATGTGGGGTAAAAACATTCTAGGAAAACACTTTAAAATGAGTAAAAGAGTTGTTTTGATGTAATTCTAGCTTTGTTTTCACCCTTTGGAAATCTTACTATTCCTTGCCATGTACCTGGGAGAGAATCTGGTCAGACAGACTGTTTGTATCATTAATCTTTGATCACTGGAGTCCTATTTTCTCAGATCTGAATAAAAAAAGGCGATTCAAGAGAGTTCCTTTGTGTAGCAGGAGGATCTGTGGCTCTTGGACAATCGCCAAGACGTTTCGCTCTCTTTTGCTTTTGTTAGCTGTCTGGGAAAACGCCGGAGCACCAAGTCTTTTAAGTCAACTCTGTCCCAACCTATGTCCTTGAAACTTAAGACTTTTTTTTCTGAGTTGGCAGCAGCAGAGATGCGAGGGAGATTAATTGGCCTCCTGTGCTAACTTCTTGTAGAGTCCTGGGTTAGGCAGGCTTTCAGACTGACTGGCACAAAGGGCACCATGGTGATTCGGTGGGTTTCAACAGACTGGATTCCAGAAAGAATAATAACAACATTATTCCACCAGAGACGGTGCTTAAGATCAGGAAAACACGGACAGATGGAGAAGGCAATAAATGTTCAAATTTGACATACATACACTTATAGTACTAAAGAAGGAATTTCAAATTAGTTTTCATATGAAATGAGTTGGGTATTCAATGCTTAAAAAAAGAGTTTCTAGCAGCTGCACAACAGCTTCAATGTTGATTTCATCCCCAGAAGAAGACATCAGCTTCACTGTAAGCGTCTGTCTGACTTTTTGGTACAATAAGTAGCACAGGATCTTCTGACTCTGGGTATAGATCTTCGCAGGATATCAATAATATAGTCTGTGAATAGATTTATAGACTTGGTTCCGGGTTCTTAAATTCTCATCCAAAGTCGGCGCTGGTGCAGGGAGTTGAGAGCAGGTGTGATATAAGCTCTGAAAAGCTTCTCTAGCGGTGCACCTGAGCTTTCAAATCTCTTTTGTGTGGAGACCTGACAGCAAAGCTTTGTATAATAGTAACTTGTGGCTACAGGCTGTGGTGGGTTAAAGAGATGTTCAGCCGTCTGCTCATTGGCACATATGTGAGTGGCAATTTTAAGCACACAGACAAAGCCAAAGCTGTGGTCCAACAGTGTCCCTTTCCAAAATTGTAATAAAAGGCCATTTGGATCCATGCTCAGTCAGCATTCTAAATCCTTTTCTTCAATCCCTGGAGTTGTAATTACAGTGCATAGGGTCGTGAGGTTTTGCTGAGAGTTCACCTAGTAGGCAACGTCTACTGACACAGGTTGAACTCCTCACCTATCCTCTTACACCGCGCCCGGGGAGCATTTAAGGCCAGTAATGTTTATTAGAAAATCCCGAGAGCAACTCATGATGATGTAAAGTGCTGCCGGGTTCACCTCTTGGACGAAGGGCGATAGAGCAGGGAGATGGTTCGCAAGCTTGATTTAAGGTGGATCCATGGCTTCAATGATGAAGCCCTTGGTATTTATTATTTAGTCCTCTGTGACTGGAGGTGGAATTGAAAAATGAAATGAATGTTTTATCGAGCAGCCGGGTCCTTGGGGTCTATGGATCCCCTCAAAGTGACGAGACGTTCTGACCAGTGCTCGCTGCCATACATCATTATTATGTGTGACACCAAACAAAACCGTGACGAAGGTTCTAACAACATCTGCAAAGATGGTGCTGCTATTCGGGGGCACAGAGCTATATACACACAGGCATGAATACATGTGAAGATACAAACGCCATACTACGTCTCACTGCGTGTTTGTCACCGGGGATACATTTTCATTCAAAGTGCCGGGCTGGAAATTGCTTCCTCCCCTCCCCCATATGAAGCGGAACATCCAGGGCCGGCCCCCTGTTCAATTAACATCTCAAAGTGCCTCGTGTCTGGTCTTGAAGGGAGCACTCTTTACAGCTTGGAAAGAATAGAGAGGGAGTTACCGCCACCGTTTTCATTTGGGTTAAATGAAGGGGCTACGCAAATGGTGCCCATCACCACCCGTCATATTAGAGTCACCTGCAGAGTGAAGGGTTGCCATCATCCACCCACTTTTCATTTCCACCTCATCCATTTCTACATCCCATGGGCTTCATCCCTGCTGCAGAAGAAATCATTTATCTCCATAGAAACCAGCAGCAGGTGACACTTCAGTATATGGTCCACCCCCATCCCCATCCCCCTGGAGAGCACATCCCCAACCTCTCCGCTCAATGGAGCCTATTTGTTGTGGAACCAATAAGGCCTCCAACTGCAGGCTGGGTACACATCACATATCATCATAATTGCAACATTTTCTCTCATCCGTTGGATCAAATATAGCATTGGGGGTCGGGGATGGGACGCTTGCTGTCGTCACTGAGATATGTGAAAGCGAGAAATGATGGTGCATTCTTGTTATTTATTGAGTAGTTTAACTGCACTTTGCTCTTCTGCTGTGCCCCATATGTCTCAGATATTGAGGACACCAGGTCTATTGTTTTAATCAAGAAATGTCAGATATAATTTAATTAGTATCGTGACTTTTGTGAGCTGGAAATTAATTCTTAGCCGGAGGAGAGAAGGGGTTTTATGTTGTTTTTAAATCTGTGCCAACATGCTGTAAAGCTGTTGTAATCGGTCCAAATTAGGATTAGAAATTATGACCAGGGCTCAGGTTTGGGGTATATACATAGAGAGAGTCATGATGTCAGCCTCTCAACACTACATTGTTTAATGAAATAAACCCTGTATGACATTTAGAACAAAGGAAGTAAGGGATAACATAGTTCACCGTGATGTCGGGCGCATGCTGGAGCAATTAAGGTGGAGGCAGATGAGGAATTTGACAGCAGGGCTCTGAAAGCTCTGGGCTGGTAACCTTCTGTCAGAGCAGGTACGTTAGGGGAGGTCGCGGCCGAATGAGACAACTGCCTGGAGAACAGAACATACCTACATCCAAAACTGACTCATGGGACTAAGGCGAGACGACGGGGAGATGAACCAGAGACAAAGTTGGAATTGGTCAACAAGCCAAATGGAGATTGCGGGTTGGGGTTGTCACAGCGTCGGGCGAATATATGCCAATGTAATGTTTGGAATGTTAAAGGAGAAACTTTGTCATTAAATTGTGAAAAATGCAGTTGAAGAATTTTTGAGAGCCAAACCAAGGTGATGTTTTGTTTGATCTTCGTGTTGAATTTTCAATGGCACAGAAGAAAGCCACAAAACCGCACAATGGAGCGATGGATGGAAGCGATATTTGAGATTTTTCTAGGTTTCACGCCATTCACTTTAACAATGTCTGAAATAGTATGAATTGAAATTGAATTGAAAATTGAAACTTCTGATTCTTTTCCAAACTTAAGGGCCGTGTAGGAGGAAGTCATTTAACAGCATCATCTGTGTGGAGATTAAAGCCAAGATGACGAAAGAATAGTTTCAAAATATGACGAAGGTGGAGGATTAAAGGGGATTGCTCTGTATGATCTTGATTCGTAGGCCGATGGATCAGTGTCAAGGTCAGAGTTGCTGCACCCAGAGACCCCAAACCACCTCATGATCTCGGCTCAGTCGGTGCTACTGTGTCTTTCTAATCAGTGTTCGACTGATCAATCTGCAGTGACGTAGATGATGATGATGTGGATGACGTCAAACTAATTCAGAAGGTTTAATCATGGCAAGCTGAGCTCTCAAAGCTTGTGCGGTATTAATCGGCAAATTGCTCTCCGTTGGCTTTGTTCTGGCTCTGTTACTATCTTGTCCTTTTTTTGTCTTTGTCTCATGGCGTCCGGTCCATAAGCACAGTGTAAATATTCCGCTAAGCTGGAGAGCAATAACTCGTCCTCCCCTAAGTGCCAACACGTCCGCCCATCTTTTCATCCATCATCGGTCGGGCTGTCCGCCGTGACTTTTATCAGATGTCCCATTTATTTCAATGACAGTTCAGACTTTTAATTCACCTCAGACCGCCATGATTCTTTCAAGTGCATCTGCTTTACTTGAGTATCTGATACTTTGTGCTTTAGGCAAAGACATTTGAGGGCTAACTTGAGCTATTATCAGTTTCTGTCTTGTTCGAGCTTGTTGACACAATTCATTTTATACATTATCGCAATAGAGTTAGAAATGAAAAGATATAAATACAGTGCAGTTTAATCCATTCATTTATCTGAAAGCATCATAATCCCCAAATTTGGGTCCAACTTTGTCCAACAGACAAGGAGACACTAGGATTAAATGAACACTTATAATAAACACGTGTTTAGTTCCTTCTACGTCGGCTTAAGTTTTGTTTCTAGTGTATTTAATCTCTCTCTCAAAATCCTCTAAATCCAGCTTTTGCCACAAAGAGCAATGCTGGTATAACGGAATGTCGGTTCGTGTCTCACAGCTGCTGTTGTCTCGCTCCTTCACACATTTTGCAGCCCACAGAGCAGAAATCTTTCTGTTCCCGGCTGCGAGGGCTCCAGGAGTGTAGTAGTACGGCAAGCTTCCCACAAATCACCAACAACACGGGTTGACCTCTGCAGCCTGCGGTGAGAGTTTCACTCTTTAGCCCACACCTTTTCTTTTTCTCTCTCGCTCTCTTTCTCTCTCTTTCCATCTCTCATCCTGCACCATCCACCACCGTGTGCAGACTACACCAGGTATCTGTAGCAAATCCTTCTGAGGTGGACGCAGTGAGTGGAGGCAGCGAGGACAGAATAAATAAGTCCAATTGCGTGAAATGAATCCCCTCTGTTGGTGTATCTAGCGGCAAGGTTTTGGGACAACGTTATTGTCACCTTTGCAGTGCAGGGGACATTACAGTAGAGGGGAGGGAGGTTCATAGTGCTAAGAGCTCTTGGTGTTCCTGGAAATAGAGGAAGCGGTGGAAAAAGAAAGGAATGAAGCGGTAAAAAAAAGATGAAATGAAATCATATTTTACCGTGAATGCCAGAGGATATGACTATAAATATATGCACCGACACATAAACACATATGGTATGTGTATGTTACACACACACACACACACACACACACTCACATATATGCACATTGCTCAAATAGCCCCGCAGCTGCACAATCTCCCTCTCCACCCCTGAGCGCCTCTCTGCCCGTGCAAATGATGCCGAGCCGCTGCTCTTTTAAGGTGACTGCTTTAATTTCTCCAGCTGACGGTGGCGCTTTGTCAACAGGTTATTACAGCTCTCTTAAATTGGTGGTGCTCTACATTTTTCAGCAGGAAACCAGTGAGCCAGAAAGCTGCATGCAGATGAGATGAAGTCGAGTGGACAAAGTAGGCAGCGAGAAATCGGAGATGCGTGCGCTCGAGGTGGATTTCTCTCCGTTTAACGCCTGAAGACCGAACGCAGCATCACACAGGGTTCATTGATTACTGGGAATATTTGCAATTTGGGCGTGTGTTCTCCATTGAAGTTGGTAGAATCTCATGACTGGCTGAATTGTAGCTCTAACAGCACCTCTTCGTGTCTTTATTAACCTAATCACAGCCTCTCACTTAAGCTGTCAGCTCCAATCAGGTTTGGTGCGTCGACGGAGCATTAGATGTACGATCTCCTCTTCCTCCTCGCTGACGTGTGTGTGATCAATGCAAGAAAGCCTGTCGGGAGCGGGAGGAGGTGAGTGGTTCGATAACTGTGTGTGCGATGTGTAATCTCGTCTGAGAGGCTGTCATATCAGACGGGGCTGCCGCGCTGACAGGCCACGCTCTCCTAGAGTAGGAAATTAGATTTCTGGAATTAGATTGACGTGTGTGCCGCTTGATGTACGGAGCCTCACTAATCACGCCTGGGCGGTTTGCGCTTTGCATGAGTTTGTAATTAGATTAATTTGTGAAGGTGTGTTGATTAGCTACTTTGACAGTTTGCGGATACTCCACGTTAAGCCTGACCAACGTCCGTGTCACATGAACGATCTCCATACTGTAATCCCAACAGTCACTAAGCTGCAATTTGTATTAAGCCGCCAAATGAAGTACAGACGACAAAGTCAATGTCAGATGATTTTCGTTTTCTCTTCGGTGTAAATCTCATTTTCCATCTAGAATACCGATACTGTTGATGCTCGTAGTCCCCATCACTACCATATTCAAGACTCAGGGTCGGGAGATGTTGTTGGGTTTGGAGAAACAACACAAAATAAATGAATGTATGTAAACTATAACAAACTATAACAAACATCATATTATGCATCTTAATCTCAGTTGGTTATGGCTTCCGCTTGGGAACTGGAGGGTCGCAGGTTCGAGTCCCTGCCGAGGTGCCCCTGAGCAAGGCACCGAACCCCCAACTGCTCCCCCCTCTGTAATGAGTGGTAATGTAATGTAAGTCGCTTTGGATAAAAGCGACTTACATGATCGTAAAAGTAACATTTTTTGTAAAAGGTGAATCTAGGAATTCTAGAAAATATGAACCGACATGTAGGCCGTAGAATCAATACTGAATATTGTTCCCATAGCCCAGACGGCACCGAGCAACGAGTCACCAGCATGTCGACAAGGATGCGAATGCTATGCCGGCGTCTCACACACGTAGGGGCGTTTGTCTGGACTCGAGACAAAGCTGGAGGAACAACTGCAGGGGATTGAACAACAGATCTCGGCAGCGGTGGGGGCCCGAACTCCAATTTCTTGACATTTTACACAAATATTGAAGATAGCCGATAGCCTCCTCCATCAAAATCGAAAAAGTGATGAGAAAATGGCGCTGTATCCCTCTGGCAAATATTTACCCATGGCCTGGTGCATCATGAAGCCTTGATATCCTCTCAAATGAAGGATCCTCGCTGTCTGTGATGGTGGGTGAAGCCTCTGGCTCCGTCACCTCTTCAGCAGGTCTCCTAATAAAACAAATTTATTTTGACTGGCGCTCTAATGTGCCTTGATCTATCAATTGTCTGTCTCCCCTTCCCTCCGTCTCGCCAAGCGTTATCATGCTGGTAGGTGCAGAGTGCCATTACATGCACCGGCTAAGTCTACTTTGTGAAGGCAGCTGACTGTGATTAACATAATGGTGAGAATGAAGAGAGAGGAGGACAACGTTGTGCGTCGGGGGGACAGTTAGGAAATTTGTGGCTCTAATTTTTCCCCTGTGGTCCATTCCAGAGCTCATGCTAAGCAGTGGATTTATATGCACAATAACGGCAGCCATGGCAGCAAGCCAGTCAAAGAGATTTCCATTGAATTCATACATACAACAGCGACTTTATAGGCAAAATGTTTTATCCCTTTCAAAGAGTCGGCCATTCCCTTGTATTTGATTTATCGCCTGACTGATGCATGAGGCATTAGAATAATGGAACAGAATACATTTTAAAAGTGGGAGTGAAGGCAAATCGGCCCGTGAGGTCAGAAACAAATGTGTGTGAATGCGGGCGAGTGCAGATCCATAGTCTCATCTTAACGTTTCATCTCTTTTTACGACTCAAATCTGTTGGTTCATCGTGCGATTTTAGACACTTGAGCTGCGACGTGGGCTGTGTGTGTAACCACGCCGACTCCCTCCCGCCTCCTCTGCTGCTCTCTGGACAGGGGTGCTACATCAGTGTCACAGGCACAAACATAAAACATACAAATTTATACAGTAATGTATAATCTTTCCAGCAGGGTCAGCTTTTCATCACGCCATAATTTCAACAATGCGTCTCGGTAAACAGATTTGTCTGCGAATCTGTCACCTGCGCTCCCTTGCAGTCTTTAAAGAGCCTCTTACTCTTGCCTGCCTGTAAGTGAACCCTATGACTGGGCCAACTGGAGGATTGTAAAGTGCTGCAGAGTTCGCTGAGCTCACCACACTCCCCATGTATCTGACATGTGGCATTTGCAGGATTTGACGAGCACAAATCTTCAGGTCAGGGTTGATTCGAAAATGTGAAATACATCCAAAGAGCAATTTGTCTAAGGTACAGAGAACAGATTGTGCGGTCTTGGTTGAGAGCAAGGATTGAATAGAAGCCTTGTAATGAGTCTGGTGCATGCACCCTTGTTCTATGAGGTAACTATTAGAATAGTGCTTTAGAATGATAATCAGAGGGATTAGTTACATCGTGTTGTAGCTGCAGAGGAAGGTCTGAAAGGCTGATTCCTCCTGATAGTGGCATTGTCAATTCTCTACCGGCTTATCGTCGGATCCCCCCCCCCGAGGTCCAAGATGCCATAGGCACAGGCGGCCGACAACATCAGAACCTTCCTGACCCTGGAGGAAAGCTTGGATTTTAAAAATATAAAATGCAACACCAGTTAGAGAGCAACCAATTGATCTCCCTTCTTACCCATTATTGATATTCCTTGATTTATCCGCCGCTGGCTCCTCAGCGAGACTAAAATACACCGCCGCTCTCCCGGCCTCCCACAAAAGTCAATCTTGATTGATGGCCGTGACATTTATTTCTCAGTCTCTGCTCCTCCCCCTCCCTCCCCTTTTTTCATGTTCATCTTGCTAACCCCCCGTGCTTAATCCCGCTCCTCTCTCTGCCTGCATTCTTCCCTCCGCCGTTGCTCTGTAGGCGCTCTCCATCTTAAGTCCACTCACCTACAGGCTCCTGTGCTTAGCCACACTTTATCTGCACCTGCCACGAATAGCAAGCAGCCGCCGCGCGTCGATGATGTAGCTTGCGTCTCTGTGGTGCCAGGTAGCATTAGCGCTAACAAGATGCTCATCGCCCTGGTGATTGATAATTGGATACAGGCGACCATTGGTACCAGGACCGTGTAATTAGTGTCTTTATCAATTACGATCACTTTGATAATGGTAACATGGCGCCGTATTGATCGGTAACATTTTGTTTCTTCTGCTTTCGGCCACAGGTCAGCGAGGTTATTTATGCAAACTGATGTATAAAACTGATTGAACCCTGTTTTCCCCAAGGGCGTGTTGGAACACCCTGTCGCTGAGATCTGATTATACTCATTCGCTTCACGATACTGCACTTTTAGCTAATGGATTTTCCAATGAACATCCGCTGGTATTTCACACACACCAGCTTGCGTACGTTGATATATATGCTAGCTGAATTAAATTATTCTCTGAATTATCCCCTGGGGGAATGAAATAAAGAAATTTGTCGTTCCGATGTACACGCGGTCGTCGATACTCATTAGTATTCATCAGTATCACATCGATGGCGGGTATGTGTCCTTAGAAAGGAGCGGCAGGAGGGAGAGAAACAGAGCAGGGCCAGTTATATTACATCACACACATTCTGGAGTGAGTGATTGATCACGTGGACGAATGTAACCCACCTGACCCACACTGACTGGCCTGTGACAGCCATGATAAATGAACAACCAGCAGCCAATGTCTCACTAATGGCTCTCCATGTACTCTGCATGCTCACTCTCCACGCTCCGCACACACACACACGCCCACACACTCACTCTCACACACACACAGAGGTGAAGCGGTCTTCCTTGAACGTACAGTATGTGTGCTTAATTTGCATTCTGGAAATCCCGTAATGAGTTGACACCGTTTGTGCATACATGCCCACTTAGAGAGTGAAGAATGTAATTGGCCCCAAAAAGAGTGTACAGTAACAAGCTGGGGCTCAACGGTGGTTATGTCATGTGTTAACGGCGTGTGAGCTCTAGTGAAAAGTGAGGTAATTACCATTTCCTCCCATTCTCTTATTTCCCTTTATTGCGCCCTTATTTTACCGTATGCAGCTTGCTTGTCATTGCGAGAAACTCAAGCTTATTAGATTGGTAGGGAGAGTTTGATGTTATGTTTTGGCGTGCAAACCATTCAGTCGCGATGTAGAAGACGACCTCATGACCTTCGTTATGTACTTGACAGACATCCTGTCGTATCCATGGATGTTTCGTCACAGTTTGAGGGCTTATACCTCATCTGCAGACTTTATCCACTGCTGGGCTGTGAGCACGACGTCTCGTATTAAAGCTATGTGATGCACCTTTCTTGCAACAAATTGAAGGACTTCCCACGCTTTGATATCGGCAAAATCCAGATCCAATGCATCTTGAGTGGGCAAATAAAGTTCATGCGGCCAGCTTTTTACTCTTACACTTTAAATGTTATGTCAAGTGGATAATGGACATTAAGATGCCCACAGTCGCATAGAGAGAAACTGAGTGTGTGTGTGTGTGTGTGTGCGTGTTTGTGTGTGTTTCTAAGTGAGTGCACTAGAACCCACCTATTAGCCGTGTCTTCCCAGAACCTCTCAGGGCTCCTTCCATTTGTAAGAGGCTACTGAAATAAATAGGGTCCCTGCATGGGTTTGGAGCGTGGAAGCTGAAGGCGCGCGCCGTGATGGATTGATCTGCTCCGTCCCTCCTCAGAGTCAATCAATCATCTTAGCTTTGCCGCTGTTTTCAATAGGAATTTTCCACACTCCGCTGCCTCTCCCGACGCCTCGTGAGCTACCTCTGGGGTCGGGTAACCAGAGGGCATTAGCTATCTGATTACATCCCCGCCTCGTCATAGAACAGAGGTAATGCTGCTCGGTAAAAGGAAACTTTCTCACATCGTAACCTCAAAGCTGTGGTAACGTCTGAAGCTATGCCAGATCTTTCCCCCCCCCCCCCCGACGCATTATTACAACCTGGGAGTTATGCTGACGTGACGCATCGCAGCATATCTGACACTACATGCACACCGGTGCAGGGCTAACAAAGCCAGCAGATGGTCCACATGTCAAACTTCAGGCGAGCGATGTCCTCTCGCTGACATCGGGAGGTGGAGCGCCATCGGGCAAACCTACCTGAAGTGAAACCTCACACCCTACACGTTAGATTACACCCTCCAGAGTCCGGCCTATAAACTCGGTGTGTGGCGTCCATACAGTAACTCACAACTGACACGTAAAGAAATGCAGGTTTGGTGGCACTTACTGTTCGTGTGCATCCGATACTGGGAGAAATACCGGAAGTATTTACGACAGCAGCATATGGCGGCAGTAATTCAGCCGAGCCGAGTCATCGATCCCGCTTCGGCGCAAACCTCTGACACCCCGCTGACCTCATCAACTCAACCCAATAGCTATGGAGATGAGGTGAAAGTTCATCAGCGGCGACAGTTTTACGATCTCGGAACAGTAATAACCTAAGTGCAGCCTGTAAATAAGCGGACAGGGGAATTTTCTGGGTGCTGGCGAAGACTGAAAATGCTTCGGAGGGACGACAAAAGAGCGCATTTGTTAGTTTAAACTGATGGAGAGCGCGGACGTGGCTGAGTCAGACAGGCGTAGGGTTTGATCTGTCCTCAGTCATTTAGATCACACCAGACGAGACGCTCCGTGGGCGTCCACCGCGCTGTCACCGTCTCGCGGCTACGGCCTCATTCGCTGCAAAAGTGCAGAATACTTAAAGAGACAAGAAGAGAATATTGCCACTTATTTCTCTCTCCGCTTTCCTGTTTTGTTTGCCCTGAGGCATTGAAGGCATTTGCATATCTGGTGAGCTTTGGCAAAAAAAATAAAAAATGAAGAAAGAAATCCCGATACGAAGTGAAGAGACTTTGATGTGTCAGGTTGCCACGTGGTTGCATCACATCAATCCCGCCGTCTACTGTACGCTAGGTTGTGTTAATAAATCACATATGGTTTTTCATCATCCCTCTCTTTTTAACCAGGTCGGTCGGGGTTTCCAGACTCTTTTTTCAGTAACTGACAACGTGAGTCCCCAAGCGCTCTGTCTCGCAGTCTACTTAGTCACAGTTTCTCCTTATTAAACTTCCACACCGTAATTTGTCCTTCATCTCTTCAACCATTATTCATTAAAGACGATGTTTACTTTTTTTGCTTTTGTGTTGAGCCGTCTCTATCCTGCATAATATTTGGTCATATGAGGATAAAAATGGGGCCGCGCAATCTCGCACGAGGCCACCAGGATGGAATAAACACCCCGTAGCGTTTCTCATTTGAAGCGTGCGAGGAGAAATGAATAGCTTCAAATGAGTTTCATAAAGGCCGACGCAGTGTAAACGCGCACGTGCAGGCAGATTTAGCACACTGGAGATTGTATTCAGGGACCACAAAATGCTGCAGGAGGATCAAGGAGCAGATTACAAAGCAGGTTTGGATCACAGAATCTCAGTGGCGAACTACTAAAAGACACGATTGCAACGGCGCCAAACGCTTTATTCATCCAGGCCGCTCGCAGGCGTTTTGAGTGCTATCGCTCCACATCGTGGCGGCGGTGGCGTCAATTATGGCGGCTCAGGACGTGGGACACTTTCATGCCCTACTTTGCATCACAGAAGCTGTCGAGTGGCTGTTGCTAATCAGAACATTAAAGGTTGGATCGCGCGCTTTAATCTGAGCACTTATCTACCATCCAAGTACTTTATGACAGCGTTCGGGCATAAAACTTAACACGTCGAGAATGTAAAACCACCCAGTAAAGGAATGATTTGTGAGGTCGCCGGCGTGCGTATTAGTTTCTGTCCTTTTCCATAAGTCTCATTAAAACTGGAGTGTTTTGACGTGTTTGATGTAAACCACAACTGTAGACTTGGCATTATGGAAATTTCCGACAAAGACAACACCGCCATCTGGGTTGTGTTGCTTTTTCACGCGCTCAGATTAGTAATGAAAATAGCTGGGAATTAATCCGATACACGGCTTAAAATATAAAATTAGCTGAGAGAGGAGAGAGAACGGAGGGAAGAGTTTTAACCGTGACCTGTTTGTTCTTCATGCATTCTTGCAGGTGGACTGAGAGGAGCCTCCATCGTGGACTCGCTGGACACGCTGTACATTATGGGATTGACCGAAGAATACAAAGACGCCAAGGAATGGGTGGAGAACAGCCTGGACTTAAACGGGGTAAGACGGCACAATGTCACTCCTCTCTGGATTCCATCAGTGGACGTATTGTTACAATCATATGTAACCGCTGATCTCATCGATTTGCATAATGGAGGTTGGGGCTCTGCATGCTCGATTGATTTTAAACTGTGGCATTGTGCACAAAGCAGCACCGCGTCCACTGAGTTTGACACTTTGCCAAAGCTCGGGACAATCCAGTGCCAATCAAAAGCTTCCTGTGTGGTCACTGGCCAGGCTTTGTTTCTTCTTCTTCTTCTTCTTCCCCCTCGGAATGATCTCTGCGGGGCGGAAAATGAGATAAATAAAAGTGTGGAGGGACGGAAGAGACGCTTTAGAGACGGAGAGGGGGACTGAGGAAGGGAGGTGATTGTGTTGATTGCGTAACGACAGGGTTTTGTTCTGCTCCGGTCGACTCACGCCCGTGTTATGCGGGGGAGCGAGTCGGAGCGAATGAGGGGGAGAACTGGTACCAGGTTTCACTTGCAGAAGAGTTTGTCTGCGGGTTGTGTGAGTTTGTAATGCAGAGGAGTTGGTGGTGAGTGGAGTCTAGTTCTACAAAGCCTGCGAAATGTTGGGCTGTGTCATTGTGAGCGTCGGCTTGTCGACTCTCCCTCTCCCCAGGCAGTAATTACAGACTGTTCACTGCCTGTCCTGACAAAGTATAAACATTTTCTTGGGGGCTTTCTGTGCTCTATGTTAGTGTCTCTTCCATTTTGAAAGTGTAATATTCCAGGTGGTTTGTGTTTTTGTCAAAGATGCAAAACGGAAGGTTCACATCCCAGAGTGACTTTTTACCCACAGGCCATAAGAGAACACTCAGCATGGACACCAGCTCTCTATCTCTCTTTCTCTCTCTCTCTCTTCTCCTACTTTACAGTCATTGTGTCCTTTGCAGTCGTATTTCATATTCGGTAGACATTCACTGTGATTGTAGTGTAGTGTTTTTATTCACCGTGGATTGCCTAATTTTCTGTTTATCTTCTCTCCTTCATTCGCATGTTGTTGTTTGAGTCGTTTGTACCGTCAGCACAGTCGGGGAGCTGTACGTACATTACCATCTACGTGACAAATACTGTAACTGTGTAACTATTGAATGTTGAATCTATAGAAGTGGCTCCACTAACACAAACCCCTGACCGCATTTGAAACACACACAAACACTCACATCCACCTTTACTCTGCTGTCTATAACCAGTGCGTGTGTGTGTGAATGCAGACGACTGTCAACTTTAAGCTGCAGCCATTAAAGCCTAAAGGGGACAGGTGGTTTGTAATGGCAGCCGCTGACAAACAGACCAAACTGTCACCAAACATAAAAACATCTTTACACCCCACGCTGCGCTTCTTTGTCCCAGATGTAATCTCATATGATCTGTCACCCACAATCCTCTGTGTCACGATCACTGCCACCCGCGGGGTCCAATCCACAAGGTTGGGATACGACTCAGGTTGTTGTGCTTCAGTGTAAGCAGAGAAACTAAACTGGGAGGCAAAGCGTTCTGATTATCTTATTTAAGTGCCACACACACACACACACACACACACACTGCAAACTAGAAGACACTGGGAGACACATCCTAATTTTACCCAACATTCAATGTTTCGTTTTAAATCTGTCTGACATTTTGCGATATCTTAAAGAACCACACAAACGCGCACAAACTTCCCTTGTCCTTAATTACACTCACAACTTCCTGCGAAACAGCTTGTTAGATTTGTGCGCTCAGTCCCGTCACGCTCAGCTCAGTACAATGTGTCGAGAGCGTCCCCGTGACTTGTTAGGGGAGGGAAAGGAGAACAGAGAGACACGTGCAGCATATGGGATTTGCACCCGAGTCTCAGCCTACCGCATCTTTCCCTCGGCAGAAGGCGACGACATCGGGCAACTCTAGCTGGAGCTGCCTGTGTAAAGAACCTTCTGCTGGAGCGGAATCATCAAAACCCAGTTAAACTCCCCACACAAAAAAGGAAATTATGTGTAAGCCAGAATAAACTTTTTTTCTCTTAAAACTCTGTGCCAACTGTAAACATCGGCTTGTTTGAGATGCATCTTAGCCGCATGACTTTGAAACAACAGAGAGCTCCTGATGCAAACCCTGATGAGCTGCTCACTTACGCGCTCTCTGCAGATGCACCAGGCTGGAGCCAATTACCAAGACAAAATGGACTCCGGGATCTTTCCACCAGCGTTCACTTTTTGCAGATTTTTGCCACAAGCTGTTCTCACATAAAGCCGGAATAAGCAGCTGGCAATGTCTGTACCAATTAGCGTTTTGGGGATTTCAGGAGCTTTAGCCACCATTTGTAGTATTTCAACGCTTTTGTGGCTTTTTAATCAACTGTTTGCTCAAGTTGCGGCCTATGAGAGGTCATGTTTGACACGCGGATCAGCTTCAAGAAAGGCTAATAAAGATAAATAAGGAATACTTTCAGATTTGAGTGTATCACTCCCTGGTGACAGCCAAGTTTCTGTGTCCTCCTCTATTTGCTTCGATCAATAGGAAGAGAGAGTGTGTGTGCACAAATGGCAAACTAGTACAAAACAAACTTGGAAAAATAAACTTTCAATCAGGAAAAACTGAGAGTCAATAATTCATTAATTACAATGAGCCCCTGAGTGTCTGATGGGTTCTTCTTACACAGGAAGCGAGCTCATTATTTTTCTCTCCACGTCGTTGCTATGCATGGGCAGAATGATAGGTTGCAGTCATGTAACGGGTAATAAAACCACAAACTAAACTGGGAAACGGCACTGCATAGCTTACCAATCTCTGGCTGTGGTCGTTTGTTATTAGATGTGAGCTAGAAAAAGGTCATTCATGAGGTCAGTGGCCCAGTAAATGAGCAGGAGGTGATGGATGTGGTGAAGATGCGTTTTTAGTGGGTCCATACAGAGTCGATTTTATTATATTTATAGATTTCTAGTCGAGGAGGGAAGCTTTTTGTTGAGCAGCAATATTCCAGTTTGTTTTTGGGGCTCTAACTCACGCTGGCAGTAATTCTGACAAAAACCTCCTCAGCCCAACCAGGACAGGGAAAAGCGACTGGATAATTAGCACCCAGGCCTGTAATTCCGCAATCTCAATTCAGGCGTAAGTGAGTGTGAAGCCTCACGGGTGCAGTTGGGGGAGATTGAAGGAAGGAAGGAGTGTTTATCAGTCATGGCGCACGCTGCACTGCACTGCCCCTCCAGCTTCTGATGGGCAGTGCAGCAGGATCCCCAGCTGCCGTTGCGAAACGTGACGACAAAATAGGGTAGAGCGCAAAGAAAGAGAGATGGGGAGAGAGGGAGAGAGTCACCGGAGTGTGAGTGGACAGAGGCTTACTGTCACTGAGGGGTCAGGAGGTCGTTGCAGATGGTCCCGTCGCCGCAGACAAATCGCAGGGGGAAACGAGATCATGTGACAGAAACGGGTGAAGATCTATGTGTGTGGAGGGACGTCTCCGTCTCCTATCCCGTCTGTGCCGGGACGTCTGTCTTTCTCCCTTGGTTCTCCTCCAACTAGGACGCCATCGTTTGCTACACATTTTACATTATGCATTCATGCTCATTTATTTATCCATACTGTTCAGCCGTCTGTGTCACACTCACACCTGCCATATAATGAACTTTTTATCATTCAATCTAATGTAGTTTATTTTCACAATGTTCAGTTTATAGTGCTCTGATTCACTATATTACAATACTATACTTTTAAAGAGGAGAAACATAATACCTATTATACTTCTGGCCGTACCAGAGTAGCCGCCAAGTTAGATAGTAGTAATGTATTTGCACTACTAAAGTACTGGATACGTTATTAGACGATGTCCGTGTCTTGTGTGCCCGTCTGAGCGTTCTATCGCCGTCCAACTTTCTGTCTGTCCCTCTCTCTCTTTCTCGTTTCTGTCTCTCGTTCTGAGCTTGACGCTAAAGCCTTTGTCTGTCGAGATGGAGACGAATTTCAGAGCCTTTCCTTTAAATTGTATTGGAAAATGGAAGTCTGTCAGCAGGAGACTTCTGTATACAAAACGTTCTTAGCCCAAGGTCTCGGTGTCATTATATTAATTTCAACCCCGGAGGATAAAGCCGATGAAAATAACTCAAGTGTATTCATATCAGTGAGGCTGTAATTCAAACATAATTGACTTTTTAGCGGAAATGCTTTGCTTATGGTGAGATTGTACTCTAAACTTAAAGGCTGCTGGGCCCCAAGGCTGGGAAAAAGGAGTTTACGCAGCCGGTCAGGAGAACGTTCCTTCCCCACAGGAGGGACAGTTGAGAGAGAGGACTCAGGAGAGGCACTTCATTAAATCGTTTCAGAGTTTGCCCGCAGCGTTTCACCGACTACTGAACAATACAGCGTGTGAGCTGAGCTAAAAACACCCTTTCACCCAGCGTGTGTTGGTAAATATTCCAAGCGTAATTGACATAGAATGAAATGATAACTTCATCTTGCATTCAAATGAGAAAAGGTTGGTAGTAGCAGGAGCGTGTACAGTCGAGCCTGTTAAATGTTTTGTACGTTCACATCTGAGGATGAGATGAAAACCACGGCAGTTATTAACAAGTGAGACCTGGAGCAAGGTTACTGGCCGGAGAGACTTGCGAGCCCCCAGTCCTCAAGAAGATGGAGGGAACGGATGTCGTTTACGGAGGGAGAAGATGCTTCGCTGAAGACGCCGTGCCCTCGAGTAGAGGTCAAGCCGGGCTGACATCCCGTCTTAGAAAGGAGGGAAGTACTTTGTGTGTGGGTGGTTCATCATGAAGGCTATTTACTAGCACTTTGTCCCTGTGTGTGTGCTTCAGCGGCACAGATTCATGTTGACTGCAGGTTTCGGCAATTTAACTGATGAGAGTAGATTTCAGACTTCAGCTGCTGAAGAATGAAGATCAAGACAGTTGACTTACAGTTTTCCTTAAGAATATTAAAATGTTTTACTGTCTTTAATATGTTTCATTTCTAGATAAATAAATTATTATCACCCAAACCTGAGAGGGTTTGGCAGAGTGAGGGTGGGGAGGGGGCTCTGATCAAGGGTGCCTGTCTCTCTAAAATCCAGGTTACGGCCCTGTTGGCACCCTGACTTGTACAATGGTTATTAGGTTTCAGTGTACATATTGGCACAGTGTGACAAGGACACGAGCACCTTACATCAAATGCCAAGTGACAATACAAGACACGAAGTAGACGGCCGGCGAGAAAGAAACAGCAGACTGTAAATGTCACAGCTAATATATGCGCTGAATGTCATCATAATTCATCATTTTATGTCCTGATAGCTTAGCTCATACGTGTCTGTGGCTCAGCTCGCACGTTGCATAGAAATATAATAAGAAAGTGTAAAGGAGCTCAGAGTTTATTGCAGTTTGAAAGCACTGCGACCTGACACCTCTGAGGTTCTGGTTCAGTTTTTCCTGATTGAAAGTTTATTTTTCTAGCTGGAAAACAACTTTACGTGTTCTGAATCGACATATTTTTTATGTTGAAATGATTTTGGATTTGGTTTGCAAAGAAGGAACTTGTTGAACTTCACATCGAACATTTAATTCAAGGCGTAAAAGGTGACGTGTGTGTTTGCGTGCGTGCTGGACTCTTTTTTTATATCTGATAGAATCGTCATAGCTGCTGTACCACTTGACTCCTCTGTAGAGAAAATGATCTGATTAGCTTTTTGAACACATTTCTCCATAAATCTGCATATTAATCCAGAAAAACAGATTTCCTTGAATGTGCCATAACTCATTAGTGGTTTAAAATGCAGAGTAGTATTAGGCGGTGACAAGTATGTCGAAATCCTAATCTTTATAATTGATGCATTAATTAGCGTGGTTAATGAACTCATTTCCATGACTTGTAATGTTTAATACATCATGCTGGTTAAGGTGGAACATTCGGCAGCTCCAGCTCTTTTTGGCAGTTCGAGAGCGAGCAGCCGCTGCCACCGCCGACGAGACAAGGATGAAGGATGTGGCTCAGTCAGAAGCAGTGGGAGGTACATGAAGACGGGGCCGAGGCGTGGAGGTGTACAGACGGGCAGGGAAAGGGAGGATGGACAGTGGCGGGCTGAATAATAACAGTGGAAGTGAGAGGGCGGCAATGTCCCGTGAGACCCATACGTTATTACAGAGCCCATCACACGTAGCCCCGCCCCCCCCACCCCCCTCCCAGAGGAGAACAGAGACCTGCACACACAATGATGCTCTCTTGGTTTAGCTTTTGTGCTATTGGTATTTGTGGATGCACACATACTTGCACACAGAGAGACAGAGATCAGATGAAAACCCTCTCCCCTCTGTCTGGATGCAGGGGGTTTGATGGGCTAGTTGGTGGGTTTGTAATTCAGCTGCAATCCATCATCCTGCCAGTGTTTGATCAATTATTCATCAGACTATTAATTTACAATTTAATGCATTTAGCGGAGATGTTTGCGATGTGGACAAGGTTTTGATAAGTGCATGTGTGTGTGTGTGTGTGTGTGTGTGTGTTAACAGAAGAGTTTAGGGAGAGGTTAGCCTCTGGTTAATTACCAGATTCTGAGAGATAAGTGGTATCAAAGAAATAAAAATGAATCACACCTACTGGGATTTGAACCATTAGCCTGCAGTTTGGCTTGAGGCTTTCCTGCTTGGTCCATTTAATCACGGTTTATGGGTCCGTGAGGGGAAAGAGGTGTCCACTAAAGTGCCTGCTGCCAGCTCATAGAAATGCATCATTGATAGGAGAGGGGGGAAAAAAGATCTGTCACGTCAAAGTTTTTCAGTCATTTTTCTATTAAAATACATTAAAATGTCCTTCAGGCCTTCTTCTAACTTCTTCAAACTTTCAGGTATAGAAACCATTCACACATTTCCAGGGCTTCAGACTTTATTCATTCTTTCACACACTCCTTCAGCATTCGGCAAAACCTTTCAGCAAGTGTAATCGCAGTGGGTGTCTTCAGGAAACTCATTCCTAGTTAATCATTTGGTTTCCTCCCACGGTCCAAACACACACACACACACACAGCTTAGGTGAACTGGAAACTCTGAAACACCCCAAATGTGTGAGTGACTTTTTCTGCGACTGTGTGTGATCATCCTGGTATTGAACAAAGGAACCATCGACTCCACCTCCTCCATGACCCTGCAATGGATTTGGAGAGCTGTGTGGAAGCAGGAAACGACCAGTGGACACATCCACCTCTGATTTCAACTATACATTGATTCATGTCTGTCTTCATTTGGGGTCCATTGTGAAACCCTGAAAACACATTGATCCACTTCTATTCTCCCTTGCTGCCGCATTACTGTTCACCCTGAGTAACAACGTGCCATTTCCTTACTGTTTTATCTCTCAGTACACTAACGTGGCAGTAAAAATTATTATTACTCTTATTCTACTGCAGTCAAACTTTGATTAGAAAACAATAACATTTAGATTGTTTGTACTTAGCATTCTACCTCAATCGCGGTGCAGATACAAATCTTGAGAGATGTATGTGTATGCATTTAAACATGACTGTTCAACTCTTACTGACAACTATATTTCACTATAAAATGTAGGGACCGTAACAAAAAGCTTTGTGAAAATAGAGAACGTGTCAGATTTCTGCCTATTTTTGGCATAAAAACTTTCTAACTTTCTAGCTTTCTAACTTCATATGTAAATGTCAGAGAGACACGGATGAAACCTTCAATTATAGAGGACAACTATACCATAACGTGCAATAACTTGACTCACTGAATTTCATAAAGCATCAGTAATTTAGCTCGAGTGAAACTACCTTCTTAACATTCACATTATCTATTTTTTTCAAGACTAATTGGTAAATCTGATCACATTTTCAACTTCTTTTCGAATAATCTTGCTTGTATGTTGACTGATGCATCATTTTCAGTTTATTGATCTTTTCTATTGGTTGTAACAAGGTCGTGGAAGGTTCAGCCAGGAGGGAGCCTGCCAAAGCCGGTTAAGTGACCCGGGAACGTCAGGGTTTTGGGACAAGCTACTGCAATCATAGATGATGTTGGAACCTGCACTGACATTATTAGACACGTCTCTCAGCAGCTGTGGACATACGCAGGACAAACCCTCAGCGGGATCCGCGCAAACAAATAATTTAATCATACAGTTTCCTTTTGAAGTCTTTATGTTGAAGTTCATGCGCTAAATCTAAATATTGGCTGGAGTATGAGGTCTCTTTTATGTGTGTGTGTGTGGGGTTTTGAGCTCTCGTTCCATCAGCGAGGGCCGTTTAGCACGCTCCAGAGGTTAGCGGCCATTAGCGCTAATGTCAGTGACTGCTTTCACAGCTTGGACGCTGAACAAGGCGGTAATTACTGTACATTAAAACGCAGCCACGGCTTTCTGTGCAGATAGCTGCTGCGCGGTGAGATGAGATCGGTTGCTCTCCTCGGTGGACGGAAGTAGTTTGCAGCGAGCTTCATGCGAGACTGAGGGAGATTATAAGATGCAGAGCGGCTTAATTGGCCCCTTTCAGGATTTTTCTATTTTAATTAGCGATGGTGAGTTAAATCGCAGTCAGTATGAGCGCGTTCATATACTCCTGATTAATTTTTGCTAATCTGAAATGTGTTTTTACACGTCAGTCCAACGCCCAATGTGTTTATTCGAACGTGGTCGTCAGGTTGAAATCTGGACGGCGTTGTTGTTGAGAGTTGTCTGCCCAATGACAAATGATGCCTCCTTATTAGCACCGAATCGAAACATTAGCATCTGAGCGAGGACACGCTGCCGGCCAACACTCTAGTCAGATCCCTGGCACCTGTGAGCGCGGCGGCCACGCCAGTCCGGCTCGGGTCCCAGGCAGATCTGGGCTGAGACCGATCACAATCTTTGCCTGGCTTGGTGAATGTTCACAGACAGAAAAACAGACGGAGAAAAAAAAACAGGCATCAAACACCGTCAGCGACATTGCACGGCGCCGATGAGGCAGAACACCTACATGGCACAACAGCTACTTACCCAACGAGTCATTGCTGCCATTAATTAATTCTCCTTTCTGTAACGGCGCCTCCTGCACAACAATTAAATCATGTTGAGCAATTAAAATGCTAATGGATTTGCATTATTATACATATTTTAAATACTGCCATACTAAACGCAGTATCCAGACGCTCATTGAAACGCTGTGATCTCCTTTGCCTGTAAGGACGTATGAATTATGGAAGGCACAGGAGAGATCTCGTCAAATCTGAGACGTGCTTCCATATTTGATGTTGACTTCTTTTCCACTGACACCGGAGAAGCTTGTTTGTGATTTAAAGCCCCGACACCTCAATGCAGTTCCGATCCCATACGTGCTGTCGTATAATCCTCCTCTTTAAGTTTCCTCATCCGCCTTTTACGGCTGTTTATAAGCGTTCCGAGAAGTAAAGGCCGGGGAGAAGCGATGTAGAGTTTTGTGTGTGTGCAGCAGCGGTGGCGAGAGCTTCTGCATTCTCTCCAGCAGCCTCGTGTTCACCGCTAATTAAGTGCTCAGGTTGAACACGGAGGAGAAAGAAGAGGAGAGCAGAAAACAGGGAAGAAGTGTTTCTACCTTCAACTTATTTATTTGTGATGTTCTTATGAGAGCAATTACAGCTGAAACCACTGAAAACGTGCTTCAATACATTTTGGGACAGTTTCCAAGGGACCTAAACATAAACACGACGCTTAAGTCTCAACTCGTATCAACCTTGATGGCAGTCAACCCACTGTAGTTAACCTGAGAGTAATGGGAGCAACGCATTGACAGGTTTCCCACAACATGAATATCACTTTTGTGCTTTTATTGAGATTAAAATTGCAGCGCTGAACAAGAACGTATTGACTGAACATGAAAATTAAATTATGGATTTCATATTTTTTGTCATTTTGTCAATACGTTATTGACGTTATGCTTAGAGGATATTACAATAATCCATTTTCCGACTGCAGGTAGATTAATTTGTCAAGTGGCACGGCTCTGATAGCTTTGGAAAGGTTTTTGCCTGTTTTCGACATAATTAATGACTATAACTGGAGGTAATACTTTCACATCTGTTACAGTTGATAACTTTTTTATTGAATTTGCTGAAATCCTCATTTAATCCTAATTGCGCTCCATAAATGGAATACTCAGAATCGGGGCAGGTGGAATCTGGGGGAACTGTACAAGGGGGGGTCACCAATTGCAACGATGCAGCGTCTCAGAACCTGAGTCGGTCCGGAGCGTCGCTCAGGAGCCGCTTGTGAAGTCGATACACAGCGTCAGGAGACGTGCGCGGTATAAGCCACTTATCCCTGCGCTCATTTAACTTCATCTCCTTTAAGTTCATTTATTCACATGAAAGCAACCTGTCAGCAAACTCGGTCGTTGTTGTTTTTTCATCTCTTTGTGACAGCGCTTACAATGCAAAGATTAAATTCACTCACATCAGTATTAATCTTATTAATCTAATAAGTTGTATTGCTTGGCAACCCCTCACAGAGCCTCAGGGTATTTTTTTGTTTTTTATTTCATTAAATGTAGATGCAGACTTGAATGGCTGCCCATTATGCACTGAAATACTACATTAGTTGTTCCTGAACAACAGAACAAATCTAAATACAAAAATCAACAAAATCCATTTTATTAAGAATTCTGCCTGGAGGCTCGTTTTACAGCTCGCTTTACTTGCTGGGAACGTCACACGGTGCGTTTGTATTAATGGTAACTTTTATACAAAGTGTGAGTGATTTATGGGGCCTGGATTTGGAAGTGAGAGTCTGTTTGGGTAAATCCTTTGTCAGCACTCTTTGTCCTCCCGCACTGTACCTCACGCCTGTCCTGCCGAGTGCCACCGTCGCCGGTGATAAATAGACACTCCATTCCTAATCACGGCCCTCTTAGTGCTATTACAGGACAGGCCGCTCGTTTCTGCCTTGGCAGGACAGCTCGGGTCTGCCGCCTCGGGAATGTATAACCCTCGTCTGCTGTCTGAAGGGATGGAAACGCTCAGCTTAGCTCTGTGATGCCTCTGCTGCTGCATCTCCACTGGCCTCACAGTGCACAATGGGGACGGTGTGTGTCAGAGAACAGTGAAATACACACGATCAAGCTTCAGTGTGTGTGTTAAGAGAGAGATGCAGTCCAGTTTTGATTATACTACACATATTTACTGGACTTTAACAGATTTCAATGTTCTTATTTTCATTTAAGCACCTATTTTGGAAGCTATGTTGTTGCTATAAAGCTACAGAAAGTCACGCAAGCCTTTGTGTTTCCCCGACGTGATGAGTTATGGAAACAGGACTGAAGTGCGGCAGGTAGCTCACAGTCTTATAGACTGCATATGCTGATATGCACACTGAGTGAAAACACGATTGTCCAGCTTTGAGCTTTTCTGGGCAGGGACAGGAGTTAAAGGGGGTTGTTGTCTTTCTGGACTTTTCGAGAAGTGCAGTTTACTCACATGCTCCCTGATGTATTACATCATACAAATGAGGGGGAAATAACAGAAATCACAATATGGCCCATTTAATGCTATATTACAAAATGGGCTAAAATGTAATATTCTTATGAGATGATATATATTGAGATAAGTGATTCCATTGAACAGATGCCAGTGACTTCCCTTTTCTATCTTTAGAGTGGAGGTAATTGCCCTCTCTGGCACCCAATTACAGTTTTCTTATCTTCTACACTTGAGATAGCAATTTCCCTCTCAATGGGTCTCTAAGTCAACGAATACAAGTCTGCTTCAACCTTCAACTAGCATTAGAGGCGGTAATTATGGTGACATATTGAGACGCATGCGGCGTGAGCACTTATTTTATATTTCATTTAGAAAGAGCGAGCAGACAGCATTTAATGTTGGTAAACAGAAAAAGCAGGCGGATCGGTTGTCTCATTACGCCATCAGCACAACGTGGGAATTATTGTTGATTTCTCTGAAGGTTTGGTGGCAGCAGCATGAGAGTAATTATATGAATCTTTCGGTTTCAAAAGCAAGTACAGTAACCATAGTATGAGTATAAATAAATATTCTGATTCTTTTGCATATTCACTGTACACCCTCAAGACCATCTAAGGCCTAAGTTCAATTCATATCGTCATAGAAGGGAAATGGACCGAAAAACTTTAAAATACTTTATATCTAGTTGCGCAACATAATCATGTAGTCTATACACTTATTAATAAAAAAACACAATAATTATCTAAACGTCTAATCAACATAATTAGACAGGATAATAATATAATAGTACAATTACTGTATATTGCTGTTCCAACACATACAGTATATATGTATATATGTATAGTCAATTTTATTTCTATTGCCCAATATCACTTACAATGTCTCAAAGGGCTTTACAGGTCCACAACATCAAGAAAATTCCTGGGAAACTGAGAAAACCTTAATGTATAAGGGAAAAAAGGAAGAAAACTCGGAAGATGCAATTCCAAGAGAGATTCCCCCTCCACGAATGGCTGGGTATGCAATAGGAACTTCCACTGGGATTATACTTAAGTATAATAGAGCATGATAAGCAGTAAACACAAACCGTCATGCAGTAGAAAACAAGACAAAAGAGAGACAGACAGAGAGAGAGAGATAGAATTATATAAACACAATACAGTGCAGTTCTATAAGTGAGCGTCTCTCTCCTGAGGCAGCAGATCATGCAGCTAGTTAGTGGAGCAGTCCAGGTATGCAGGTAAGATGATGATGTTGCAGCGGGGGCAGCTTGGCAATGGGGACGGTGGGAAGCTAGTGAGGGATGAGAAAATATATATACATACCATCTATACCAGCCATATGTGACAGTTGGTAAGTAGTAGACCACAGAATACAGTCACACTGTTCCACAGCTCTGTCTTTGCTGCACTGCAGACTGTTAAACAAACTCAAAATGTGAACAACTTAAGAAACAGTGAGAATTCTAACAAAGCCATAAATCCAAAAAATCCCACACATAAATGCTTGAATTATAAATTAAATGCTTTAAGATCAGTAATCCAAACTGATGTCGACGGCTGTTACGTGAACTACTTGTAAATTTGTGTCTGATGCTTTGATGCTGCTAATGCTGCTGTTAAACTGCATTTTGGAGAGACGAAATTACATTTGGTCATCTGGGCTCTGAGCTCAACCGAGCACAAACTGAGTTTTGAATTCAGAGAATGATGATTCAACTTCCGCGTGGCTGCCTTCAGGTTTATGCTATGTTGGAGGTTAGGGCCCTGACAAAGTGCACTGGATGTATGTTGGTGTAAGTGGTGGAGCAGTCACGACGTCTGGCTCATGCACCCCACTCGAGACGCAGGAAGAGAGATCAGACACAGAGGCCAAATCGGATCAGGTCCAAATTGTGTAAAGTCTGATTGGGACTGGGTCAGGTCCCGGGATACTGCTGGGGGGGTTTGGGTCTGTCTGCCAATATGTCTGATATACAAATGGATCCAAGTGAACTGCCTGTCAGCACTGATCACATATTCAGGCAATTGGAGGCACATCCTGCAGCTACCAGTCTCTCTCTCTATCTCGCTCTCACTCTCACGCTCTCTCTTTCTGTCCATCTGTCTTTCTTTGTCTCTCTCTCCCTCTCTTGGATTGCCTCTAATCATCCTCGAGTTGGATTCTGACTTCCCTCGTGGCTGTGGGAGTCTCTTTTGGTTATGAAGTTCATTTCATACCTCTGCTCTGCCTGAACTGGCTTGCACACATTCCTTAATTGAAGCCCAAACACCACTGATGGGGATATGGAGCTCGGTGGACACACTGACAATGTGTTAAGGTTAAATACCAAACTACTAACACCCGTTTCTACCTAGAGCTGCAGTTCTCTCTATGTTGCCTGAAACATCTCTATGAGGTGCAAATGATCACATCTGGAGGTGATGAATTTTGATCACGCACACGTTCCACAGAGACCTTACAGCTTACAGTGTGTGATGTGAAATATTTATCTTCAACATCTTATGCAGAACACATCCCAAAGGGCAATTATTCTTAATGGCTTTACCAGCGATCAATACATTTACAATCAGGAATATGAATGGACAAATTACACTGCGCTGCTCTGCGGCTGACCGAAGCCTCGACCCTCAGTACCGTGTCATAATTGGGTTCTCTCTCTTGCTTCAACAGAACGGCGAGGCGTCACTCTTTGAGGTGAACATCCGCTACGTGGGCGGGCTGCTGTCGGCGTACTACCTGACAGGAGAGGAGGTAAGATTAATAGATCTTTGTTACAGCTCTATTCTAGCGAGATGTGCTTCCTCTATCCCACCAAAAACCAGCGCTGGAGTTTGAGTGATGAATGGCTCGGCTCTGCGTGTGCGCGTCATTGCATTTGCGTGCGACTGTGTGTGTGTTATTATATCATCACGGTGCCAAATCTACTGAAGAATCTGCTGTGACCAAACTGGCACAGAAGCGTGCGTGCGTATTCACACAGCTTTCATATTAAGACCTGAGACTACCAGAGGGGAGGGGGCAGATCTCCCCGAGGTCCAGTGGTCCACATCAGCAGAGCGGAGGAGGTCAGTGAGGTAGAAGTGGGCTTAGTCATGGAGAGCTTTGCAAGTGATAAGGAGGAGTTTGGAACTGTGTGCGGTAGTGAGCCAGTTGAAGGTTTCAGAGACCAGCAGCGGAGCGATGAAGTCACGGACCTGGGAGAGGGTGAGCAGGCGTGCAGCAGGGTTGTGGGTAAACTTTTACAGCTTTTGGAGAACTTTGGATGAGGATGTGCCATAAAGGAGGATACTGCAGGAGGGTGGGTGTGAAGAGTGCTGAGAATGAGAGGAGAAAGGTGGAAGAAGGTGATATTTACTGTGCGGCATACGTGAAATCCAAAGGCTGTGGAGCACATTAGAGCTGTCAATACTCTGAACAACACTACACCTGTAATGTACTTGAAGAAGTGTGGGTTTCGTTGAGCTGCTCAGCGAGCGAAAACAAAGGCCAACCCTTGCTTCCAGGTGTAAAGCTGTGAAATTAAATGAGTGTGAAGCAGGGCGATGCTGAAAAAGGAAATGGGAATGTTCCGTAAACCTTGGCCGGATAAATAAAGGTTTACAAAACTGCCAGTGACACCACATGCTCCAGCTCTTTATCAATGTAGCGTAAATCGATGTCAAGGTCGGCATCCGGGGAGCGTAGGTGCTCTACAGTACCGCCGGGTCTCGGCACTGTGGAAGAGGCCCAAACCCGCGCAGGAGAGAAAATTAATGGAGAGCGGATCCAGTGACATACCAGCACTCCACTCGCTTTAATGGACATTGATTTGCATCGGGGGCGAAGCCGAGGCGCGAGAGAGCAGCATGAAATTGTCGAACGCCGCTGGATGACTGAAATATGAATATATCGCTGGAGCAGAATACATCGATGAATCCATTATTCTATATTTGCTTGCGATTAATGCTATGCAGCAAATGGTCTCCTGCTTGATTCATTGGTTCCATCGAAATTGCTATATACTGCATCAATAACGCCATTTTTAATGTGTGTGCGTGCGTGTGCGTGTGTGTGTGTGTGTGTGGCTAAATGTGTTGTGTGAGGGTGCATAGGGAATAGAGTTTATTACCCATAAAGCTGTTCTCTTATCCTGCTGTGTCACTTAAGGACATGCTGTTGTCTTTTTCACTGCCTTTTCAACCAACCCATTACACGTTTTACTAAGTTTTACTTCCTTTTTGACCTTTATTTTGAAATGGCAGCAGCACCATCCTCCCGCCTCTTTGGCCACCTCTCCGTGTTGCTTGGTCCGGACGGTCCGGCTCGTTATGGTCGCCCCCGTTCCCGCCTCTTTCCGCTTCTCAACCCTGCCGCTGTTTACAGGACGCCATCATTCTGCCCAGATGGAGCACGCCACGCCAATTTCCTGACAGACGTATCAATACTCTTTGCAGCGTCGCACTAATCCATCACTTGGCTCGGGCCCATGCTGTGCGCACACACACACTCCTGAAGGGTCCCTCAGAGTAAGATTTATTGCACCCTGATCTCTCTCCCCTCAATTCCCCCCATTAGGGTCTTTTCCTTGGAGTCTTCACTTCCATCCACATTATAAAACCAATAGATTGAGGGGCTGTTATTGCTGCAGAGACTTAAATCACCCAGGATACAGTGTGTAAGACTATTATGGCATTGTGAATCCAGTTTGACCAGAAGACATTTGGCACCTGGCGCTGCGGTGAACGATTGCAGGGAAGCAGGCGATGATTACGGCTCCTTGTGGGACGCAGCCTGCTGTAGAAGAAGTGCTCAGAGCCGGACTGGCAAAACTCCTGACCATTAATAACCTCCTGTTGTTGTGTTAGAGAGAGAGAGTGTGCGTGTGTGTGTGTGTGTGTGTGTGTGCGTGTGCGTGTGCGCGTGCGGGTGTGTGTGTGCTTCCTCGGCGCCTCAAGAAGCATCATGGGTAATCTTTATGGGAGCTCCTAGTTAGATGTCTTGTTTAAATGGATCTGGCCAGAGTGGCTCCTGGTCTGTTTGCCACCTTTTGCATCATCCACAATAACACACTCCTGCCTGGCAAAATGACTCAGACTGCTGTGGCAAATTGCAGGAGGTGCTGTGTGTTTGTGTGTTTGTGTGTGTGCGTGTGTGTCTCCATCAAAATGCTGTGATATGCAGAATGTGTGTGTTCCCATCGATCTTCCTCAATCTGGCCGCTAGATTGGTTTGACTCGAGGTTTTTTGTTTGCTGGTGTGTATGCATGCATCTGTGAGCTTGTGGTTTGTCTGTGTGTGTGTGTGTGTGTGTGTGTGTGTGTGTGTGTGTGTGTGTGTGTGTGTGTAGTTCATCAGCTCGTATTCTATGTACCTTCACCTCTACAGAAGAATGAGTGCTTGTATGTGAACTTCACCTCAATTTTTCTACTGCTAGTGTATATTTGCATCTGTGCACACAGCATGCCTGCATGTGGAGTCCTCTGTGTGTGTGTGTGTGTGTGTGTGTAGTGTGCAGTGTGCATGCATATGAATTAGCCTGGTGTAGAGACCTTGTTCTCTCAATCCCTTCCTTAGCAAGAACAGAGCACCATGAAGGCGAAACGGAGTGAATTCAATCAGGCTTGTGTGAAAATTGCCCTCGGGTCGAGCAGCAGCAGCAGGGGGGAGGGAGAGAGCGAGAGGGAGAGAGAAAAAGAGAGAGAGAGAGAGAGAGAGAGAGAGATGTGATGGTATGCTCATCAGCAAGAGGGAAGTGGAGAGAAAGTGAGATCGGGTGAGTTGGTGTGGAGAGAAGTGCGAATGCTTATCAGGGAGCGTGTGAGCGGACGGGGATGTGATACAAGGAGGCAGTGAGATTGCATGGGAGAGGCACAGGGGAGAGGGAGGGAGGGAGGGAGAGAGCGAGAGAGGGGGAGGGAGGGAGAGAGAGAACAGGAAGGTGTAAAAAGTGTTACAGTCAAGCTCAGTGTGGAAACGAAACTGATTCCCTTCCTCGGATCCTCCAGTGAGCTGCAGCGATTGTTGTGACCACACGTGGCAGAGGAACTCTTCCTGCACAAACCCATACAGAACATCTACAGAACCACAAATTCACTCTGACAAAGGTGCAGAAGTCCATTTTGTCATATCATATCTCTGCTAACTAACACGTTTGCAAATCACACACAAGAAGAGGTGAATGAAAAGGTTTTCTTTTGTTTAAATGGACATGCATCAAGACAAAGAATCCTTTGAGTCGGGCCTTGTGTCACAGGCGGAGACGTTAGACGTTAGCAGGGACGATTCCTGAAAACCTCTGTGCTGTATGAAGGCTCTGTGCCTCTTCAGTGCAACAAATCTCTGCTCGGTGCGGCGTCTCATTATGCAGGTCAATGCTAATGTGAGCCGTTAAAGTGGAAATGTTGAATTATGGGAGACGTGGTGATGTTTGACTCTTAAAGCTGTGTGACGGCTTTATGAGATGAGTGATGATGCCTCTTGTCAATAACGGTAGAAACTCAAATAACGCAGGACTCAGTAGATTTGTGGGCTCAGCCTGTGTTCTACCCCTTCGCCAATGTGGCTGTTTTGGCTGTTTTGCCTGTGGAAGATGCCCAGAGGCAGTTAAGACTGTAAGAGGAAAAAATAGGAGGTAAGAAGGCAGAAGGGAGAGGAGAGAGAACAAGGTGTCTGGGAAGGAGAGGAAACTCCGGCGAAGAGGGCCAAGAGGA
Source organism: Genypterus blacodes (assembly GCF_046128005.1). Taxonomy (NCBI): domain Eukaryota; kingdom Metazoa; phylum Chordata; class Actinopteri; order Ophidiiformes; family Ophidiidae; genus Genypterus; species Genypterus blacodes. The sequence goes on along the minus strand of NW_027466911.1, from coordinate 2,682,967 downwards.
AAACGATAGTGACAGCAGGAAGGTGAGAACGAGAGGAGAGAAGCTGGGACAGTTCATACCCCCCTTCCTCCCCCCCAGCGGCAGGCAGCAGGCAGGTGTTGATGAGGAGACGGCGGCACGTTTGCATGGCAATACGAGCCTCATTTGGCGCGGCGAAATCTCGTGGAAGCCAATAAAGGTCAAAGCGCTGAGGTGTGAACAGCTTACACAACTATTAATACCAAGCCGTGTGTGTCATGATAGTGGAAACGCTGCTGAGGATCTACACGGCCGCGATGCGACTCCTCCTGCCTCCTTATTCCTGCGTGTCCCTGTTAAAGCAGACAGCGATCTCGAGGCTACTGTGTAGGTAAACAAGTAAACATAAAATCCAGGTTTTCCTCACAATTTTGTCAATTTCTCCAATTATATGCCTCTATTTTGAGTCCGTACAACACACACCTGCTGTACTTCACTTGTGTTGTTGTCGATATCACACAGAGCCAATGTACAAAGTATGTTTTTAAGACACGAGGACAAGATGGTACACGTGCAGAACATCAACATTCTCCAACTGCGACACCCTTGACGTTGTTCACCACGAGCCCGAGTGAACGCTTTGAGATGACATCTTTGGTCGGTCTTTTTCAATTATGTCTTTCATTTAGCAAATTGGAAGGGATGACTTTGTTGCAGTCAGTCGTTCATGTTCTTTTCTTTTCCTCAATGATTGAGATCATCAAATCATTTTGTCCCCCAGACACCATCACAGTACGTTCACAGGTTTTGAACTGCAATCTCCAGTGTCTGATCTATAAATGAGGAATATCTGAAGTTTTTGGAGAAATGAGAGGATTTCATCTTCCACCAGACAATGACTAAATCTTTATGATACCCTTTATCACTTGAACCTTTGACCTGTTTCCTATCACAGCAACTTCTGGATGGTACCCTGGATGTTTGATTGTCGGTGCCTGTCTCCTGCACTTGTGTCTCACGCCTATCCCGGTGTCTCTCCCTTTATCCACCGCTGCATCGAGGAAATTCTATCAGCCTTCTCCGCCGTGACCTTGCGTTCCCGCCGGGAAGGGTTCGGTTTTGTCTCGGGGAGAAATACATGCCAGGGGATTTCTTACAGTACAGTATGTTATTGTATGAGGCGAGTCGGTTTGAATTAATCTTGCAGGGCCAGAGCTGATAATCATCGGCGTATACAGAGAGGATCCCTTTTTCTGGAAGCCTTTAGGGAGAGCAGGGACATATACGCTCCTGCCAAGCAAAGGCTATAGTTCCTCTCCTGACACCGCATCCCCCATCACAGGCACTGGCTCTTACATAAGACATGCTGAGAGGTAAAGAAGAAAAGGGCAAAGTGAAGTCTGTCTGAAGGGGCCGTATGAGCCGTATGTAAATGGAGTTGATGTATTGTGCCGACAGTGCTGTGCACGTCCGTACGGGGAGGACAAGGCTATAACTGAGTTTATAGGCCAGTTAAATTGCTTAAAATTGCATTTTCAGTGATGTACAGCGGCAGGGACCTGGATTCACTCTGAACCCTTTTTGATTCACCTTTAAGGCAAAGAGACGTTTTTGGTAGTTAAAGGTAACAATTTGTAGCAATTCAGTCTGAAGTGAAAGTGAAGTGACTTAAGTATTTTCTTGAGACTGCGGAGATTGGGGGGTGTGTGTGTGTGTGTGTGTGTGTATGTGTGTGTGTTTGTGTGGTATAGAAACACAAATACAGTGTGCCTACAGTGTAAAAGTATAATGTTAGTATGCTGAACGTACAACTAGTATACAGATGCTGATGTATCCGTGTAAGTCGAGCAGCAATACTGTAGTATAGTTACTTTGCGGTGATTCTCCTTCTCTGGAAACTGCAGCTCCAGTCCACCGTTGTTACAATTTGTGCTATGTTGTTATTGTGAGGTCTTCGCCTGGTTTCAGCCTCATTCTCTCCTCTCACTGTCTCACTTATTGATCCGTTCCAGCTCTAATGGGTGTTTATGAACTGGGCAGGAGAGCTCGGGAGTTCTTGCCTTTAATTGCAGCTCAATGTCAGGTCGCACTGACTTTGAATAATGTGAGGTAATCAAGCAATTGTCTGCTTTGCAAAAATGGAAGAACTGCAATCCATTTACACAAAGCCTCGGCTCACAATTCCACTGGATTACAGTTGTTTTAACTCTGAATTCAGGCAAGGTGAGCAGCAAATGCGTTGCTTGTTCCGTGCTCGTGTGTGTGTGTGTGTGTGTGTGTGTGTGTGTGTGTGTGTGTGTGTGTGTGTGTGAGCATGTGTGTGTGTGCGTGCACGTGTGTGTGTATGCTTTATCTGTTTGTCTACTTTTGCTGAAGAGCTGAGCTGACAATGGTTTTTGGAAGGCATTTCATTTCAGAGTGGATCATCATAATCGCAGAGTAACCTGCCGCGCTTTGTATTCTCCACCCGCAGGCTTAGCCATGAAAGCAAACCTCTCAATCCCAAACGCCCATTTCACTGTGTGTACCAGCACCTAATCCCATTGATGCACGGTTTAAAATAAGGCCGCCGCGCTCCACTTTTTACATCTCGCACTTTCATTACGGAATTAAACAGGCAGCGGATAACAACACCCCCATCCACCCTCAACACGCCGCGCATTACGGCTTTATTTATTCATGCGCAGGAGCGTTTACCATATTTAATATTTGTTTGAGTCTTGTTCAGTCAGCTAATAATAACTCACTGGCTGTCACTCAACAATAAGCGAGCTGTTTGCTTTGCAGGGCCGCAGCAAAGCCGAGCGTCTGGGCTCCCGTTTCTGCAGGTGGCTGAGTTTTGGACGCGTTTTCAGGCACAAATAGTCTTTTATCCTGGGAGAACCACACAGGAGCTTTTTCCTCAGTGTGTCTCTTTGCCCTTTGATATGTCGTCACCTCCTCCTCTCCACCAGGCCGTTGGTTTTCTTCCAGTGTAAACCTCTCAATTAGTGGTTTTAGCAGCACATAACATTCTTGCTGGAGTAATTGGACTTATCCTGGGAGAGAGCTTTGGCCCCGGCCCAAATGAGCACAAACCTCAATAGGAGCCCTGTGGAGAGGCGCCGGGGAACCTCTGCAGCTTTTTTCTGCCTTTATTCTGCAAGTCATGCCAGCCGGGTGGGTCGCAAACACAAAGTCCAAAACAAATGGACTCCAGCAGACCACCGGGCCGTCCGTAATGATGTCGACCTAGACCTCTCTCAGCATCAGGCCCTTTTTCCACTTAGGTTCTCATTTGAAAGGCTTCAGCGTTCCTCCGCCTGTCAGCAATCAAAGCAGAGACAGAAAACTGGAGGATAAACTAAAGCTTTTTAAATAAAATCCCCACACTGGGAATTTCTATTTCTGAGTGACAGTGTAGACAAATTAATATACGGTAAATAACATTCAAAGATTATTTTAATTGGCTGTCGTTTACTTACTTAACTTTCACATTCCAGATACGATGAATTCGATGCTCCAGTGTTGAGACCTTTGGCTCATCTCACACCAGTACATGAAGCGCCCCCTGGTGGTGACTTTGAAGACTTTGGGAATGTAAACAACTAAAAACTCAATGGGCCCTCTGTTATTGTGGCACATTCTTCCAAAAGAAAATGTGTTTCATTAACTAATGGGCACATTTTTAGTTGTTACTCTCTTTTAATTGGATTTGTTTGTCCTGGAAAATAACCACATTTGCCCCTTGTGACCTCATATTCTTCTGTTCTACATGGCTGTCATGACCGTGACCTTTGCTGGGATTCTCTCAAGAGTTGGTGGTTTGTTTTGTGACGTGCGTGTGTGTGTGTGCGTGTGTGTATGATGTCATCCACAGAGGTTACTGAAGAAGCGATAAAAAAGGCCAGGGTATTAACGGTGAAATGCATTGATCTGATGGCTTTTGGTTTCAATCATTGCCTTCCTGCTGGTTGAACTGTCGCTGCGGAGGAGAGAAACACTGATCATACTGATAATGATGATGATATCTGAATGGATTGAACCTTTCCGTTGCTTGTTTGTGTTTGATTTTTCCTGTTTTGGCAGAGGATCTTGTTTTCTGGGCTTTGCTCGTTGGAGTGAGTTGATGAATTGTGTCAGATGTTTGAAACGAGGCTGTGAAAAGAGCTGCACAGCAAATGTGACAGTGCATGAAGGTTTTGTCAGTGGTCTAACCTGTTGTTTTCTGAAGTTGAAAGAAAATGATTTTGTTTTTCAAGGTTTACAACACACGTCGCGTCTCACACTGCCGAGAATGTGTTTGGGATTCCGACTGCGTTGCCGTAACTGCTTTTCATTGGGAACAAGACCTCACAGAATTGGTTTGTGTGGCGCACGAGGAGCTGGGGGTGAAGTCGGCACTTTGACTTCTGTTTGTATACGAAGCAATAACTCCTCACCAAATATCAACGCCGCAGCACATTGAACACGATGTCTCGCACACCACAAACATCAACACGAGCGTCAGAGAGAAGCATGTGAGCCGAGAGGACAGCCAGCCAAGTCGGAGAACAAACAGGCCCGAGCACAACGACGACAACACTGACAGCAGCGTTGGTTCTTCAGTGTGAGCAATATGAGGAAGACGAGAAACCGTCCAAATCTGTTTTATAGAATCAAGCTTTTCAATTCCTCTACGTTAGTGAGTGTGTGTGTGTGTGTGTGTGTGTGTGTGTGTGTGTGTGTGTGTGTGTGTGTGTGTGTGTGTGTGTGTGAAGCTGCAGCGGGCATTAATTAAACACATAAAAGCAGCAAATTAATTGTAGGACAGGTTAGAGAGACGACTCGCAGTCATCAATTAACTGATAAATAATGAATGAATGAATCTCAGCCATGGGGGAGATCCAATTATTTATCATCCCGGCTTCCTCCCACCGGGGATCTTCATATCTGTGTAGCCGACCAATCAGGTGAATGATTGGTTTAACATCTTCACCAGGCGGCACTGAACCTTTAGCGTATGGAATTCTCAGACAGCAGCCGGCAAAAACACATTCCCACGATTAAAGCATTCGCAAACACACACACACACACACACTCACACACATTCCCAGAAGGAGGCGGTAATTGATCTGTTTCTTCATATTTAGTGTAATACAATTAGCTAATGGGCCGGCCTCTTAGCAGGCATGCGAGCAGAGATTTGGAAAGGCTCCCCTCGGAATGGATGATTGGGAAGGATGAACGGCTGACGGGGACGAGCCGGCCACTCCTCCCTCCTCCTTACCAGCAAATAGCCCCGGCCTGACTCAAATGTATCATTACGGCTGTAGTGTGTGTCCTTTCGCTGGCTGCGTGGGTAATGGAGCCCGGTGCCACTGCTTCTCAGGAATGTGTCAAGGCACCGATTTCAGATACACTGACTGTTTTCCAAAGGATGCAGCCACGACTTGGAAATTGACTTTGTCTTACTTTTTTCTCCCGTCCTCACCTTGGTCTTCTTGCTGCGTGTCCCGATCCAGCTGAATGCCCCCCACCCCTTCCCCAGGGCCTTCATTGGCTCTCATTTTGATCTCTCTGTGCAGCATTTAGCAATCACACGCACCACATATTAAATGAGCAGAGATCTAATTAACCAGGCAGGCCAGATTTGTGTCCCCCAAGCTTTATTTTTCCACCTTTCACGTCTTTACTACAACCTGTTTTCCTTTTATATGATGTGTTAAATCTCAGTTAATGGTCCCTGGTGGCTTGTATGAGTCATGACGTGTACCCACAGAAACTCTGCAGGCCGTCGCATTCTCACCTTGATATTCCATTAAACAAACGCCTCCTTCCAGGGTCTTAACAAAATACTCTCCCTCCTCGTCTCTTTTTTATCTACTAATATGAAACTCGTTTGTATTTCTCCCACCTAAGTAATCTGCTGTAGCGCTGCAGTCCATTGGGATGAAGGTGTGAGATGAAGGAATGGTGTTTCCCATTGCTGTTGGCCATGATTGATTGCTCGCAGCCACTTGGTATCATTAAAGCCAGGATTGTGTGGATGGATTCGTCCAGTCGACTTGATTCCCGGCACAAGATGCTTTTAATACTCACAATCCCACGGCACAGGCGCCGTCTCGGCGAGCGGGCGATGACCGATGGTCCCCCGCCGCTGTTGCTGGCATGCAGCTCGTGTAATGTGACTCATGATCACGGCCTGCAAAGCGGCTCACTCTGTAGCGCTGGGTGGGCCCATTCAAATCGTCGACCACGTTTAGTTACGGGAATAACAAAGACAGCCCCTCTGAAAATAGATCCCTCAAAACAACAACGACAGTACGATCCTGAATGTTTTAACAGTTGTGCTTGGCAAATCCATTTTCATTCACAAACACAAATTCTGTGCACTTCATCCTGCCTGCTTGTACAAAAGAATATACAATATACAATATCTTTGTGGTCATGCTGTGTTTTATTACATTAGTCCTGGAAACACTGCAGAGTACACATTCTTTTTGTATTTTCACATTTGTATTTGCCCACACACACACGCACACGCACACGCACACACAGATGCTGCTGCTCAAAATGTTACGCAAGTTGCACATACAGAGGTGGACTAGATTAAAAACAAAAGGCATGCAAATCACACCACTGCTTCAAATCGTCAACATGTACACACTGAGTCACTGTCAGAGGGGTTACTATGGTAACATTTGACACTGTGGCCATCACGTTTCATGTAATTGCCTAATATTTAAGCTATTTTAGAAGGTCTCACGTGTATCCAGCCTGTGTACTAAGCTGCTGTAGGGTTCATGTATTGACGTTGTTTTAATTGTGTTTCGAAGTTTCACTGCCGCTGCTATTTCGCTCAACGTCTTAATATTTCTCTTAATTGGTTCTCATGTAGAAACTACAGGTTTAATATTGAAATAACCCCCATTTGTCCTTTTTTACTAATTTACATTCATTCTTTCTCTCTGGTGAATCTCTCTCCTATTTCCCGCTGCAACCGTCTAATTTTCCCCATGTGGAATGTTCCTTTAATCCCGTTCCTTCAGGAGCCTCCCAGTATAACCAGTTTTCCTCAACTGGGAATTGTGACCCAGACATGAAAGCAAACCGCTTTAATGCTAGCGGCTCGGGGAAAAGCAGAGCATTCAGCAAACTTTGCAGACTTTCCCGAGCCAGCCTGGGGATTTGAGCCAGACACCAGATACTTTCAGGAAAGTGCTGCTCTGTGCACATGACATTCATATCAGGCTCAATTCTGCTTCCTTCCATCCGCTGTAATGTACAGGTGAAAATGAACGCTGACTTTACAAAAAGGATTTCTGCTCTCACGTTTGGTTGAGCTCCCCGGATAGTGAATTTGTCTCTTTGAATTGGTTAGGAATGGGATTACAGCCTGTTCTGACACCCTGCTTTTAAAGGGAAAAGAGGCTGATATATTGGTTAATATGCATGAAGGCTTAGGCCCAAGGTTCTGGGCGGATTCCCAAGTTGAGAGGTTGTGTAGCTCAAGTATTATTCCACTGAAAGCACAGAACCAGTCCTTTCTGGAAACTAGGGCAGCTGCCATCCCTGCAGAGAGGTATTTTATCACCGGGTGACAGTAGCCAGGTGGTAGATGTCATATTTAGTGGATACAAATATGGTAAGAAATGAATGGTAGCTCATTGTGGGAGGGCTCACATTGCTACTTACTACACACCAGCGCAAAGTCCACTCGTTCTTGTCCACACAACTCCAAGAAAAACAATTATTTGTGTCCTGTTGTTGCTTGAGAGAAGATTTTTCTTCTTTCATGGAGGAGCAGGTTCAATCCACCGTGCAGGTTGCACATGGCTTTTATTTCCAGCTGGTGTCAGTCCAATTAAGGCACCGGACTAATGCATCACACCATTAGGGAGAGACAGAGGGACTGCTGATCGCGGCTTCTCTGCCATTATGTGAAGTCGTAAAGATGCTCCCATTTCCCCATTCTGCACAGCCCACTACCTCCACCTCTACCCATCTGACCAAACTGCACTGTCTTTCAGCCTCTGGTTCGTAAAAAGCACACATAGACACATACACACATACACATGCACAGGGACTGCACTCGCCTCTTTCCATCACTCATCCTCTGCAAACACGCGCACACCCACACGGAGCAGTGCTAACGCGGTGCAGATTGCTGACGCGAATCTCCTAGCCTGCATGGCAGGTGTCAGTCAAATGTTCCCATTACGGTAGAAGTGGCTGAATCATGGCGGAGAACAGCTACCAGCTAAACATGGTCTCACGGTCTGACACTTTCAATCAGTGGATGAGCAAATTCTTCATCCTTGTTTTGGGGTACGGCATGGTGGGTTCTGTGCACCATCTGCTTTGGAGCTGTAATTGGTGTGTTTGTTTGTGCAGCTGTACGGAAGATGTTGTTGTGAGAGTCTGCATTTTCGTAATTACTGCAGCAAAGCATGATTCTGCTACTAATTAGCATAATGGTCACTGGCTATTCCCAAACGTACTTAGACAAGTAGCTCTGGGAAGAGCACATTACCTGATAAAAGCAGCAAAAAGTGAAGGGAAGTCAAGCCCTCTTTCCTCTCTCACTCTCTCTCTCTCCATCTCTCTCTGTCTCTCTCTCTTGCTCTCTCTGTCTGTCTGCCCATGGTCTCTATCTGTAGCCATGGCAACTTAGAAGGAAAAGCTTTTCGAGAGCTGAAAGAAAGAGCTCAAAAGAGAGGAGAAGAAGACGGCGTCCATCGCATGCGTCTGTCCGTTGGTCAGCCAGTGGCCAAGTCCTCTCTCTTGTCGTGACATTTACAAAACAGCGTCAGCCTGGGGGGGTGCAACTTCCCGCCCACCACCACAGAGACTCTGACTTTGAGACCCGGGCATTGATATTTTTGCTTCTGGCAAAGCAAGTAGACCCTCTTCTTCCTTTTAGCATCCCAGGAAATTCGGTGGTTGACGGTGAAAAGAAGCAGATAAAGTCCCCACGGGAGAAGCATGACGTTGCTATGGCTACATCCTTCTCAGGCCGAAATGGGACTTATCAGTAACAAAGACTGAAAGAGCTACAGGACAGTCCGACATCTATTTTTCATTGTAGCAGTTTTGAATGGCAAACATCCCAGACAAGAACAGACGCCCCCATGATTTAGTTGTTGGCAGAATTGTAAATGGGTTACATGTGTTAACGGGCAAAATCTGTCTGTCTGTTTGTTTTGCGTATGTGCTGATAAGTGATGAGGTCCTTTGGTAAAGCACAGACGGTCTTGGTGACGAACGTGTGGACAGCCCTGAGTGTTTTGTCGACCTGTAAGTACATCATGAGGGGCCGGCAGGAGACCTCACCAATCTAGCGCTGCACTCCGCCTGCATCCTGCACATCATTGCCTCAAAATGATTCCGGAGACGTCAATCCTCCGCGGGCTGATTCCACCGCTGTGTCTGCTCCCCTCCTGCTCATTTGGCACCAATTCCTCTTCCATCTTCCAAACAGTTTTTTGGGGGGAGGTCGACATTGGGCCAATTCCGTCTACAGCGAGTTTTCATTACAGCAGTGAATTGAACACATGGTGACCTAAACCTCAGCTCCCTGCTCTCATGTCAGGTCAAGGTCTCCTTTCTCTTCCTCACAAAAGGCGTTTTTCTTTTTTTTTTTCACTGGCCGCACAATCAGCTCGCTTATACTGACATCAATCAGAGCAAATCACGGCGCTCCCTTTTGAAGCCTGGATGTTAATTTGAGCCTTAATCAACCCTTCCATACTGTGATTTTGTCACCGGCTCAGTGATTGCATTGATCAAGTTAACCTGCTTTGTAGCCCAGTGGGGGGAGATGTGTCTGGATTCGCCTGTCAGAGATTGCATAGAGAGAAAGAGAGAGAGAGAGAGAGAGAGACGGTGTCCATGCTGAGTGTTTGCTGAGAGACAACGTCCTTCCAGCTCCGGCTGGTTCGATCCAGCAAAGGCTAGCGGCAACGAGGCAGCGATCCAGCTCGGCGGGGTTTTGGAAATGCTTACTTTCCGTGCCAAGCTATGTCTTGGCACCTTCCTCTTCCTCGCTGTGCGCCCATCACATGTAGCCCGACTCCTTCTATTCCCAGTTTACAGCCCACCCCACCCCCCAGCCGCTTCGGTTGTGCTCTCAGGTGTGTCGCTACATGTGGTGAGCTGACCATGTGCCTCAAGTTTGTTTAAAGCCAATTGAAAATCAACAACGCTTGTAACTCTCCGAGGCCTGATGAAGGATGAGAATAATCCGGCTGAGGGAAAAGGAAAACATCCAGTAGCACAGAGACGCAAGAGGCCGAGGTGACGTCAGCGCCTGCATCTTGGCAGAAGAGGTGAAAGACGTGTCTGCCAGTCTGAGAGGAAGATTGAACAAACGGAAGTATTTGTATTGATGTAATGAAGATGTAATTGCAGCAGGTATGGTTGCTGCGAGACACGCAGGCCACATTCATGGCTGGATGAAAACAGCCTCTCTGTTCTGCCTCCGCTTTGATTTAATCCAACAGCCTCTGTGATGTTTTCGCACTCTGATGTTTCCAGTTTGGTGGAGACGTTAACTTGATCTGGTGCCTGCGAGGCTAATTGGAACGTTCCTGGCAACGGAAAATTGGTAGATCTGAGGTCTCAGCATCCGAACGAGATGGAATAACAAAGAGGGAGAGAGTGTGTGAGTGACAAGCCGAGCTCTGGTGAGATGCTCCTCAGCTGCCAAGCAGGTATCTGCCCTGATGGTGTGACACATCTGCCATCACACACTGGGCACACACATGCACTGCCAACGACCGCAACCACTCACACACACTCAGGGAGAGACAGGTGAGCTCTCCTCCCATGCTGCAACCTTTTGAAACCAACCTGCGGCAGGTGCTGGCCGTAAATAAAAGAAGTAGGAGAAAAAAACAAGTGAAATCTGCTGTGTGGACATTGCTGTGGCAGGAGTGACAGCGCGGCTTCCCGGGAGACGTCCTGGCACCGCTTCTGTCACCACTGTGGACACGGCAACTCCCTGCATCCCTGTGAAATTAATCCAGGTTGACCAGCGGCCTGCTCTCTTAGCCGGGCCAGGGACAGCAGCTGATTCAGGGTGACGGAGCTTCAGATTTGTCCTCGCGAGGCCTGGATGTCCTGAACGGTTCAGGACATTCGCCAAACGTCTCTCTGCATGAAGACTCCTGCTCATTTCTGCTGACTTTGCACTGGATGAGGCAAATGTCTGCTTCAAGGTGACTTTCACAAGGCAGCGACCTGTCAAGATAAATCTGTGATTTCTGTTGCAAAGAATTGGTTGCTTGAATGAACTTTGAACATTCATTACCCCGTGGCCTAATCTAACCCCAGCTTTTCCAACATGTTCTCTCTCTTTGCTTCAGGATTTGCTTTGTTACAGACTGGAAAATAATTGGTAATGTTGCGCCGTGTTAAGCTGATTGTTTTGCACGCACCAGTAAATAACATTTAAACATCTGACTCCATCCTAGAGCTGATTGGCATTGCAGAACTGGCAGTCGAATGTGACAAAGCCGACCAACCGAGCACACAGACACACACACACACACGCTAAAGGCAGACCCTTTTTGCAGCCCAGTTTGGTTCTTCACACCTCGCCCAGCTGGAGAGCAGGCATGGAGCACATCTTTTAGAACATGCACATCGATTGTGGCACTCCTGATGTGATCACAGCTGTCTCCCAGCCGAGCGGTGCCGCTCTGCACTCCGGCGTCGCCCTCAGGGTCACACGCCCACTGAAGCCCCCCCCCCCCCCCCCCCCCCAACTCCTTCGTATGTGCTTATTTCTTTCTACAAGGAGATGAGTAATAGCGAGATCCTCACGTTTGACGGGCTTATTTTGAATGTTTGCACGCTTGTGGGTGTTGTTGGATGCTAAGCTTTGAACTCGTGACCCCGGGCCATCAATTCCTTCTCCTCATCTTTCTCCCTTCCCTTCATTGCTGCACTTCCTCTTCATCTTGGCACTTGGTGAGCAGCAACATTTAATTAGCATCAAAAGGTCAAGGCCCATGCAATATCTATGAGCTGTGACATTTGTGGCAAGCCGGGAGATCCCTTAAATGACCCTGGGGCCTCGCATATGAGGGAGTCGGGGGAATATCAGACACCATTACTCACCGCCCTGTGAAGAGGTTCAGCTCACTGTGGGCTGTGCTTTACAGAAAAACACTGGAAATCACTTGTTTATTTATTTCGCTGGTCTTTAATGTCATTCCTTATTTTAGCTGGTGCAGTTTATTTCCTTTACGAGATTCAGTCCTAACTATGCCTTCAAAATGTAACCATGAGTGCAATTCCATGCAACACTTGTAAATAAAAAGTCCTTTTTTACAAACTCAACCACCGCCTGAGGAAAGGCTGGACAGAAACATATTGGCATTTCCTTTGGTGAATCGGCTAAGGGCCAATGCCCACAATTTCACCCGAGCTAATCTCAGGTGACAGAGCTGCAACCCTGATGCCCTCAAGCGTGGCTTCAGTCTGCCACTGCCTCAGTGGGCACACAGTCGATAACGCTCCGTTGTTACTGGGGATTGGACACTTTGCCCTTTGTGTTTTCTGATATAGTGAAGCAAAATGTATTCCTCCCCTGCGCATGCAGACTGGAATGAGGTTTGTGTAAAAAATGCCAAAACACTTATTGTCATTTTTGCTTGTCACCAATTTTCTCAATGATACAACGGCCAAATTCTTCATTGATAAAAGTTGTTTTTCAACGTTGTGCTCATCTGACCGTGCTTCCTTCTCATCGTGCTCACACTGTATTTGCTTTGTTGTGCACTCTGAATCCTGCACCTGGGTCTGCTGGCACGAGTCAGGCAAATCTTCTCAGCTTTCAAATTGATGAAGCGTGTCCGGCACCAAACAACAATCCGCTTTGTCGTGGAGCCGCGGCGTCTAAAGTTGAGCAAGGGGAATCGCGCCGATGTATGCCAGCGCGGCAACGGGAGGAGTGGCAGCAGGATGGATGCCACCCCCCAGTGAGAAAATGAGTGGAATCACAGCATTTTCCACCCAGCTGACACCCAAGACAGATGGAGCTCACGAATACTTCAGCGCGGCCCCAGCTGAAACCATGGCAACAGCGTGTACACGGCAACAGGAAGCCTGCCAGGCCAATCGGAGAAGGGAACGCATTACCGACTAAGTAGGTCCCTGAGGTAGACGTGTGGAGGATGATAGCATAACGGATGGAGGTGGAAAGTGAAAGAATCAAGTGGATCCATCATAACGCCTGTGATCGAGAGGAACACAATACCATATGTTTCATATCCAGGGGGGATGATTTGGTGTAGGCTGCAACAACGAGCATTTTAGATTACAGGCAGAATGGAATGTCGTCAGCCGCGCCTCTGTAGTGCTATCAAACAGAAGCCGCCCGAAGCCTAGAGGAATGTCTATGCTAATGTGTTCTTTAGAGCTTTTTGATGGAGGAAAGAGTCGCCTCGCTTAATTCCAAAATCACCCTTTTATTCCTTCTGTGGCTCTAATTTTCTATCGATACCCAAATGGAATTTTCATCTCACTGAGCTGCAGAACACATAAGAGAAATACAGTTACTGGCTCAAGGAAGCTTGAGTCGGCCCGACCGTAGGCCGTCTAGCTGAATCAAAGTCTAAGTACACTAGCTAGTCCAGTGAGTTCTAACACTTCATAGAAACGTGCAGTATCAGTGGATTAAAACTGTATACTGTAATACTGTATAAGCTACTGACTCTGGCTCCTGCTCACAGGCCTGCAGTCAACATAAATGTTATTTTCTTTATCCGTTTCGTAAGAAAAACAACTTTGTTTTTGCGGTGGAAACCAAACCCACTTAGTCTTATCGGACCGTGAGCTTGAGACAGGAGAGGAGCAGCCGGTGTAATGTGATCATGTGAGCTGCAAAAGAGGGAAGGGAAACATGTCGGGGAAGAATGAGCCCTCTGCTGAGCGCTCGCTGCACATTTATGTCTTAACAACTCACTGATGTTGAAGAATTAGTGTTTATTAGAAAAACACAAGTCTCTTGTTGGGTTTTGATTCTATTTGCTGGATATTGAAGGTGACGTAGCGAAATTACTGACGCTCTCTGCTTGTCCGTAGAGGCGCGGCGCTTCATGTTTGCGCACCAAAACGCTGCGATCCTAGCTTCTCTTTCTGTCTCTGTGTTTTACCAGATGAGCTCAACGGCTGCAGCTGCAACTCACCACTTGTTTCTTTATAACATATTAAGAATTATTCATTATTATTCGTCAGTTTGAGGTGTTGTGTAGAGGAAGAGAGTCAAGAGTCAGCAACATGAAAACTCTTCTTTTGCCAGTGTGTCCCTTTATCTGAGCACACTGGCACAATTTTTTAATTGCCAATATCTCAGCTTTCCCTTGCTACTATAACATAACCTACAGCACCGCTATGACCGAGGACAACAACAACCACAATCTCTTGTTGGTCTTCTAAATATGGTGTGTCTACTTGTGTTCGCAGCATGTGAGCTGGTGCCTTTTGCTCTCGGCCCTTTGATGAACATTGACGAACTCCTTCCAGGGTTTTGTAACAAAAGCAGTGAGCCGCTGTGGGTCTGAGTGGTGGTTATCTGCCGTGCCGCCTGTGCTCGGCGTTAAGCCTTTTCTCTGCTCTGTGATTATGTGGGCTTTCCTTAAAGAGGATATATTACGTACAGCTTTTGTCAATCGAGGTGCCAACTTTACTGGCACTTCAGAGGCACAGTGGAATAACACCCAGCGCTCTGCTTTGTTTGACGTGTGTGCGACGACCCACTCTTGGATTACAGAGCGTGCTCTTCTTACACTGCTGTGCCTTTCAGCACCTTCCTCTTTGTGTTCATCGGGCAGGGAAGAACATGTGGGAAGCACCGGCGTTTTGTGCTGCAGTCTCGTAAAAGCTCCAATATGGTCTCTTAATTTACACCAAATTAACTGTAAAGAGAAAATGCTTACACTCATTGCCAGGCCCACCACCTCTTGCTCTCTCACACACATACACACACACACACACTCACACTTGCTCCCCCACTTGCATGGCATCAGTGTGGCCGTATCCTTCAGCGAGTGGAGTCTTTGATGAGGCAGGCAGCGCTTTGATGCTCGGCTCTGCCATCAGGCGCTTTTAAAGAAGCCTCTCTATCTCTCCTCTCCTCTCCTCTCCTCTCCTCTCCTTTCTCTCTTCCTCTTTCTCTTTCTTCATCCTCGTTACTCTCTCGTTAACAAAACCACTGCCACATAGAGAACCCTAAATCTGAGTCCCCCATCCTGCTTGTGTCCCAGTCACAGCCTCACATACACAGCAGCACACACACACACACACCTCGCTCCATCTGTCTTTCTATCCTCTCTTGTTTATCCTCATACCTTGTCATTATCTCCTTCCAATCCTGTTACCCCGTGCGTTTCTCCCTGATCATATTTTTCCCACATTTTCACAACAGCAAAGTATGTGCATTGCATTTATTCTCCTCCCTTTGAAGATATCTCAGGCTTTGACTGAAGGAGCGTTTCATTTCATTACATTTCACAACTTTCCTGGGCATGTGTTTGCATCAGAAACAGACAGATTAACAGCAGTAATTTGGTGCGTATTTGCTTTAGGTGAGAGAAACAGTAAAGGGTGGTTGGTTGGTTGGTCGGTCCGTCTGTCTATACGTCTGTCCGTCACTTCGATCGCAGATATCGATGGACCCACGAGAATGAAGCCTCATGATGACCTTTCCTTTGACCACACCCTCAACGGTGAAATTTTCCACCTCTCGTTCCCCAGAGGAGGAACCATTTTCCCATTTTGGACTGAGTGTGAACCTTGCTGGTGTGCAGCCCTCTGGCCAACGTGATATTTCTGCATACAAAATATCCCATAATCCAATAATCCCATTAAATCTGCTGAGAAGTCTCATGCTGTCAAGTGGAAAGAAAAATCTTTTTGATTTAATGACCCACTGACCTTTTCTCCAGCAGCTCCCTTAGCACAGAGTTTATCATTTCAGCTCTACTACTGTTAGAAACTCTTAAGAACACATAAGCCTCATTATAATGCCGCTTGGTCCTGCAGTTTAGTGCTGCAGTGAACTTGAGCACGACGCAGTGAACATCACCACCTCTGGGTGGCGCTGGGGGGTCTCTCAATGTCTCCTGTATTCGATTCTGTTGCTGATTGCAAGTTGCTGACGGGATTAAAAAGGAATCTGTGAAAACTTTAATCCATCACCCACACAGCCATGCGGCGGCTTGGCTATTTGCATGTAACTGACAGAGTGTCTGCGGCAATTTTCCTCCCTTAGACTTTAACAAGATCTCATATATTTCCCAGAGTTTCGATGGTAGTGTTTAATGCAAGATACCTGCTGGAGCCTCTCTCTGGTTGAGTGGGCCGGGAGGTGCCTGCTGTCCTCCCACACCGGCCCTGAGAGCCTCTGTCATGCCCCTAATGAGAAGTGGACCTGACACCAAACGCTGCCCCAGTGAGCATCCCATCAGCCCCCACTCCTCGCTGCTCTGGCTCGCCGGTGGAGAGTGTGGGACAGCAGGCATATTGTATGGTGAATTATTGATGGGTCAGTGAGTGTGTCTGGTCTATGGCTTTGGGGAAGGCAGATCATGCCTGGCATCTGTCAGTATGTAAACAGGTGGAAGAAAGTGTTGGTGTGTGACAGGTAGGGTCCTTCATCTCTCCTGTGTGAAGCTTTGAAAGTGTGTTGGTGTCCACTGGGCCAAGATAGCAGCACCCACAGTGCAGCTACAGTGACCTGATAAGAGGCTGCACAGAGTCTCTGCTTCTTCTTAGCTGGGTAACATGCATGGGATTGGCACGTTGCGCTGGATATGTGATTTCCACTGCATGCAAATATGAAATTGCAGTTGAGTTGCATCTGGATGACAAACAGCCCCATAAGCCAAAGCATATTGTGCCACTGGCTGGCTGAAAGGAACCCAGTCATTGGTGTGGAAAATAAAAATAGACAATAGAAATAGTAGTAAATATTACCAAGAGAGGTGCAATGATCAATAAACCCCTTTATGTTAGGCATTCACACAGTGTTCTGTATAATGGTGTGTATAGGCCCACACTGTATATAACTGCGTGCCTCCTTACCTATAATGAGTAAGCTTAGAGTAACATCAAGAGCTGGGGTGTGTGTGTGTGTGTGTGTGTGTGTGTGTGTGTGTGTGTGTGTGTGTGTGTGTGTGTGTGTGTGTGTGTGCGTGTGCGCGCAGTAATTACATGGGATTGGGTGGAATTGGGTGAAATAACAACAACACTGACCTCTATATTAAAGAGGAGCAGAAGTCAGCAAGCTGTGAAATCATTTGTGTCACGGCCGTTTGTGGGTCAGAGGGAGGGGCGAGGAGAAGGCGGGCGGCTCGCCTGCTTTTGGGGAGAGAGTGAAGTCGAGCTGATGCACGTTGCTCACCGTCGTAGCTGCAAAGTGAACAGGTTTGGAGAGGCTCCTTCTCAGCAGGGGCTTGATTGAGCAGACGCCACTTGTTTGTTTTCCAATTTGGGCTTTGGTGGGTACTTCCATCTCACCGCCGCATTTGTTTTTCAGAGAAGCCCTCGTGTCTAATTTATTGAATCTCCTTTCGCATGTTCGGATGCTCGCCCTCGCATGACGCCACGCTGCATAAATAATGGAGAGTGCTTTTCATTTCCCACGTCGGCTTGAGCAGCTGCATGTTCTGCACTGTTCACCGTTCGGTTATGTCAGTAAAGCAGCTCTGTTCATTGAAAAGTTGAGATGTCCCCCAGGCACAAAAGTCAAGCTCTCCTCCATCAGCCAGTGCACCCTTCTTGGTACTATTAACTATTTCTCTATCGGGCCAAACATAGATACTGCGAACATTTAAACTCATGCTGGTCCAAATTGGTAACATCTGCAGCTGCATATTCCTACTCTCCGCTCAAAGGCAGTAATGTTGCTCCAGCTGAGATTCAAACCTCTTTAACAGTAGTGGAGCGCTGGTTCCAGACTCATTCTGCTCCACAGTCAGCTGGCACCAGCAGCTTGTCAAATGAAGAATGAAGTCAAGGTGCAATAAAAGCTTTTCTGCTGTCAGCGCCCTCAGATCCAGATGAAAGGGTGGAAGCATTGGGGAAGACGGGCTGGAGCCGAGGTTTGTGATATTCCTTTCAGTCAGTGTTAACTGCACGTCGTGTCTGCCACATAGGTAACTGTTAGCTTGTGAATATGCCTGAATTTACCGGACCTCTTGCTGAGTCTAGGGAGCTACAGGGTAAAGAACTGGGCTGTAATCATGATCTTTGCTTCTGGATAGTATAGGATAGGAGTTCCTCGTTCCGGGAGGGAATTCGACAAATCAGAACACTTGAAGAAGGTAATACTTTGGCACCGTGACTGGTAACAGAGAAAGGTACATGAGTTACATTTGTGTCGCTTACTATCGTTGCAGTGATGATGTGAAAATGTGACATGACGACGTACGCATATGCACAGTGCCATCACAGGCAACTGGTTGCATGGAAACGCGTTAATCAAGAGAACATTATGCATGCACTTTGCATACCGCACAGAATAAGAACCACAGGACGAAATCAATAAAACACACACACACACGCCGTCCTGTGAAGTTGTGATGAATTCACCATCAAACGGAAAACGGTGTTTCCCTCTGTATTGTAGCCTGACACTCGTTTCTCATCTCCAGCCATCAACGGCGTCTCCTGTGTTTAACTTGTGGAGGAGGAGGCGCTGGCAGGTGTCTCACATTAAAGGCCCCGCGTCTCCTACCTCTGAAGTGTGACACCGAGAGTGAGAAATTAACGGCGGGCGTTAATGCCGCCTGCGAAAACACATCAGCAGTCGTATAGTTCATACATTATTGCCACGTTACATCCTGTAGAGCCTGACATGTATCTGTATCGCCGTATTCTGTTTGGTCCTTGTATTTTGAGTGAAGTACAGTTCCCCAGACGAAGTTCTAGACGATGTTTGCCGTGGGACAGACGGCTCCTCGTCCAGCGTCCGTCTTCTGTCGTTACGAGCTGATGGAACATCTGGGCGCCAAGCTTCTGTCCCGCATCCTACAGGGGAGTTTGAAGTCAAAGAGAAGAAAGCGACCTGTCTGCTGTCGCTTGTGATCAATGTCGTTTCTGGCCGTGCTCCCACATCCTGAGTGCGATGAGTATGTGCTGAAAGCTGAGCATTATTGGATAGGTGGTTCGATGCTGTGTCCAAACAAAGGCGACGGATTTATGAACCTGGCTGCTTCATTTAGCTCGCGTGCCGTGTACATTAAATCACCGAGCAGATGCCAGCCAAAGGGGTTTTTGCCGCAATTAATCAAGTCGTTTATAAACAAGTAAACAAGAATAAATGGCGGCAATTTCAACCAGCCACCCGTGTTGTGTGTGCGCGTTCAGATTGTGCACGGTGATTAAAAGCGTGCACCTGTTTGAGGTCTCAGGTGCAACTAATGTATATTTTGTCAGCTGCTGGCATCAGTGTCTCCTCAGTGCCTCAGGGAGCCCATTTTCAGTCACATGGTGCACAGGCTTAATGGACGCTCTGTGTGAGGAGAGACATTTTTATCTCGACCTTTAAAAACTCGCCTTTAAAAAGAGAATGAAGATGTGTGCACACTGAGGGAAAAGCTGGTGATGTGCCACGGGGTGCTTAATGTGTGAATATGTTCCACCTGAATAAACTATATTTACCTGCTAATGTGGCTAAGGGACTAAAAGCAAGTTGCTGGGAAGCAGCGTAGTAACAACAGGCCCAGATAACAATGGAGCCCTGCAGCTCTCACTTAACTGACGTGACTTTGTTTCCTCTTTAATTTTCCTCCTCATCTTCAGTCATTCTGCTGATTCACCGCTCTCCAGCACTCGCTAAGCTTTGTCTTTGTCTGCGTCTAGACTGCGTCTCGCCTCCGTGCTCGCGGTGTCGAGCCTCTTCTCAATCACTTCCTCCTCTTTCTCTTGGTCTCTCTCTTTCTCACACTGTCTCGTCTCATCTCCAAGGCTTCTCTGTCTCTTTTATGAATCTCCGCTTCCCTCTCTGGCCGCAGACGTCGATGTCTTTGTCAAGATTGTAACGTCTCACTCTACTGTCTATCTGTCTCTCTCTCGCTCACGCTCTATCTCTCTCTCTCTCTCCCTCCGCACTGCTTGCCCCCCTCTCCCTCCTCCTGGCTAATGCAGATGTGGTGGCTGATAGCACAGAGATGATACATTTCCGTCCTCTTCAGTCTCAGCCTGGCAGAGTCTGCCCAGTGGACTAAAAGTGGAGCAAATGTGGGTTTTAAATGGATGGCTGCAGATTACATCAATGAGATTGGTTTTAATCCTGCCAGAGCTTGGTGGCACCCAGGCCTTATGTTTCACATAATTAAGAATTAAGAAAAAAAGGAGAAATGCATGCCGGGTGTTGCACTTTTGATGCCGTCTCTTGACTGTCGAGGCTCCAGGGCTGAGGGGGAGTTTGTGTAGTAGCTATTTTTGTCATTTCCACTCAGAAAAGAAGGAAACGTACAGTAAGTGTGTTTACAAGTCTCCTATCCGTCTGTGTTCGTTTTCCAGAGATTCAAGAGGAAAGCGGTGGAGCTAGGAGAGAAGCTGCTGCCGGCCTTCAACACGCCCACAGGAATCCCCCGAGGAGTCATCAACCTGGGGAGGTGAGTCTCAGCGCCGGCCTTCACCCTCAGCGGTCCTCCGTCTCTCCCTGATAAAACACAATATCCGCTTATTACGCCGGCCCGATACAAATCAGCGGCTCTGCCAGGACGAGCAGTATGTTCGTCTTGGCAATGTGTAATCCTCAGAGTGCCCCGGAGCTACGAGCTGATTCACACAACCTGAGCTGAGTTTGAGGTGTGAGAGATATTCTAAGTGTTCATCCATCACCAGTGATGCACGCGTTCATTTAATCCAGTCCAAAGCCTCAGGACACTTTGGTCTGTAAGTAAACAACCACTTCAGTCTAAAGAATCCACAGACGAGAGGAAAAGCTCATCTAAATCTGCCATTTCTCCACAATCTTTATGTCTGTGTGCGACCTCTTAGACAGTCTTAGAAGCGACTGTGTGTGTGTGTGTGTGTGTGTGTGTGTGTGTGTGTGTGTGTGTGTTTGCTAAAGGATTCTGTGACTAAAGGAACAATTTCTTATTCTGTGGAAAATTTAAATAGATAGAAATAAATAGAAGAATTCAAGCAGATCCACGTTGTTTATCTTCCATTTCTAGTGTCAGTGGAGCAAACCATACACTATATTTGCATTCTTTCTATTAGTTTTTTATCCGTTCCAAGTCGTTACTTTGCTATTATTAAATCTTTAGTTACACAATCCTCTGTGTTTAGTGACACATTAACGCAACACAACCTGCGATCAGGCCTGATTTTAAAGCATAGATATGCTTCTTGTTGTTTTTCCTCATATATTTACTGCAGTAGGGACGTTTGTGTTGTTCTCACCCAAACCCACAGTGTCCCTGAATCTCCCTGGTATACTCAGTGTGCACAGTGATGCTGCAGCAAGGGTTTTTTTACACATAAAAAATCTACCTATGTTTTAAATTTTTTCTATGTTAACAGAGAACCTTTTTCACTGTGACACCGAGACAACGGACCCGAAAAATTTAATATTGGCAATAAAAGAGTTTTTTGAAGCGTAAGTATATATTTCCCTTTGACTGGAAATGTCCAAAGGACTGACGCATCTGTCGGGTTGATTAATGGTGACGACGGCGACGTGTAGGCGACTGTGACAGGCAAATGATCACCGCTACCTCTGCGCAGTTAACACCGTCCCCGAACACCACTGTTTCCACGGTGATAAACACCAGGTACGGTTGAATCATAATCCAGATTCAATCCACAACACTGATGCTGGAAGTGGTTCTATGTTGGATGTTGTATTCTTAACACAGCCATATTTGAAATGACAGTTAGGATTCCATTAAAGCCGTCGGGCTCTGCCTTCGCTCGTGCTTTCTCTCCTCCGTCCTCCCCTCGTTCCTCCATCTTCCCTCCTCAGAAGTTCCTCCCTGGCATCGCCGCCGTCCACCTGCGAGCAATTAACCCCCCAGTCGAGCCGGACAGCTGCAGGCAGATTTAATTACTTTGTTCTACGGTTAATCCCTATGACATCACTAAGGCGTCCCCATGCTGCAGATGGAGTGGGAGGGGCCGGGGTCGCCTATAGCCTGCTGGTGTGGGAGTGTACGGACAGACAGATGCTCAGTGACAAACACACAAACACGCCACCTGGGAGAACATATGGAGAGTGCAGGAGAATCTAAGTGAAAAGGTGTGTGTGACGCTCCACACGGGGGGAGTTCAGCCCGAGGCTCTGCGAGTGTGTGTGTGGGAGGCTCTTTATGTATGATATCTGAACACGACACCGTCTCCTGAGCCCTTCAATCAGACTCTCAGCGGCTCTGACGACGCCCAAACTAAATGTAGATGGAGTGTGTAATCGCAATTTAACGTGCATAAACCGGGAGTTAGCACATTTTAAAAAGTGCCCCGTCAACAACAAACAGTGGAATTATTTAGCTGTTCTGTTAAAAAATGCATAAACTGCCAATTTTCCTCAAAGCATTATGGGTGACGGGACTATATTGATTTTTGCCCAATCTCCTTTCGGTGGCATATTCATCATTTCCCCCACCTTATTAAATTTCTGATAGCTGTGGAGGAATGTGTGTGTGTGTGTGTGTGTGTGTGTGTGTGTGTGTGTGTGTGTGTGTGTGTTAAACGGGGTAAAAAAGATTAATGGATGAGTGCCAGTGTTGTTGCTTACCAAGCAGGCGTGATGCTGATATTGCCTCTCCTTTTCCAAACAAAACTCAAACACGAACACACACACACACAGACACACGCACACACACCTCCCCTGCCCCTGCAACCTCGCCTTTGATTCTTGGATTGATTTTTCTGAAAGCGTGAATCGGAGCCAGAACCGCTAATGATGCAGCCCCCAAACTTTTAATGGTTGCATTCATCAGCGTGGCGAAACTCTTTGATTCTCCTCCTCCCAACTCTCTCTCTCTCTCTCTCTCTCTCTCTCTCTCTCTCTCTCTCTCTCTCTCTCTCTCTCTCTCTCTCTCTCTCTCTCTCTCTCTCTGCCCAGTTTGTCACCGCCAGTATAGCTGCTGGTGAGAGAATGTGTGCCAATTGCGTTCTGCCTCAAAGTTGCAGACGAGCGTTAGTGAAGTCTTAAGTTCCGTTAGCCGCTCGGAAAAAGCAAATATAAAACCGATGTGTGTTGGTTTCAGGCCTTTTCTACATTCTCACAAGCATTTGCGGCGACGGCTTGTAAGTTGCACGTTTCATCTCACAAGCAACAATCACTGCGGGCGACAAGACTTCACAAGACTGCAGACAATGGTTATTTAATTGGCTTATAATGACGTAAATCTCATTTGCAAGCCATCAAAGTCATTAATGGCTAACCGATTGCCAGATCACAGCGCCTGCCAAGTTAAGTTTGCATGTGTGTGTGTGCGATGAGGCACAGCACAAATCTAGAAAACTGCCTTATGATTTCACGCAAGCTGGTTTCTGCCCGTCCTTGTCCATCATCACATCCTCTTCGTCCTCTTCTTCTCCGGCTCCCCAGGTGAAAATCACATCATGTCAGCGTTCGATTGACCAGCCCACTGGAATCCGACCCCGATTCCTTTTCTAGAATGTTGTGACACGCCTTAAACGGACTTCACCTTGAACCTCCGGAGGCTCTGGCCAGTTCTCTCAGGGGTCCGGCCTGTCATTCTGGATTTATAGATGGCGCCGTGATCCTTGTTCTTGAAGCTGCGTCGTGAAATAAAACACGCAGCGGGCGGAGCGAAGACAGACGAGGCGTGGCTGACACAGAGCGCAAGGACGGAGACAATAAGACAGGAAACTGTTTGATGAGAAAGTGCGTCCTTTATCATTTGTGGAAGGCGGCTGTCAGCTCACTCCAGCACTCCTGCCTGCACGGCTTCCTTTAAAGCAAAGACGCTCGGGATATATAATCTTTTTGTCGCAGGCAACAAATCACAATAAAAAACTAAACCGGCAATATATTAGTCTGCGTGACAATGTGTTATGATTTCCTGTTTTGCTTTGTTCAGTGAAAAGCTCATTTGTTCCCAATGTAGACGAGTCACTTAGAAACCAAGGCACACGCTGCAGGCTTTGGTTTGGGCTTGAACACAAAGTAGTGTTGCAAAAGAATGATGGAGTTTGGAGGAAAATTGCGTAAATTGGAATGCGTTTTTCAGAACTTTTTCAAAGTCAGTCTGGGAAAGAAAACGCTTTCACAGGATTCTTTGACAATATGAATACAGATAATAAGGAGTTAAGCCTCAATCCTGCTGTCATCCTGCTGGAACCGAAGTGCAATTTTACCTTAATGCATTTAAAGTCACACCCAAAATTCAATTACGATTGATAAGTTTGCCATTCAGTTGCATAGAAGAATGAGCGGGTGACAGCAGCCGAACATCCATGCGATCAATCTGCTGCTAATGACTTGGAGCGTCGATGGTTATTGATTTCCATTTAACGTGCAGTTTATCTGTGACGATGCATTAAGTGGGAAACGGGTACAGAAGTCCAACGACCACAGAGTTTCTCAGTCTCTGTCTCTGTGTTGTCGGCGAGGTGTGTGTGTGTGTGTGTGTGTGTGTGTGTGTGTGTGTGTGTGTGTGTGTGTGTGTGTGTGTGTGTGTGTGTGTGTGTGTGTGTGTGATCTGCGGTGTAATATGTGTGTGAGGGAGAATAGCTGCTCTAAGAGGCTGCAGCTGAAATGAAAGAAGCCTTTACACTTAGCGGCTGCAGTCATATTTCTGGTGATGCGGTTGGACAGTGTGAAGCTGGAATTGCCTGTAAAACTTTTTATCTTTTGCCTTCTAACTTTTTAACGTGCAAAGAAATGCACCATAGAAATGTGTGCTCTTCATCTGAGCGTGCAGAAAATACATTCAGATCCTTTAAATCAGACAAAATATGGAATATGAAGATGAGACTTTGCTCTCTGGTGCTCTGGTTTGTCATTTTGTTTGCATTTCCTAAAAGGAAAATTAATTGCAAAAATGCTGCAGGTTTGTTGTGGTTTCTTGCTATAAAGTTATGAATAATGAATAGATGTATTTTTCACTTCTTATGCATTTTTTGAAAGATGTTTTTATTTTGTAAACATTATTAGCATATAGTTACGATGTAAGTAATGTCTAAAGTCTTGTCACAGAACTGGTAAGATTTGCATTTAAATCTGCATTTGCATTTATTCTTTTGTGTCTGTTGTGTACCTTGCATTTGAAACCACAAATCACAGAAACAGATGAAGCTTTTGATCAAAACTTCATCTGTTGCCAACTAGTTTGTTGACCACCCACACCTTGGCCCAGTTTCCTGGTCGCTCACCTCAAGGAAGTCACTGCACTCCAGGTGACTTGGTAACAGCGTGAATGCAGTTTCTGTTCTCCGTCCTCTAATCATGGTACAGCTCTGGCTCCTCAGAAGCACCCGGAGCCTGTGAGAGTGTGTGTGGGTGTTCAGGCGGAGGTACTTACTGTACACGCTTGGCTTTTGTCTCTGTTGCAGTGGCACCAGTTGGAGCTGGGGTTGGGCCTCAGCCGGGAGCAGCATCCTGGCTGAGTTTGGAACCCTGCACCTGGAGTTCGTCCACCTGACCGAGCTCTCCGGGAATCCCATCTTCGCAGAGAAGGTACAGCATGACGCCTTCTCTCTGCACAGCGCTTAATGATACTTACACACTCTGCAGGACGCCCTCCAGCGTTGAGGAGATCAAACAGATGTTCAGTTTACAGTCTCCTCATGTTCCTTCTGTGCTCTGGGGTCTCTGCAGGTGATGAACGTCAGGAAACTGCTGAACAAGATTGAAAAGCCTCATGGTCTCTACCCCAACTTCCTCAGTCCAGTCAGCGGCAACTGGGTCCAACGTAAGTACAGGACGGGAACCTACAGAGTGGAAGCCAAGGATTCAGAACGTTATTATACCTCTATCACAACCTCAAAACTGCAATATATCAGTTCAATTACATCACACGCTATTATTTAAAGTGTGCAACCCATCACAGAGCACCGACAGGCTCTCATTAGAGCGCCCTTCACACTGCAGGAATAAATATGCCTGCCTGATTTTCACTTTTGTCGAAATTGATGAGAAACGAAAACCTGTCTCGCCATTTTTGAAATCATTTTGAAGATCTTTGTGTCCGTCTGGGTTCAGATCTGCACCGTAATGTTCTGGGTTCTTTCCCCGGGCGGCGCTTCACTCCACTTTGTGTCATAATGCCGCAAACTGTTTGTTCCCACCGCGGCTCTCGATGACAAACGCGTGTCATTGTCGGCACGTAAATCAGCAATTTTTCTTTTACTCGACTTGCATCTCATTTCACATTTCCACATTTTATCTCCTGACGCAGAATCTTCTGGGTGGCGTTCCTATCTGGCGGCAGACCTTGAGTCCCCTCACGCGTCGAGTCTCTTTTAGCTTGGTGTCTGTGTCATCCACCCATCCTTCTATTTCTGTTCATTTTTAATATGGGGCTCACTCGGGTGGCTATATGACTCCCATTGCTCAGGGTTATTAAAATGATAATGAATTCAATTACTTCAGGAAATTGGATCTTTCCAATTCACCTGAAAGGAGGTGAACAAAAACCAAGGAGTAAGAGGCCGCTTTGCCTGAAACGCTGGTAATCTGGGTGATTACAGAGGCTAATTGTTGTTGTGGGTGAATGTGTTAGGAGGCGCCGCTGTACATATATATCAGCACAAAGGAAGAGACGCCTGAGTTCACAGCCCACCCATCTGTCCGTGTCAAGGACGAGCCCAGAGCTGTGATAACCTTGTGTGGGAGTGAGCAGAGGTGTGCGTGCACGGGCGAATACATAAAGACGCTGCCGACGCCTCCGCCGCAATACACACACTGCACTTTATGAAAACTGAATGTGGACTTAAAGTAAGCAGGAGGCAAAGCAGCAGCCACTTGTTTTAATTTCCACTTAGAGGCGTAGAGTGTTGTTACATAATTAAAAGTTTATGGCAAACTTTTGTCTGAACTATTCTCATACCCTGAGCCTCTCTGATGTAGAGTGTGTTGGTTCCCATGGCAACGCATGCTCACGTTATACAGCGCGGCAATGGAAACAAATATTTGACAGCTGAAGCGAAACTTTTAATATGAGACGGACAGAGTTCACCTCCAGAGCGGCTCTGTGTGCTCTATATATTCACTAAATACACACATGTTCAACCACTGTGTTTCAGGTTTTGCTTCGTCTATATTTGCTCAAATCTGACATTTTATCATTCAGTATTAATATTTGGAGGTAAGGCTAAGTCAGAATGTTCAGACTAAACCCAGTCCCTCCTGCTTCCCTGTGTCAGATCACGTTTCCATCGGTGGCCTCGGGGACAGCTTCTACGAGTATCTGATCAAATCATATCTGATGTCAGACAAGACGGACGAGGATGCAAAGAGGATGTACTACAGCGCGCTGGAGGTATGGAAATCATGAGCTTTTATTACATGCACGGTGTTATCTGCACCCGGGGTACGCTCAGATAAAATCGTAATTACAAGGATTTGCATCGCCATCTGATAGAAACAAAAGTGTTGCACCAGAAGTCAAATGAAAGACGAATGATGCAAAGTCACAGAGCTGAGACGCTGAGATGCTGACTGGAGGTGGAACACAGGTGGACGCTTACATTAAAAGACAGAAATCGACTCTTTCCAGCTCAGGCCTGACGCAGTCGAACAATCAGAACAGAGCAGGACCTGATATGTCCACTTAAAATTGCTAAAATTGAGGCTTTAATGATAATATGGTGGATCATATTTATGGAGGAGTCAAAGGATAACAATATTAAATTTCTTTCCTATCCTTTCCTATCGTATCCTTTCCTTTCTTTTCATGTCAGATTAACATACATATCTTCCCCTATTGTAATAATTATCTGAGACAATAACTGGCGAATGCCGTTGAGATTTCCTCCCGCTCATCATCGGGTCAAGCCACAGGCAAAGCTGCTTATTAAAGTCTTTCTTTCTCCCCTGTGACTCGGTATTGAAGCAGCGGCGGTCAGGGTCCTGCTCTGCTATCTGATGTTATAATGTAATGTAATATATGTTTGTACAGAACTCCCTGGTGACTGCACAGTTCAACTTATCGTCTTTGGCATTCAAATAAAATTAGACAAGTAATTAAGTGTTGAATGAGAGACTGTTTTCCAATTATACCAACAACAATTAGGGAGAAACCACGGGTCCCTGTCCTCACCGAGGTGTTTCAGAGAAAGCCTTCATATTATACGTACAATATTACTTTGCTTTGTTCTCACACATGCACATTCTTACATTTTCCTAATCTTTGGCTTGTTTAGCTTTTCACAAACAACACAGAAATAAAGGACTGAGATGAAATGTGCTCCGCTTCACCACGACACATCTTCTTGCTGCTGATAATCATAAACCCACATTCACATGCAAAATGAATGAAGAAAAAAATAAGCGATTGGTATAAGGGATGTAAAGAGGGAGATGGGAAAAAGACTGAATGTGTAACAGAGATTAAATATGGAAGAATGATGAGTCATTGAGACTCCACCTGCAGAGATGTTCCTCTGTAGTCTGCCTTTGCAGGGGAAATCCCTGGTAAACACAAAGAGCTGAGAAGAAACATGGGTATAGAATATCTTTGAATATGACAGTTGTATCCTTCGTCATTTATTTCCAAAGGATTTCCACAGGATGTCAAATGAAGTGTCCCAGCTCTGGCATCTACACAGGTTCTACAAACATAATTGAAGCCATAAACGCTGACAATGGCAGCTATGTTGGATTCATTGTGTGTGTGTGTGTGTGTGTGTGTGTGTGTGTGTGTGTGTGTGTGTGTGTGTATGTGTGATGCGCTGGGAGCTGAGGGACGTTTGATTTTTCAATCTCTGTCCAATATGTTTTTAGTGCCTTTTAAAGTTTTCTGTTTTAAACATTCTGACTGTGTGTTGCTGCAGGCGATTGAGACGAACCTGGTGCAGAAGTCACCCGGTGGCCTCACCTACTTGGCCGAGTGGAGGGGTGGGATCCTGGATCACAAGATGGGCCACCTGGCCTGCTTCTCCGGGGGAATGATTGGGATCGGAGCGGACGACGGCGCCGCAGAGAAGAGGCAACACTACCTGGACCTGGCTGCCCAGATCACACACACGTGTCACGAGAGCTACGATCGCTCAGGTGAGGGGGTGGATTCTTACTCTTTGTAAGGTGAAGCAGGAGTTAAGTGTCAGAATGATCGCAGAGACCCGATGGAGCACCAGAGGGGGGAACAGCAAGAGACGGAATGTTCCTTCCTTTTGGGGGGGGAAATTGGATATAAAAGAGTGAATGCTTCATTTCTGACAAGTGCCTTCCAAGTGCTCCACCAGTCGACCCAAGTGCCCCTCTGATTGGACCGAATGCCCCTCTGGCTGCCTCAAGAGCTGCTCTGATGTGAAGCCGAACCATAAAACTGTGTGTAGACAAGGTGACCCTTTGTTCCAATAATGCCCCTGAGCCTTGCAGCGTCTGTGCATCCCTCCAACTTCGACGATTGTGAGGTTAAAGAGGGAACAAACTCATTTACACCTAAATATGTATTTCAGATGTGCCCGCATAGCTTCAGGTCCTGCTGTGGCCCCCCTGTGGCCCCCTGTGGCCCGTCTAACAGCCCCAGTTCCAAGGGGCTCAGGCTCGGGTTCAGGTTTTCACTTTCTTCTTCTTGCCATGGACATACAGTATGTATGATTCAATGTAGCATGTATATAATTTGATCAAACTGCACTGTTTTCTGGACACATTACATGGTGGCCGAGGGTTAATCTCTCTGGATTTGCACTGCGTCTGCCTTGCTTAGAAGAAATATGGCACCACACACTTGGAGAAAATAGTGTGAGAGAGCAATTTTGAACATTAAAAGGGCCTTGAGCGTTTAGATTTTGCCCTGAATCAAGCAGTTCTTTGGCGGCCAAAGAGAGAGAGATGGCCAGACTAATAAAGAGCAGCAAATCAGATGCACCTCAAGTGTAAAATCAAACCTCTCATTTATCCTGTAACATTTCACAGCTGTCAGCAGCAGCAGCAGCAGATATGCGGTTGGCTCGGGCCAATCCTCACCCATAGTGACATACAGCCTG
The DNA here is from genome assembly GCF_046128005.1 of Genypterus blacodes. Lineage (NCBI taxonomy): Eukaryota > Metazoa > Chordata > Actinopteri > Ophidiiformes > Ophidiidae > Genypterus > Genypterus blacodes. The sequence continues at coordinate 2,652,904 of NW_027466911.1, read as the reverse complement.
ATGTTTAACTTTGTTGTAATTCAAAATGAAGGATGAAGAAGAGGGAAATGAGATCCAAAGTGCACGGGAGAGTGAAATGTTTGTGGCGAGAAGACGCTGAGACCACAGGAAAATTGGCCGCTGAGGCGCAGCAGCAAAGTTTTGATGTGGTTACACAAATGAGGAGATAAAGTGAGAGAGGGCAGAGCAAAGGAGTTTGCCATTAAAAATGCAAACTTCAAACAAGTTAATTTCTCCCACTCTGTCAGATATGCTGCATCCTCAAGCATTTCTTCATTGGCCTTCATTTCTCTTGTAAGCTAATGTGAGTCATCGCATTACAGGTTCCTTGATATGCTTAGAGTACTTTTAATCTGCCAGCCAGGGAGGCTTCTCCACTTTGCTCTTTTATACTCATCCACCGTGTTTCTTCTCAGTCATTAAAGGCCCTGGATAGCACTTAGCAGCTCTTGGATTAGGTGTGTGTGTGAGAGTATGATTTGCTCCTGCGTGTTTTGAAGCAGTTGCTATGTAACTGGCTCTTGAACACTGAAAGTTCCTTTTGCTGCTCTTCTTCCTCAATGCGACAGACGTATGGATCTCATGGAAAAGGAAAAGGTTATTGGTTTACTCGACTCATGATAGTAATGATGAGTTTCTGCAGCACCTTCCTGAGCTTGATGTTATTGAGACCTGGCCATGCATCACTGCTCTCCATCATTCTGACCTTCTCATGAATTCATTCAATTCATGAGTGACGTTTTGACTTAAAAAGGTACACACTGAGTGAGCACAGCCACATCCTCTCTCCACCGCAACAACAGACAGAATTAGACCATTAACAAGTAACGCAATTAAGTTAATTGCACAAACTTCCCGGATTTAAAACAAATCAGTGTGTGCTGCTTTACTTTGAGTAATTGCTTCAATTCCCAGGTGCAATAAGAACCATATAGGTAAAAACAAAGTCTGAAGATAGTTTGTAAATTCTCTTCCATCCAGATATACTAAACGCTTGAACGACTTGTGCCGAAATTGATTGTGATTAGAATTTGCATTTCCAGCAGCAGCAGCCTTCTTCCTGCTTATTGGATCGACACTGCAACTCCCTGCAACCCTGTACAGGATAAGAAGGTATAGAGAGATAGACTAAGAGAGGCAGACAGGAAGCAGGAAACATCATGTGGAAACACTGCAGAAGTGGATCAGCAACCAGCTAAATATCCTAAATGTGTGAAAAGATGAAATTCTTTTTGTAAGGTCCTTAATATAAAACAGCAACCAAACCAATCTTCCTTTCTGTCTTCATTCTGTACATGAGAACAGCTTCAGCAGCAGCTCACACCTACAGTACCGTGCATCCAGCTACCATTAACCCTTTAACCCCCCGGTCAGGTCAAATGCTGGCAGTAATTTTCATTTCAAGATATTTTTTCAGTTGTAGCCGATCTCACAAAGGCAGCGTTCCCGCCCACATAAGTCTTAAGTTTTCTCGAAGGGCAACAGAGTGGTTTTCTGAATTTGCAGATAATAAGAAACGGAATTTCAAGCTTGTTTCTAAATCTAAGATGTTGCTATGCCAATGCTGCGGCCCTGACTTCGGCTCATAAAGAGCGATAATAGATTCCATTGTGCTGCCATACGGTGAATAGAATATCCTCACTATTCAGTCTGGAATTGGGGTAGAAAGATATAAGGAGGTGAGACAACGATAAGGAGGAAGGGGAAAAGATGGAGACACGTACGCTTCACTGCTTCTCTCTCTGTTTCGTACCAACGGAACAGAGCCTACAAATGTAACGTAAACTCCTCCACAATGTAGCTGACGTGGTTCTTACCTATTGGCTACAGACTTCTGGACTGCCGGCCTTCTTGTCAGAATACGGTTGGGCAAAACGCAGGCATTTGTCTTTCCATATGGAGGGTTACAGCTTTCACACGCTTTCCATCTCACCATTCGCTTCCTCTTCTTTCTGCATCTTTCAGCCACCAAACTGGGACCGGAAGCGTTCCGATTCGACAGCGGAGCGGAAGCCACGGCAACCAGGCTGAGCGACCGATATTACATCCTGCGGCCGGAGGTCATCGAGAGCTACATGTACATGTGGCGACTGACCCATGACCCCAAGTACCGGGAGTGGGGATGGGAAGCTGTTGAGGTGAGAAGCTGTATTTACTCGGAACATTAGGATTTACAGAAATTACTTAAATGCTATATTGAAGAAGCAAATATATTGTACCCTGTAGTTTTCTTTAATTGCCGGTATATACTTTGGATTTATAAATTGTACTTGCCTCCTATGTCAGGCCCTTGAATACCCTCAATTAGCCTCTACCAGCCTTGGTGATATAGTGTAGCACTATACATTAGCTTGTAGATCAAGCAATTCTCGTAGCAGGAGGTGAAGGTTATGCAGGGAGCACCGTTATTAATGTGGCAATGGACAGGACATTAGCTCTGGGAAACTGCGGAGGGCTGCCATGATAAATTTAGCATTAATTTAGTGCACGCAGAAGTGGAGAGATCAGGCTGATGAGTTTGACAGGCCTTTAATTATCAGGCACAAAGGTTGAAAGCGGTGCACAACGCTTCCCTTCATGCACATCAAGCATTAACGCATCAGGGTCTTTGTTAATTAGCACATATAAGCCAGCCCTTTGTAGCAGGGGTAATAATGTGCTAATCCGCTCGGCTAGCTCAGCCACTCTCCATTTAGACCCTGTCAGATTCAGCGCTGCAGGGGCTTCGATTGTGTAGCCAGCTGAAGGCCTCGACATCTGCCGTCATTTCGCTGTTCTCAGGTGAACAAGGACACAGGATTATTGTGAAAGGTTCTCTGGTGTTGAGCTGCCATGGTTAAGCTGGACCGGTACTTGCAACAGTGGTCTATTCATGAATATAGTCGTCTACGTTCTGACGTGTAAACATTCCCTCTGTGTCTCCCGTCAGGCCCTTGAGCAGCACTGCAGAGTGGAGGCAGGTTTCTCGGGGATCCGTGACGTCTACTCCACGGCAGCCAGCCACGATAACATGCAGCAGAGCTTCTTCCTCTCAGAGACTCTCAAGTAAGTCTGATGCTCTGTCAAAGTCTGGCTAAGAGATTGGTACCAGCTTGGGGGGGGATTTTTTACACTCTGCCCATTAAAACCATCTGAGAGTTCCGGGAGAGTTTGTAGCTGGAAAGCGTTACAGGAAACGTATCAGAAGAGGAGTCACTAGTGCAGCGTTTGAAATCCATTTCTTATCTACAAGTGCATACGAGCATTTCAGGGTGAATGAGACACTAGAGACATTCGATGTTCAGAATAAGAACTTCAAGCTGAGGTGATTCTCATACTTTTAGAGCAATGGTCTTCATTTCTAAGCAGATTGTGAGACGTTAAAAGTTTGAATCTGATTTGAAACATTTGGTCCTTTCCTTTTGTGTCAGACCTCATAAATCGTAAAGAAACAATATAGGGAGTCAAACTCGGGTCAGCAGTCATCAGACGCCTTTTAAATGCAGATGGCGCTCCCTCACCTCACATTGAACTTTAGAATTGAACCGACTAACGCTTGCATGGCAGAAATCAGTGTCAAACACACTGACAAATCACTCCAGTGTGGAAAATATTGGCGGAGATGAACAGAGTGTTTTGGCAAATGGACACTAAAAGACAGCTGCCCTGCCAGAGAGCAGCGATGCAGAGAGGATTTACTTATCTTGAGAGGACGTGAGGTCAGCAATGTGGCTCCCCCCGATTATTTTAAGACAGTAAGTGACTGTTGCGTACGAGCGCTTGATGCTGCACACCTGGGGTACATTTCAAAGCTCTTGCTCCATCCCGACCCCTGGAAATCTATCACATCCGTCCATTCCTATTCCCTTATTTCTGCTCTGGGGATTGACTCGAGTCTTTTATCACTGTAAATCTGTTCCTGATTGGACAGGTCTACTACAGCTAATCTGATACAGGGGGCTGTGCTGAAGTTGTCATAACAACCAGCGAGCCGTGCCACCTGTAGTCGGTTGCGGCGGGAAGATCAGACTGAATCGCCGGTGTTGTGTTTGTTATCTGTTCTGTTATCAGCTCTGCCACGTTCCAGGACAATGCACAGAGTCGTGTTTTAATCCCATTTTTCTTTTGACTTTTACTTTGTAGGTACCTGTACCTGCTCTTCTCTGACGACGACCTCCTGTCACTGGAGGACTGGGTGTTTAACACAGAAGCCCACCCCCTGCCTATCATCCACAAGAGCTGCCTGCAGGGCGGAGGCACACAGGAAAAGGCAGCCCCTGAATAAGACCATAAGACCCAAAAACCACCCAAACAGTTGACACGCTTACAGATAAAGTATATACACACACGTTACAAACAGACACTGACACACACTCACACACGCCCGACACGATGCAGGTTCAAAGTCTTTTCAGGAGCGTGTCGTGGACTCTCAATTCCTTTCCAGTAAAGGATCTTTGTCCTTTTACGCTGTGATTGTATATCCTTTCGCCGGGGTTACTTCCTGCTGGCACTACTTTTTTGTGGACAATCAAGACAAACATGACTTTCATGAAAAGAGCACCTTTTTTTCTTTCCTTTCCTCTGTGAGGAAACCAGTATAACTTGCAGACCCAAATGTATGGGAAGAGGGTTGATCTGTGGGCCATATTGTTGGAAGAAGAGAGAAACGTAGAGAACCACTTGAGTTTAGCTTTTTTGATTTCCTTCTTTCTTTACTCTCGGGTGATGAATGATTTTGTTTGATCCTGCCACGGCATATTTCCTTTGTGAGTTCACTCTTTGACCAAAGGTTTCTTTGCATTTCTGTATTTCTTTTTTTCCAGTAGTGTGATTTTGGTGAGATTTGACCAATAGTGAAATTGCAGAATTTACTTAAAAAGGATTGAATTGTAATGAATATTCATAAATGTACAGACAAATATGAAATGTGATTCTTGAGTTCACCTCCAGACTAATGTTGATGTCATGTTTCTTACTGAAACAAGCTTGAATGAATTTTTAATGTTTGGAGGTGACAGGAAAGTGGCAGTGTCTTACACATCCAGGGACCATTTTTTAAAAATGATGTTGGCTTGTGTTCCGATGTTTTTTGGGGGTCTTTTTTTTTTTTAAACATGCCATCGCTTTCTCATGCCTCTCAGCCTTTTAAATCAAAATGACAGACGGTTTACTGTCAGCTCTGTGACTAGAACACATAAAAGAAGACACCAGTTGGGCACCAGCTCTGACTGACAAAAGCATCTGGGTATTTATCGGGACCGGGGTAAACTCACGAGTGACGCTAGCACTCTCTATTTATGCCTGTTTGTCAAGGTTTGTCATTGACTTTCACATTTGTACTTTTGTTGTTGGTAAAAACAGCCAAATATGTAAAAGTCAACATGAATAATATCCAAACTGCCTGTTCATACAAAGGCAGACAAAATAACTGAAAACACTTAATCAATGGATGAATTTGGTTTATGAGCAGCATTTAATGGATGAAAAGGGGATCAGTGAGCAGGTGGTGGGTGTTGCACTTTGCACTCTGCACCTGTGTTTCATGTTTCTGTTGTGGTTTTTCTGCCATTTCACGTGTGTTCACGCGCCGATCTAAAGGCTACAAGCACGAAATCAGACAGAGTTGGAGTGAGTTTCCATGTTGGTCATTATTCTTTTCATCCCTGCTGTCCGACATAGGTGTGGAGCGAATGTGCTGTACATACAGACCAAGCCAATGACCTTCTGTATGAGCTTGTCTGGACTTCACTTTTGTGATCTTAATTTGTTCTTTTTTCTAAACTTTGGTGGTTATTTTTTTTTTTATCTGGGTTCTCTTTTTATTTGCTTCCCTCAGGTGTTTAAGTAAAAACTAAAAGGTTCAGATTTTAAGTCTAGTTATTGCTGATATTAATTATTGTTATCAAATATTCTTACTGTTTCGTTTGACTTATCTTTCATTGTTAAATATTTTCAAATACTGATAAAAATGACCTGTGCAACTTTGTACATTTAAAACAATCACAGTTGTTCTGTTGTTTTTTTTACGGCCTCGTGTGTGCGACTTCTTGGAATGTCCACTGTGGACTTTGAAGGTTGCCATGCTTCCAGGAATTTCAATACAGGTTTAATTGAAGGAGAATCTCTCAAGGTTGAGGAAAGTTCCAGCAATCATGACCAGAAAATGTCTCATTAAATTCACTCAGTGCCGATTGCTCACGGTGCCGCGCAAACAAAGGAGGATTTTTAATATCTTCTTCTCTAAATGGCTCCACCTGTAGTTGGAATCCTAATTTGGGATCACTAGCTGGAGGTGAATTTACACTAGAATCACCACTGACATTTAACAGTAATTTATAAATGATATTTAAATGTCACGGATGTGCTGACGTTAATCTCACAGGCACCTAAGAAGGAGCTAATGCAAAGTGTAAACGCTGTGTGCTGAGGTGACGCCTGAAACGCTGTGCTTCAGTGCAAGCACAATCAACCCCACACCCCCACACACCCCACCCCAGCTGAGAACAGATAACGAATGGCAGGGGGGAACTGAAGGACACACGGTTTGTACATGTAAGCCTGCCCGATCGAGGCCCAGGGACACAAATTGGATGATCACTGTCCATTTTAATGCACCTGAGGCTGACAGGTGAAGGGCGAATGCTCCAGATAATCCACCGCCCCCCTCCCCCGCACCCTTTTTTTCTGCGCTGCTTTCAAGGTCCGCATTAAGCCGAGCAGGGCCGCAGACCCAGAGATGTTGGGGCCGCCGTCTGACCGGTAAGACCTTCTGTCCATGAGTCACGCAGGGTGCAGAGCATCGCCGTGTCCCTGTCACAAACCCCAACCAGCTGTTCTGACAAAATGCAGAAGGAAGACGCCGTGTCATTGAGAGCCACTTAATGATATTTGCTCATAATTGGTTGAATTAGTTAGAACCCATTTTCTAGCCAGTAGACGAAACAAAGAATTACAGCTGTTCTTTTCCGACTGGCTTCGGTTTGGTTGATTTAGATTTTTATGCCTTGCAACTCATCTGACATCAACTGAACGAAGAAGGAAGCAAATTCAGCTTTGTCAGACAGGAACAATAAAATACCGAGAAGATGAGAAATTTGGCTCGATAAATTAAGCGAGAAACCCCAGAACCCAGAATCGAATACTTTGTCAGTGGAGTGGGAAAGCCAGTCAAAGTTTCGGTCCACTTTATCTCTGTCCATCCCTGTCTCTCTACCCATTGTAGCACCTGTACACCAATTCATCAGAAAACTTCCATATCACCAAACTTGGAGACTGATGGTTTTCAGTGCAGAGTGGTGAAATATGATTTGTCACGGGGCTGATGTCAGCAAAACAAACAGCGGGGACGAGGTCAGCACTCCTTAGCGGGTGATGAAGCGCCAGCGAGCCGGCTTTGCTTTGTCTCCTGTGACAACTAAAGCAGCCCAGTGACAGCTTCAATAATTCAAACCTGCCTCCTTATCGTGCATCCTTCACCCAACTACTGCCACCCGTGGTTAAAATCAAAGGCTTCCATTCTAACCTCATATCTATTTTAGGAAAAAAACAGTGTCATCCCATGCCGCACTCAAAACAAACCAAAACAACACAAATCATCTGAAATATCACACGAGGCAAACTTTGAAGTTGTTCAATAACTTCATAAATAACCATTTTGCCTCAAAGGGCATCATTCCTCATTGCTGGACGTCTCATTATGCATCAAAGCACACTGCAAATTAAGACTTTGTTTTAAACTCAATAAACTTCTGTTCTTATGCTCCAATTTGGGTCTTTTTCAGTGCAGTTTCATGGTTTGTTAGCCGCAGTCATTTCCTCGCAGGATTGCCCGTAAAAGGGAAGGACAAGGAGACGACTTGGAAGGATTTGCAGGAGAGGCCTTACAAGGTAACAATCGAATAGCTGATTTAAATTGCACAACAAATTGGGCTCGTAGGTGTGTCTCATATCCTTCAGTAATGGAGCTTATAAGGAAAAGAGTGTTTGTCCAAGTCAAGGTTTTATAGCCCGATGTCAAGGTCTAAAATGGGCTCGTGTGCAAAACAGACAAGGCTTTTGGACGGAGCGTCTTGTTCTGCACAGTGAAGTGAAAATAGAATAGCACAGAAATAGTTGAGTTCTTTTTTTCGATTCATTCACAAATTCCCATTTCTAATTATTCCGGAAGCGGACACGGTTGCAGCTGGAACAAACTAAACACTGAGGATTTTAGATGGCAGATAAATTGTTGGGAGGAGACCCTGAAAAGCAGAGCAGATCCTTTGTCAGTGGAAATATCCAGGATAACCGTTTAATTCAACCGCACAGAATTACAGAAATAGAGTTTAGTCTATTTGACGAGACTGATGATTGGATTCTGTTGATCCGGGCAGTTAATCCTAATCAGATAATTTAGAGTAACGATTTAAGTCTCTCTTTGTGCTCTTGGGCTCTTCGTCCCTGAGCCACACAGTATGTTTTTTAGCATGATTTTCCGTTTACGCTCTAATTCCATCAGTCTCTGTGCGTATATGAATGCATCTCTGCGTGTAGTGAACAGATGCCTCAGACAGGGTAGCCGTGTAGCTCCGGCATGTGTTTGACACAACACCCTGTGCTTCTCTGCACTGCCAGCGCTTGAAGGTCCTCCAGGCCAGACTCAGCTGCTGCCCCAACACCTTGTTAGTGTTGGCGAGGCAACACACCTGCATAATCAGCTGCTAATACTGCTTGAAATAACACAGGCGGTTCAGGGGTCAGACGTAGGAGGTTTTGACAAGTAGACAGCGCATAAATATCCATACATGCAAGAAAGTCAGTGTTGGAATTTGGCGGTTTGGCGCTTCGGGCTTCTCTCATCAAGGACATAGTGAAGGTTTCTACACAAGGCCAGTAAACATGTGGAGCTGCACCACAGAGGAGCAAACCTGCTTTACTGCTCCAGATCCCTCAACAATCCTGGAGTACATTTTGGGTAAATTCATCCAATTCCTCCTTCATGAAGACTGTGGGACAAACTGGTAGGAGGGCTGACCCAGGAGAGCAGGGATCCACAGGAGAGCAGGGATGAGGTGTGAAAGCTTACAAGCTCCAACTGCAGCTAATTGCTTCCCTCATGTCTGCTGCCTCTCAAATATAAGTTTGTTGTCGCTGTAAGTGATGGGACAGAAGGGTGACATGTCTGCTTCACTGTGATCCACTAGGAAGACGTTTAGAGTGATGGGAGAGCTCATCGTTTGACTGTTTAAGAGGACAAACAGGAAGTGGAATGTTCCTCCGCCGCCATCTTGATCTCTACCTGTCAGCCGCATCCGTCACTTCCTGCGGACAACAGAAGAAACAAGTTCCTCTCCGACCGGTAAGTTTTTTAATTGTATGTCTAACTTCATTTAGATGTTTTAACTGGTGTCCCCGGTCATTCGGCGGTTACACTCGTCATTCAATGCGAGTTCTAGAATCGGATAATGAAAATCCTGATGAATGTATGATGTCATCAGGCCAGATTGAGTGGCGGTTACACTGTGACATTTCATCCGGAAAGTTCTGACGGCATTATACAGCGACAACCGGAAAAGACATCGCGAAAAAGTTTGTGTTGATAAGAATTCACGTAGAGACGCTCAGTGATGAAGAGGCAGCAAGGATCTGCTATTATAGCAAGTACGGAGCTCTGGCGTGCAGCTGTTCCTGTGGGGAGAAGGTAGGACACACACCTTCATTGGCAGCCTCCTTTACCGGCAACACACTCTTCTCCTTGTCTGTTCTGTCGTTGTTTTTCTCAAGTAAATTGTGTATTCGTGATCAAACACAACTTTTCGATTGTGTTTGATTGTAAAGTTGTCGAAAAAACAACTAACAAAAGCCTCCCTGTCTCCCAATAATATTCATTTAACTCGTACAATTTGTTTTTTATGGAAAAGCAATTGAAAAGGACCTAAACTGGATTGTGTTAGTGTAAAGTTTCTGTGACATAAACTCCATGTAACTCCATTTAAATGAGTAATTCATAACAGAAACCTATATTACTCTTGTATTTGTTGTCATTTATGCTTGTTAAAGTCCAAACATGAGAGGCAGCAATGTACATACAGTATGTGGCAGCTTTGTTTGGTTCCTATTGTTTGAAGCTTTGTGGCATATTTGACTTTATTTCTGATAGTATGACCTTTTGGATGATTGTAAAGTCCTGTGTTTGCAGTGCTGTGCTGATGTTACAGCCTACACAGTGATCGTGTGTGCTAGTTGCTCACCCTCTTTGTGAATTAAGCGTTTAAAGGCTTTAAGGAGCCTCACGAGATGGAGTAATTTAACCCAGAATCCTGATGAAAGCAAATGCTAATTGTTCTGGTTCACGCTGTCATAAATATTCATTATAAACACAGCCTATTGTCTGCGACACACTGCTTACTGCTCTCTGCAGAGATGTACAGCTTTGAAGATGCTGGGATTTGTGTGGAGACCTAGTTTTCTGGTACAGAATATGAAATATTCAGAGCTCACAGTAGCCCTGTAGCCCTCTGCCTCATCCGTTCCACATGCTTAACTCCTATACGTTTCATGACGCTGATGCAGCGTGGCGGCATCGTGACCGTCTCCACTGCTGCTGATGCGGCTGCGTCTTTTCACTTGAGCAGGAGGAAATGATCCTCAAGAACAACCTCCGATTGTCAACATCTTTGTTTACTGAGCAAAATTGGTAATAAAAAAAAAAAAGTAGTTTTCAAGGTGTTCTTTGCTGACCATTGGTGGTTTAAGTTTTGGCCTTCAGTATGCTACCAAGTGCATATAATATTTGATTCATCCTCCACATCGACCTAATGTAGCACGGATCGCGTAGCAAATGATTGCACAAACAATTTGCATAGATAAACTCTGCTTAGTGGGCGGTTCTCTTTTCAAGCACAACAAACAATGGAGCCAAAAACCAGCCAGCGGTGAAGGTTTTGGCCACCAGACCTCTTTGTGTGTTGAGCGACTCCAGATAATGACAAACTTTAATAAAAGCAGTGGCAAATATGAAAGCAAAGGAAACCAAACCAAAGCTGTCAGCAGGCCCGGGCTGCGCGCTCACCGAATGCATCCAGTTATAATTATTTGACACAAAACACTGCACACACACAATGCAGCTTTAGTGCAAAAGTATTAAAGCCCAAGGGTTATTAAAGCTTATCTTGTTGACATGCAGACTTGGACCGAATGTGAAGTAAATAGAAGATGTGACACACGAACCAACACACTTGAGATGTCTGCTTCCAAATAGTCCAAAATGTACCAGGAATTCAAGGCTGTTTCTTGCTGAATCGTGTCCAACCTGTCCTCCAAGTTTCATTGTAATCTCTTTGTAATTATTTGAGATGTATTACATACAGACAAGCGCAACCAAAAAGGTACATTCACTTAATTCACATCCAAAATCTTTCACTATGGACTTAAGGAGGCTTCGGATTTTAATCGGCAAAGACATCCAGGTATCTTTGTAATTATTCAATGTAAGGCAGCGGCCCGGGACGCTCTGGGAGGAGAGAGCGCTTTGGCTGACCTTAACACAGCGTATTAATAATTGCCCATCTGCTAAAAAACATGGAAATGGGTAGAAATTGGTGCAATCTTTCAATTCTAACGATAACCTTAAACATCGCTCTCGTGACTTAATGGGAAATTTGGGGTTATTAATTACGTATACAAACATGCAGGTGGGCTGTAGGCCGGCAGCATCCTTGTGTTTGACCTCTGCGTTGCTAAGGTGTACTTGGCAAAAGATGGGGGGAAAGCATTTTGGGCAAATTAGTTCCACAGGGAGGTGGTGGGGGTTTGTTTCTATTTTGTATTCCGTCCAAATGAGTAGATTCCATCAACAACAGGTTCAATAAACTGCAGTCTGGAGCAACAACTCGGATTGGAGGTGGAAACATTGCTGCTGTAAAACGGTTGCGCTTGTAAATCTCATGGTAACGAGTACGGTCAGACTACAGAGCGGCTGTATAAGAGGATTGAGTTTCAGGTGAGCGGCTGTTGCTTTTATTTTAATTATGTTTGTGTTTGTTTAGTCTTTGACGTCCCAATCTGTCATCGCAAAGGCCCACAGTTATGATTTGACTGCGTCTCAATTATATGTATTTTAATTCTCAAGAGTATTCTTCACAGCCGGCAAAATTGGATATGTACTGACACAAAAGATGTTTACAGGCTTTTTCTGAAGATTGCTCGGACCAGAAAATTGGCGCATTGATGATGGAATTGAGGTTTTCGTCCATGCTCGCGCTGTTCATTGTTAGGCGGGAATAATGAGTGATTTTCTTCAGGGCACAGATGGGTTTTTTTAACACGATGATGCAGGAGGCAGGAAATGTAATCTCGAAGACAGAGACATCCTAACATGGCGTGTAAGGGCATTGTATCTTCACCATTCTTCAAACGCACAGCCTCACAATTGCACGAGCAGCCTGAACTCGGGGTGGACTTTTGTCTCGGCCGTCCTTGTCCCTTGCACACCTCAAAGGGACAAAGTGAATTCCTCCTGGACTTGAGTGGCCACGTTTGCAGGGCTACGGTTGCGTTACTCCCTGTGTGGGGCGCAAGATGGAGGGCGCAGAGCCAACAACATTCCAAACTGCCTGCAACGTACAAATAGGGGTGCATGAACAAGGACCGCCTGAGAGGTTAAGTGCAATCTGCAGAACAAATGATTAACATTTATGTAAATTAGTCGTTCATCTGAATGGCTTCGTACCAAGAAACCATCAGCCCCCCTGAGGAAACACTCCTCTGGGCCCCCAAATGTCTCTGTAACTCGCGTTGTGTTGAATGGATCAAAGTTCAGTCCAGTTTACTGATGGACAATTTATTATCTGATGAAGAAATAAGAATGCTCTTGCGCAGTAGATTTGTGTGTCAGCTGGTACTCTGTCACAAAGCTGGCAGAAAGGAACGTTTTGCTAGAAATGATTGCCAAACAAATGTGAATACATCTGATAAGAATTGCAAATACTTTTGATTGTTTATTGTTTATTCATACGGGACATTGCACATTAATCAACACTTATGTTTAATGATGCCAGTGTAAATGTGACGGGGTTAGTTTAACCGCTCATTTGCACCTGTAGACTGATGAAAGCACCACATAAACATCACATCACACAGTATAGTCAAACTTTACAATAGTAAGACCCAATCAGAATCCTCACCACCTTGTTTGTGTGTGTGTGTGTGTGTGTGTGTGTGTGTGTGTGTGTGTGTGTGTGTGTGTGTGTGTGTGTGTGTGTGTGTGTGTGTGTGTGTGTGTGTGTGTGTGTGTGTGTGTGTGTGTGTGTGTGTGTGTGTGTGTGTGTGTGTGTGTGTGTGTGTGTGCTGTTTTTCGGATGTTCTCCAGTGCTGCTAGGGTGATATCTAATCTAGAGCCGGTATCTAATTTAATTGTTTGTCTCTCCCTCCAATGTTGCTCAAATTTTGTCCATTTCTTTTGGTCTTTCCAAGCCGGCTTGCAGCAATATGGCAGTGAGAGATTATCGCATTAGCAGCGGAGCAATAACTTCGACTGGGATTGATTGCGTGTGTGCTTTGTAGATTTTGCTACATCGTTCATTAATTAGAGCCAGCAAATGACTGGGCTGCGCTTCAGATTCTCCCGGATAAATTGCGAGACGAGGACTCGCAGAGGGATACTCATCGCTCTAAAACACAACAAAATAATGAACTTATCTCGTGCAGCCACCAAACAGCCATTACACGTTTTTAATGTTGGTGTAATCACTCGATCGTTATCATAACAACATGAGATTAAAGAGAGGCTTATCGTGTGTGTGTGTGTGTGTGTGTGTGTGTGTGTGTGTGTGTGTGTGTGTGTGTGTGTGTGTGTGTGTGTGTGTGTGTGTGTGTGTGTGTGTGTGTGTGTGTGTGTGTGTGTGTGTGTGTGTGTGTGTGTGTGTGTGTGTGTGTGTGTGTGTGTGAGAACCTCTGGTACTGTTTCACATTTTATTTACTTTCTTAAACCCACACACTGTAAGATTCAGTTATTGATCTGATCATTAACAGCCATTGAATAACCATAATCACTGTGTCCATTTGCACCAAGACATTTAGAATACAATGGAAAGACACACCAGAGGAGGTGAATCCATACTCACCCCAGTATAGTGCATCCCTGTGGACATATTGATGTCCTCTAGTTTGGTCAATAGCCTCACGTGTGCTTTGCTCCGGCTTGGCTCCATTACATCGGCAACGATGCCATGTTGGACTCTAAAGATGCAATTTGAATGCATCGGGCGCCGTCATGCTGCTTTATTTTAATCATAATGTTAGTGTTGATATCGAGCAAAATGTTCGGTTGGTGACGTTGCTTTTCTAATGGTTTTGTCCGACACAAATTGCAATCCGTGAATCCTCCAACCCTTTTCGTTCGGCTCGTACAGCTTAAGTTTGTTCGCCCTCAAAGACCCGAGCTCCTCTTGTGATTTTGCAGGCACACAGGTACACAAAACGCACGCCGCAAGCACAATTATCCGTCATGGCATCTGCGAAGAACGCCCAAGCGACACTCCGAGTTCATGTATTTTTATGAGGAACGCAAACCCACAACCCACGCTCACATCACCACTAATTGCCCATGAAGCCATTTCCATAAATAATAGCTCCTGTTTGTTACCAAGGCCCCCATCTGTCACACAGGAGTAATCAAATGAGCACGGTGACTTTGAGTAACGGCACCTATGAGTCCGCGTTGGAGTACCGTTTTGGTGTCACACGCCGCTTACTGACGGAACATTCCAGAAGATAAAAAGTTCACTTTATTTCAGGGTTAAATTAAAGCTCTGGAGTCAGAGGACGTTTTACTTTTGCTTTTATGTGCCACTTCATAAAAGGTACAGTCTTTGCGGTGATAAATTATTTCTTTGTTTTGTTGTCACGCTTTAATAAGGTGCCGTGTTTCAAACGGTGGCATGTAGAGGAGAGTGAAGAAGCATCACACCGCGTTCAGTCTGATGGAGCGAAAGGAGTATGACGCCAACAAACATCAAAGCTGATCTGCATACCAAACAATCGCCACACAATGTGAATGTTGGTGCGCTAGTGTACACACGCACACAGACACAGACAGACACACACCCTCAACTTTTTGTCCGGAGACGTGCTATATATCGGATGTGGACAGGCTGAAAGACGGCGTTTAGCAGGGTCAATTAAGCAATTCTCCGCTCCATTTGACTCTTGACCATAATGATTCCAATTCCTTTCTGCCTCAGCGTTCACTCTGCGTCTTCATTTTCATATTTGATTATATATCGACGTGCTCAGCTGCAACTCTCTCCATACAGTGAAAGTAGGCGGCTAATTTCCCTAAATGAGACGATGGCACCTCTTCAGACTGTGTGTGTGTGCGTGTGTGTCAGAAAACATTTCCAACCCATAATCGCTCTTTCAAGAGACGTCGCCGTCATGTCTGAGCACTTTTAGACATGAGAGGATGTAAACCCAATGAATGTAAGTGCAGCAGAAGTGCAGTCGAGGTCGCCCATTTCAAAGCAGGTGGCAAAATCTGCAATTTCTGTTGATTGCACAAGTGTTTGTGTGTGTGTGTGTGTGTGTGTGTGTGTGTGTGTGTGTGTGTGTCCTAAAATATTGGGGTGGTTTTAAACTGCAGCTGCTGAAGACGATGATTGTCAGTTTGTGGAGTTAAATAGCTGAATTCAATGGCCTGTTATGATTTATACATTCATAATGTATAGACTATAAGTTTGCTTTTGCTTCTGAGCTTGATTTGATGGTTTTGAATCACTGAGCATTTGTATGCATTTGTTTGCTGTCTTCGCAGATTCACCTTATGCAAATTGGTTGAGAGCCTCATTAAATGAGTTTACTTTCTCTCGCTGCCTACCTGACTGTACCGTCTGAGGCATCGTGTACAAATCATTACAGATTGTTGTGATGGTTGTGGGCTCTTATGTGTCTTAATGTGATGAGGTCAAAGGAAGTGTAGATGGATCTTTCAGGCCTTTATACTTTCATTCCCTTTTAGTTTCTTTATTCATTCAGGTACAGAAACCATTTCAACATTTTTCAGACCTTAAGGCTTCAGAATCTCTGTATCTGTCTACACTGTCCCTGTAAAAGCAGGATAACACAAATATTCACAACACTTGTGTACTTTTAATACCTTATTTTACTGCTTCCCCTGTTTACTTTTGAGAGCGAGACCTTCATATCTCTTCTCTAAAAGCTTTGGAGTCTTCCTCCCGCCGCTGCTGAGATATTACTCGTCGCCAACGCACAAACAAATGGATCCAGTCTCACCGCAGTCGGAACCCCGGTGAACTTTTTTATCGCAACGGACTCGGCAGCATTGTCAAGTGCAAGACAAAGGGTTTGATCCGGCAATTGAATTGAAAGTTAATGTTGGTGTTGATATTGCCTCCGATCTCGGCTGTTGCGGATTGATGCCGGTTTTAACCCCGACGTGCCATTAATCACCAGCGATGGCGTCGTGATTGCTGGCTGGGGAGGGCAGAAGAGGGAGTGAAGGCCACACCACTCCTCCATCACTGTAATGATAGAGACCTAACACGGGGGGTGGGGAGCTCGGGGATGAGGGATTGCGTCGACGCTGTGCTGTAATCATCCCAAGGGGTGTTTACTTTTGCCGGGATCAATACTTCAATCCCCACAGGTCTGTGTAAGGATCAAATGATGATTAATGGTGTCGGTTGAACGCGTTACAGGAGTTTGTGGTGTCTAGAGCAGGTAGATTAGGCTTTCACCTTCTGTCCGTTCCATCATCTCATCTCTTTCCGTCTCGTAGGGAATGTTGAAGCTGTGAGGCTGAAAAGATTCAAGTGTGAATTTCTGTGTTTTTCTCCCATGTGGCGTGAAGCGTGTACGCGTTGTGAATATGAAAACTGTAAAAAAAAATAGAATGGGATCTGCTTCTTTCATATGTGGAAATTGATCTGAGTAGAATTGCCGTTCATTCTCATTCTTACTCGTCATGAAATGTGATGCAGCTACTTTGTAGAACAATAATAACAGCATACAAATAACAGAAACGCTCAAAGATTCAGGTCAGTGCAAGATGAAGTGAAGGAGGGGGCGGTGTATTCGGGTCAGTGTTCAGATCAGCAGGAATTCCTCTGCTGCATCTTCTCTGGCTTAGGGTACAAAGTTATTGTGTACATTTTCAGAGGATTGAACACAATTTCTCATTACCCTCCATTGTAGCATGTATTCTCCTTCGGCCTTGAGCAGCATTGGGTTTCACCTCTGTCTCGTTCCCTTGGTCTCTCTCCTCTTCATTTCACTATTTTCACTCCTTTTTTTTACTGTATAAATATTCCAGTTGTAGCGTCTGATCCACCTTGCGGCTGATCCCTCTCTTCCTTTTGAAAGGAGGAAGGAATTTGCAGTCAAGTCTGCTTTAATGTATTATGCGTTCTGACGTCGGCGCTCAAAGTTGAGCTCTAGCACCACTTGTCCGTCGACAAGCTTTAAAGGAATGATCCCGGCATCATTAGGATGCAACAGGTATGCCGGTGTGTTTGTGTAATTAGCAATGCAACACATCATTGCAGATGGATTGTGACTGTCTGCTGGGAAGGAGATTCTACAGATTAATGTACCTGCTACTATGTGAGTAAATGTTTGCTGGCTTGTGTAAATAGCTTCACAGTCTGAGCACTGTTCATTAACTGATCGGGGATAACACAACGTCAGCCTGTTGAAATGATCTTGAGATGTCCCAGCAAACTCTTAGTATGCAGGCTGAGGATTGATTAATCTTGGATTAACTCTGTGAAAAATAAACACGGCAGGGAGGCGAAGGGAGGGCTGCTACTGCAATATATACAATATATATACAATAGTTTGGGTTTTTTATAGTTTATCTACTTTTCTGAGGCCATCCACTCACTCGCTACGGGAGAAGGGCTCCATTCTTCTGACTTCAGCCTCGGCCTAGTCGCTCCCCTTGGATGAAAGGACCACGGCTGCAAAACATGGCTCTAAGTTTATGAAGAAAGGCTTGATTTACACCAAAATAAACATGTGTAAATCTGTTGAATTATGATTTAAGATACACTCGGGGGGCCCTGAAAAATATTTCATATCCAAATATTGATGGCATCTGAAGACGTAACAATGAGCGTGGGGTTATAGAACATTGTTGAGGATATTTTTATACATGAAGAGGAAACGATACTAAGTAATATGTAGTCGTAAACATGACAGAATGAACAAGCATTATGCAGGTTGAGTCCAGCGTTGTTCATCATCGTGTTTAGATGTGTCATCCATGTTGATGATCAACCTTTCTTGAGCATTTCATGACACACTTTCACTACTTATCGCTCCAGCAACATTAGCATCTTAGTCATCGGTGGATCCGTTGTGCCAGATGGAGTGTTTCCCTGCTGGGGTTCAGGCGCCTCGTCCTTGCTAATCGGCGCGGCGTCTCTGCTTTCAAACGGACTGCCGTTTGATTCGCTGTGTGACAGGATGACGGTAGCTTCACTTGAACGTGAAGTGATTGCGGGGAGACAGCGGATGAGACGCCACGTTCCATTACACGGCTCCTGTCGGCAGGTATCTGCAGTGCCATTCAGAGTTTAGAACGTATGGAGACGGCGGCAACGTCTCATCCCAGGACAGCTTGTCACATTAAAAACTCAATTCCTTCCAATTAAATGGCAGATAAAGGACGCGTGATTGAGAGGTAAAGCCTCGTCGTATAACGGCCTGACATCAATTTGAAGCACTGCCATGGGTGTTATCATCTTTTGAGTCCTTATCTCAGGTATTTGTTCCATTCTTCACGCTGTCATTAAATGCAATAAATTGTTTCACGCTTTATCACACAGCTCGCACACGGACTAGCGTCTGTTTTCTCGTCTTTGAAGCAACCTGAACAGCAATTTACAAGACTGAGGCTCAAAGTTGCAAAGAGAAATTCTACCGTTGCATATTTTTACATGTCATTTTACGTGTAATTATTTGGTAAATGGACGTCTTTATCTGCTTCCACTTCAGTTAGCAAATAGCTTATTCTGTAACCGAGCACGCAGGGGCTCCATTCTCACATTGTAGAGCTAATATAATCATTATTGTTATTGATATTTTCTGAATTTGAAGATCCTTGATTTAAATTTCCAAGTGTTATTTCTCAACAGGAGATATCTGGGCTCCTTAAGTGCATCTCTGTTTTTTGCTTCATGGTTGGTTTGTGTCTCAAACTGAGCTTCATTATTCTTTCGGGAGTTTACAGTGGATGCAACATGTTGCTTTTCTCTGCTTTCACGGCTTCTGCCTCTGTGCGAGTGTGTGTTGATGTCTGAACTCCACTCTTACGTACCTCTGGGGATGAAAAGTATTTCCCAGCAAACAAAATAATTTTCTTTCCCTCAGAAATGGAAAGCAGAGGAAGGTTGCCAGCGCCGGTCGCAGAGCTCATTGGCAGGTTCCCTCATCATCTGCAGCTTCAAAGGCCGCTCACACACTTCCACGCAAAAACTCATACAACACACGCCGTGCCTTCTGTTAGTCTACGGGGGCTGCTGGCAGGAAACGGTCCAAAGCCTCTTGGCTCCTATTCGTGCAAATCAAACGGGCTTCTTCAAACAAAAGGAACGCTTCTCTGCATTCCTCGATCTAGTCTGATTCCACGTAGAGCTCTGTTGATGTAATTAATTAAGTTATTTACTCATAATACAATTGCCAGCCGCACAGGAGGACATTTGGAGCCGCTCGGAGCGCACAGTTTAATTTGCCTCCCGGGAGCTGAGCCACCATCTTGGTCTCATCCTGGTCACAGCACTAATGACTCCTGTTGGTTTGTCTGTGAACATGAAACACCATAACATGCCCTCAAACTCAAGCTCTGTGTTGAATAAGGACAGACAGAGGACTGACCACTCCTGCTGCATTAAGTTTCAGTTGAGACTAATTTGATGCTCGAAGGCCCACATCAGGAAAGACTCGCTCTAAAGCCTGTGCTGATCTTCCTCTGAGATTCCTCTGAAATTAGAGGAAACTTATTCATCTGCAGTCCTCATATGCTCTCCAACGCCAGCCACAATACTTGAATAAGGAATTCTTTCATCTTTCATATTTCACATAAAACCAATTTGAGTTCTGATTTAAGATGAGGGAAGGATGATTCATCACCTCTTGGGGAAAACGGGATTAAATGTTAGAGTACTTGTTGCTTACTCACTCAAACGACGATGCTTTGTCAGTTGCATGTAATTGGAATGAGACCCCAGTAGGTACGCAGAAATTACCCATTATGCTTTGCAGCTGTAATAGATGATTTTATAATTGATGTATAATATATTGTGAACGTGGTTTTGAACTTGAATTATTCATTTGTGATGAATAACCCATTTGTGTGCGCCAGTTTCCAATATGCCTCCCTATGTGCTGTGTGCTTCCTGACCAGCGTAATGAGTTTAGTTTATGATGATTGGAGACGCTCTTGGCGCGTGCCTTCTGAGAATTGCATGCCAGCAAAGACGGACGATTGAGTCCTTGAAGCATCTGTACAAAGCAGTGACGTCTCAGTCTGGTCCTCGACAACCGCAGTGTCACCCGTTTCCCCAGTCGCTCCTGAGCGAAACCAGGTGGGCTTGCGTGGTCGACAGCTGGTACAGCAGGACGAGACGGCAGGAAGGATCGTATCCAAAACATTTTAGGTTTCCCTTTTCTTTTAATTCTTAAGTTCTTACATGTTTGTTTACTTCACTCACATCTGGAATGCCCACCTTCAAATCTCAAATCTGCTGTGAAATCGGCCGTGAATGGACTGACTGTGTGTGGGCCCCCTAGAGGCAAGCCCTCAGTAATGCAGAGAAGAGGATCCTTCTACTTGCTGCAATCGATAAAATTTGTCTATAAGAACGAATTTCCTCTGGGTATCTGAATCCATTACATACACTCAAAGCTCCTGTGTGGAATGATGATATAGTGAGACGCAACAATGGACGCACTCTCACATCTTAAAGTCTGGCAAATATAGACTAATCACAGAGGCAGGCCACACGGCTCTATACTTCATCCTATTGTTCATAAAGCTCTCAGTTTCCCTCAGCTGTCTGCTCGCCACCGATAATAAGGAAGCCACACATTTGTCTCCCGGCTTTATGAGTCTCTCCTGTATCCAATGCAGCTCTAGGCAGATCTCACTTTCAGGCCTCCCTGTTCTCACTCCCGTCCCAAAAAAGAGACTTGATTCTCTTTCATATAGCTGTGATGTAGTGGATGCTTTCAACAAAACGGGAGCGTGCTAACGAGTCGTCGCTCATGCAGAATTAGAGAAGTTCTCCCTCCGCAACTTAGGTGCACTGATTGAACTCTGCAGGTGTCCGACGCTAATTTGGAGAGAGATGTCAAGGACGCACAGCTTTTGTAAACATCCTAAATATAACGAAACAAGGTGGCCCCCGAGTGAGAACGCCTTTATTATTGGTTCTGTCTGAGGGTGGCGTTAAGTGGGAGGTGAGTTAGGCTGTGAGAAGCAGCAGGGTGGCTGGGTGATATTTGTCCCTGCCAGGGCCATCTGCACCGTTGGAGCCGCTCTCCCTTTTCTAAGCGGTGGGATCGCTCGCTACATCTGTTTGCGAATTCTCTCACTTCTGGTGACACGAGCGACAATAAGTTGGCGTGTGTTTGGTTCCTCGCAAAGATGGAAGCAGAGAAAAAAAACGGTTTGACTTCAGTCAGTATGATTCTGATTCTGATTCTGGTGTTTGCTGCATATGCTCAGTGGAGAATGTGTCCTTACTGTGATTAAAAGGAGAAATGAGCTTAAGACGTTTACATACATGGACTCAACAGGAGTCTGCCACGCATAATCTAGGTCTGTTACTAAATATGTCCTTTTGTGTCAATTTCGGTTGTATTAACTTGCACACTTGAGACCATTGAACCAAAGTATTGCAGTTTAGTCAAAGTTAGTAGAGAGTGTGAAGTCACTCTGGTTGATCTTTGTCATTTAAGGCCTTTCGATAGTAAATGAAATTATTGTGAAGTAAACACCTAAGCATCTCAAGATCCATAAACTTTCCTCAGAGGTTAGCAGAGAGCAAAACAGGGCGACAAGTATTGGGCTTGCATTAGTGCCTAACCATTCAACGCCTGTAGCTGGGACAGCTCACTGCAAATCCCTGTAAGATGAAACAAGTGTGTCCTGGCGGGTGTCTGGTGGTCCCGAGCGAGACCACGACACCATTTGCTTCATGTCTCTCCCTGCTAGGTCATAATACTGTTCAGCTGGCTGGTCCTGCTCGCTCACCATCTGGGGATTTAATGAGACCAGAGCGGCTGTTGTTGATGCCAACCAATCGTGCCGCTCGCACTCGGCCCCCCCACCCCTCCTGTTACGCAAACCCCAGCATGAGTCAGGAGCTCCATAGAAGTGAGGTAACATGTACCATACTGTGAGTTCAAGCCAGGTCCCAGCCTGCCCGACTTGGATGCTCTGGCAAACATACACAAACACACAAACGTGCACACACACACACTCACCCTCCATTCCCTACACTCTCTTGATGCACATCAGAGAGTATGAGACATATTGAAACTGTTCCATTTGTACATTTTTGCCTCAAAATGATGAAGTGTCGTGTGATGGAGGCTTGACAGGGCAGTGTTGCATTGTACATCGGTGCGGCTCTCGTACCTTGACAGAGCTGTCATAGTGTACTTCCTGTAACTGGTGCAGGTGTCTGTTTGTCTGGATTAATAATTAGAACGTCTCGCTCACTGAGGAGAGTTAGTGTAAAACAAATCAACCAAATGAAAAAGTTCAGTTGTGTGCAGGCGTGAAAGTGTGTTTTCTGTAATTGTAAGTCATCCTTTTATACTTCCATACTAAGTTATTGTAACCAGACAAAGTTAGTTTTCTTCAAAAACCCATCTTTCCACACTTCACATCTGAGCAGGGGGGAAAGTGCACTTTACAGCGTCGAGTTGGGCTGAAGTGCTTTTTCTTGCTGTATGAGGCAAGAGATCAATACTGTGTGTTGCTCATGTCGCGCCCCGCAGCACTTTGAGTGCCGTCTTCTTGACATAGCGGCAAACCTCTGCTGCTGATTCAGAGGCATTGATGGTGGTGAAATCCCGCCTGTGATCGAGGACTTTAAAGCCGCCAAGCTCTCCCCAAAGGCCCGAGTGGGGCTCTGTCAAAAAGCTCTCTGATGCTGTTCTTCAGGGCCCCAACAAACCAGCAGGGATTCACAGACACGTTGGTTAAAAACACAAATCCAGCTCAGGCCCTCCTCGCGTTCTCCTTCGCCGTTTTGCTCTTAATTCTGCAGCGGTGATGCGTTTCCCTCAATGCAGGTCAGCAGCTGCAGTGTTTTCTAGAATGTTGTTTCACTGCATTGCTTGAAGATATGTTGCTTCTACACTTTGATATCAAACTAAATAAAAGAAAACAAGCTTTTCTTTGTTTGTTAGCAGGATTACTCAAAAAGCTACATCTGATTTAATAGTAAACTGGGTGAAGAGCGGGAACATGTTCAGTTTAAGTCCCAGATTCTGGATTGATTTCTGAATGACTTAATATTTGGAGATGATACTGACAGTCAAGAAGTGATACACACATTTCAGTGAATGTGGAGCATATTTATCCCATGACAGACTAATAATAAGTGCAATATATTATTAGAAACATTTCCTCTGAGCTCGTCTAAGACTTTGCGTAGGAGAATATGAGCAATTGTTTGGCAAGGATTATTTCATTACATTTCTGGATGAAAAAACCCTCAACCAAGACGAAAACAGACAAAATGCTGTTCTGCTTTCAGTGAGCAAAATGTACATGAAACTGTTGGTGCCAATACAACAAAACCCTCATCAAATTTGATCCAGAAGGGGGCTTTGACAGGCTCTTAATCAAATTACGCCTCCATCTGGTGCTCCTCTATTTAATTTCTATATGCTGATACCAGCATTTATCCAGGCCAGCATTGGTTTTATCTGATACTGTCACACTGGTGTTATTGCCAGATTTTGCAAAGCCCCTCCAAAGCAGCACAGTGGGCTCTGTAGAACAGTCGCGCAAAAGCAGTTAACATTTAGATTTGTACAAACTATTATAATTAACACGCTGGTAATTTGTCTAAATTGCAGCACCCCGGACGAATCTAAGCGGTATCTGTCTGTGAGGCTTCGCCGAGGGTTTCCACACCGTTAACAATCATTTGTATCGCTTCAAACGCTTTATTTGTTGTAAGCACATACGAGGGAGAAACATCACAGCGCTATTTTAAAAATGCACTGCAGCCGAAGAGAAACCAATTAATTTCTTTTCTTAGGTCTTAACAGACGGCAATTTAATTACTTCTTTATTGGTCACATTTAGGGCTTGTTTATTGACGCTCCCCAGTTTTCCATGCCTTTCATTCTGTGTTCCAATTGGTGAGACTTGCCAGTTTTGCCCTGCGGTTGCGAGCAGCTGATGAGGAACTGTGTGTTTTTTTTTTTTACCCGCCCTCCGCCGTAGTCGCGCTGGCCTCCGCTCGGGTGGCGTGCCCTTCAGGAGACCCTACAGCTCTGCTCCCTGCTCTGCGTGGAGGTGATCCTCCTCTGTCTGCACTTCCTCCCAGCTGAGACTGTAATTAACTTGCACTGATTGAGCCATCAAGCCCACTCGACGTGCGCTCCAGCTCATTTGAATAGCACAGCCGAATCACCATGAAACACACGGCCTGCCGCTGTTTGGTTGATGATGGGTGTGTTGACTCGTCTTTCCTTTTTAGATTTCCCTTTTTAGAAAATCATGCTAATGTCTAGAGACTCTCGTACATGAACCCCCTAAAGGTGAACGAGCAAGAAACAAGAATGCATCAAGAGAGGAGAGCTCAATCATGCCTGCTCACACACACACACACACACACACACACACACACACATACACACACACTCCACGGTTTAACCCAGAGAGCTTTATTAGCAGTAATTCAGCATTATCTCTGTAAATCCTCACAGGCTTTGTCTCTGTGTGGGGTACGGCACTCTGTCAACACGGGGAGGCTCTCTATCGGGCCGCGTTATGAGAGCTCAGTGAGCACTCTTCAACGGCTTTGGATCTTACTTCAACCACACACAAGTGCTAATTTTCTACCATAATGGCTGTCAGGGGTCAGATGGGGATTGGATGAATTGTTTCTAGGCCAATTGTGCAGAGGAAAATAAGCCACATTATTGTGCTGCGGGGTGCTAAACTCCAGCTCACTGCTCTTATCAAATGGATTTTGGTAGGTTTGGATTCATTTGAAGCTCCCACAGGTTTCAGATCTTGGCAGCTGGCTTCACTTTCCCACTGGGCGTCTCTTTTCAACTGGATGTCATCAGCACCGTCTGAGATGTCAGCTTTGTGTTCTTTAGGTGTTTGAACTGACAAATGTATGCGACACCGTCTCACTGGGCTCGCTGACATCCCTTCTATGAATGGACAAAAGGGCTCCAGCCTGTCAGCTACACACATTAAGCAGTCACTTCAATCGACCAGATTTTTGTCCCCGAGTGGCTTTTCTTTTTGACACCTTAATCACACTGTGGTGGTGATTGACAAAGTCCCCATGACGACAAAAATGTGACATTTCCATTGCAGAGAAGGTTGCGAAACAGGTATGCTAGTAGTTGATTTAATAAAAGTGATCGCCAGGTGCGTGCAAGCAGGACGAGCTGTCTGATCCAGACCTCCTTTTCATGACAACCAATAATCTCTATATGCTCCCTGCACCTGCACATTAAATGTAT
Source organism: Genypterus blacodes (assembly GCF_046128005.1). NCBI lineage: Eukaryota > Metazoa > Chordata > Actinopteri > Ophidiiformes > Ophidiidae > Genypterus > Genypterus blacodes. The sequence goes on along the minus strand of NW_027466911.1, from coordinate 2,627,197 downwards.
ATTGAATCAAAGGCAACATTTCACCTCGCCTGGCAGTACTGGAATTACAAATTAAAATGGACCCACATGCATCAGCAGCTGTAGCCACAAATGGCACACGGCGGTCTGAGCTGAAGGTATAGCTGCTGTAACACACCCTAGAATTGGACACACGTGCTTCTGCATTGTTAGCAGCAGCAGCAGCAGCAGCGTGAGGAGAAGTTTAGGATTCAAGGCATTGTTTGGGAAACAGCCCGGAATGGAATTAGGCGAGACAGGAGCGAAATGAATGCTGGTCGGTGTCTCGCTTCAGCTAATCAGATAACAACAAAAGGCAGCAGAGCGTGGGTGGAGGGGCGGGGGGGGGGGGGTTCTGCCCACGGGAAGCTACCGTCCAGAGAAGCTCGGTGAGGAGCTAAAGCCGGAGGTGAGAGCACAACAAACCTGTGTGATCGGGGATGAAAGACTGTACTGAGTTTACAGGAGGATCGTGCATCTAATTCCTTTTGTTACAGATGCACCAGCAGGTGTCAGCAAAGCAAATGCTAAGTAGGACAGAAACCAAACCGCCCCGGCATGAATAATTCATCCTCAGCCCAAAAACTTCAGCGTGAAGAGTTTGGGAGAGAAAGTTAGTGTGTGTCACTGTTGGGAAGGTGATATTTCACACACGCACGCACACACACACACACACACACATATGGGCGTGCACACATTTCAAATCTCTAAGACATTGTTCATCTGCTGCAGTGTTGATTAGAATGACACTCACACACCTCACAGCAGGGGGTCCCCCATTCTGAACATTTTCAGCAGTCTGTATTTTTCAGCTGTTTATTATTGTGATTGCAATTTCCACTCACATACACACACACACACACACACACCGCCCCCATCTGATCTCCTTCTCAGAACATGAAATGGAGTTGACAAGTCCAATTTAGCTCACCATCAATTCATAGAGGAACAGATTTGCATACTGTTTTATTGACTCCCGCTGTCTGGTGCTGTGCATGAATATCAAGTCAAGATTTCACACGGTGCACTCAGGCCGCAGTATCACGTATGGGATCTGTGCTACATGTTATATACTTGGGAGCATGCCTTTGTTCCCACAGCCCTATGTTCCCTCAGCCCTATGTTCCCTCATTTCTAAGATTTTTTCAAAATTAGGCCCTATGTTCCCTCAGCCCTATGTTCCCTCATTTCTAAGATTTTTTTTTTAAATTAGGCCCTATGTTCCCTCATTTCTAAGATAGATAACCCTTACCCTTATTAGAAATGAGGGAACATAGGGCTGAGGGAACATGGGGCCTAATTTTGAAAAAAATCTTAGAAATGAGGGAACATAGGGCTGAGGGAACATAGGGCCTTAATAGAAATGAGGGAACATAGGGCTGAGGGAACATAGGGCCTAATTTTGAAAAAAATCTTAGAAATTAGGGAACAAAGGGCTGTGGGACCATTGGGCTGAGGGAACATAGGGCTGACCCCATATACTTGTACTACTATATATAATTTCCGGTAACATTGATCCTTTACCGTGAATTTACCACAATCTTTCCATTAATCAAGCAGAACCTTTGAAAGTATACCACATTCAGACACTACTGGTCCATTTTGGAGTGCAGTCATTTAGCTGTTCCGACTTTCTGGAGGAATATGGGCCACACATGGACGGCCCTTTAGCAATAAGCATCTCTGGATGGAAATCTGCTCTTCTGACTGTGTGGCAGTTGGCTGGAAATCTACTCTGGTGCCGTTATAAGGAGTTCTGGGCGGCGGGTCTCATAAACCGCCTGCTAAAGCTCACTTAGCGGAACAGAGCGGCTGGGAGAAGCTGGCTTGTGACGGGGCTTATGGAGCAGGAGACGAAACGAATAAACGGAGCAATTCATTGAGCTCAGTTGATGCCATTGTGTGTGTGTGTGTGTGAGGTGTTAGGTCTTTGTTACCTGTTTGACCCCTTCAGTATGTGAACTACATTAGCTAAAGTGAAGTTAGGCTGTAATCGCACTGATCTGCCAATCTTCAGCCATTTCTCTGACAACTCACCTGCTAAAAAGTGGAATTTGACAGAACCTGATGGTAATTGCTGCCATCAGTGCAGTGCAGCCTTATAAAACAATTCATAAAAGCCTCCTGTTAAAGCAGCGTTTAGTAGTTATGGATTGTCTGTCACATAGACGGCATGTCCGACGGATTGGCACTCATCTCCCGCATGCTGTCAGGTGTGTTGGCCTGCACTTTGCCTTCAGCTTAGCTGTCTCTCACATGTCAGCCGCTGCAGACTCATTCTTTCATTTTCACTCCTTCGCTTTTTACCAACTCGCGCTCAAATTCTCAATCTCTCGCCGGCTTTAAGTGATGAAGTGTCGGAAACGCACATACTCGATTGACGCATGATCAACTTCACCCAGGAGTGTGTTGCTTCTGAATGAACGCAGGCGGATTCATCGGCCTACGTGGTACACAAAGTAAACAACCCTGAAGGTGAATGAACAAAATAGCTCTGCCATTTAAGGAGCCTGTGGGCTGTAAAAATTCAGTAAAATTTGACTCACTGCTCATATTGTGTATTCACTTGCGTTGGTTTCAGAGCAGCAGACTCACAATGACGCCTCCTTGTGGCAGGGAAGGAGTCGACGGGTCAAACTCAGAGGATTCATTACATTGTGTGTGTGTGTGTGTGTGTGTGTGTGTGTGTGTGTGTGTGTGTGTGTGTGTGTGTGTGTGTGTGTGTGTGTGTGTGTGTGTGTGTGTGTGTGTGTGTGTGTGTGTGTGTGTGTGTGTGTGTGTGTGTGTGTGTGTGTGTGTGTGTGTGTGTGTAAAATTCCAAGCAGGCGCCTTCACCCGTCCCGCGTTCGAGGCAACATGAAAATTGAATTGACAGAGGCGTTGAGGACGGCGAGGATTAAGGATTCTGCTCGTTGATTTGTTCAGCGTCTGTCATTCTTTCTTTGTCCCTGAGCGATGCTGCGTATTGTTTGGTCTGCCGGCTGTGAAAGGGGTCTCAAATCATTGTCAGAGCTGACCTTTACTTTGAAAATTGTCCAGCGTGCGTGATGTATATTGCCTCGTCGTGCCCGCGTGGGGGCGTGTGCGTGTGTGTTGTGCATGTTTGTGTGAGCATGCTCCATCCTCTGCAAATAAAAAAAAACAACATTGTAATCAGAATGCCACAGTCATTACCCTTCATTTCTCCAGTAAAATGGGAGCATTTACAAAAATCTATTTGCTAAAGGTCACACCAGACAGTCCAACACTTTGCTGTTTCATTTTCGTTTTGCACGGCCCTCCTCCTTTCTCACCTCACCCGCTCCCTCCCCCGCTATCTCCCAAACCCGTCTGTCTTCCTGCAGAGTATTTCTCTTCAGACAAACGGCGTCTGTCTTGCTTTCCAAAGCAGCCGCGGTGAGCAGCTATCAGCCTGTCACATCTTATCTGACTTTTCCCTCTCTTTTGAGGCAGAGGAGACGAGGCTCCGGTGGAATAGCGGCCCTGTGAATTCTAAACCGTTAAATAATGCTTCCAAAATATCGGCGAGTTCCCCCACGGACCCGTTTCCCCAACTATTCTTGCAGTGACTTGGGTTCTGATGGAGTCCACAAATTTGTCAGAGGGACTCGGAGATTTCCAGGTCGTGTGAGGAGAAAAAGTTGGACCGCGCTGAGTTTGGATTGAGAACATGTACAGTTCTTCTAACAGATGTCGGCCTGCTCATCAGTTGTTAATGAAATGCCACTTCTAATGGCTTCTCACACAAAACAGCAGCTGATACATGAGGAGCGATCACTAAAATCCCCTTGGATCCATATTCATGTCGCATATTTAGCTGGAGGCTGTTCCTTCAGAAATGTTGCCATCAATTCAATTGGTCTATTATAACAACAAATGCATAGTTTAATTAGTTGCTGCCAGACTGATTTCTGTTGCGATTTCTGGCACATTTTCTCCCTTTTTTTGGGGTGTGTGGTACTTTATATAGATGTCGCACATTTCTTTGTCCTTGGGTTTTTTTTAGGGGTCTGTTTTGAAACCATCGCAATGATTTAACGTGCTAAAAAATGCACCGATCTTGATCACTTCTATGCTCCCTTGTGGCACCTCTGTGGGCACTGAGTGAAAACGGATTGCGTTACACACTGCTCCCACCTGAATATATTGAAACTCCGTTAGATGTTGACTTTACAATTCTCGAGAGAGAAAAGAAAGAAAGAAATCGGGCAAAACAAACTGAATACATACTTAATAAAATGCTTTGTGTAGCATTAATGTTTAATCTTGACTGCAGACATGAGCACATTTAGTATTAATGCTGGTTGTCTGTAAATGTTTCTGAACAGTTTAAAATAAATACATGCATGCACGGTCTCATAACTGCAGCAGTCACTCATCGTCATCACGCTTCTTCTTGTTCCTGCTCGTCAAATGTCATCCGCGGCTGTGATTTCCTGCTCAGATATGACAGCTTAGCTGGTAGGATATCTCAGTCTTAATTGTGGTTTTAAAGAGGTGTTGAATCTGACATAGATGCTGGGCAACCGAGCCTCTTTCACATTCAGAAGTGAGACCGTCGTCCTCGCCGGCTCACAGCTGTGGCGATACAGATATTTGAGGATATTTCAGAGCAGAAGCGCTGTCAGAATGGTGACAGGTAACCTTGAGGCAGTCATTTGTACGGTTTGGGGCTCGCGTGAAAAATGATAATGGCTAAATCACACACCTACACTCGCAGACTTACAATAAGATCAACTACGGGAAAAAGCTAAGTCCTCAGGCCTCCAGCATCTCAGAATCCTGTTTGGGAAACAGAGCCAAGGTCAAACTCGCCGCCTCCACGAAGTATAAGAAAGTCATATTCCTAAAATTGTAATGCTGACGTTGTATTGCAGTAAAGTGGATAGTTGATTTGGAAAAAAGAGGGAGACAGCTTAAAAAATTCTGCCCTTTACTTTATCCAGAAGGTTAATGGAACAAGTCTTATTGGGGCGCTCTAATCGAAATGATGAAGTCGGGCAAATGGAGACGGATATTATAAATCACAGATTACTAAGTATCATTCTTTCCACTCCTCCTCTCCAACTCTGTCTCTCTCTTTTAATTAGTTGCTGTGAAGGGCAGGTGTGGAGAAATTGGGTGCTCATTTCTACGCTCGATTATGTCTCGTGATAATCTTTTTAAAAAAACAAGCTGTGACTTTGTAAACCGGTATTTAGATGCGAAGAACGTTCTCACCCTGCTTATGTTCAGCACGCTTGAATTGTCGCCTGAACCGAATGAACTGCTGACCCTGCTGGTGGCAATTCCAAAGATATTTGCACAGAACTACAACGATCATAGGCTGGGGGGTCTCCAGCTCAGTCCTCAGGGTATCCAGGTCCTGCAGGTTTTCTATCCCGTCATGTAATTAATCGCTCTCACTCTGTGTCCTCGGCTCCTGAGAGCAAATTGGGATGGCAGATCAAAGCAATTAATCGCTTTGCAGGATCGAAATCATGCAGGACAGGAGGGGTCGTTGAGGTCGGGCTTGGAAGACCCCCTGTGATGGGTTATAGCGGAAACATCAATAGCCTCTGCACAGAGACACTCTATGGGACAGATCACCTCCAATCTTTTGCAAATTCCATTAGTTTGGGTTCAGGTGTGATTAAATGAAGCAGCATGCAGGTTAACACAGATTAAGTCCTGTAGACTCATTCAGCCTGCAGTGGGACCAGACTGTGGACTGCCTACACTAACTGCGGGTCACCTGCTTCCATTTATACGGTGTGAAAGAAGAGAAATGTATTGACACTCTTTGATTTAAGCGAGTTCTCTGTGTCGACTCTATTTCTGTCTTTGCTTTTGCACTGAGCTTAACACCCCTGGATTGGACGGGCGCCAATTTGATGAGACCAGACTCTCGGGCTCTAAATTTATACTAAGAATAAGAATATTGCCTCCCTGTATCCACGGCAGCTCCACAACACCAAGAGCCAGAGGATAATAACACGGGGAGGTGTTGTTTACCGCCGCCTCGGCTTTACTGGTTTCCTCTGACGCTGATAAGAGTTTTATTATCCTGGATTAATTAATGGAGGGGAATCTTTTAAACGTGTGCCTCTACCTCGGGGTTACAGCCTTTTTTTCCTTTTTTTTCTGTAAAGGAAATTTATCTTGTTATTTCTTGATTCATTTCCCAGTTTTGTTATTGAGAAACTGCCTCCAGTACAGGAAGACGTTTTAATCAACACTATCAAAAGGAACACTTTTATATGAAATGTTGCATTTCTGCGTAAATTAATTAATGGCACACTCCTTACAAAGGGAAAAAACTACTCAGAGGAAGACTTTGTGTTGACAAACTGGTTTTGCTCACAGTCTGTGTATTTATTAAACAGTTGCACAGTTTATTTAATCGCGTTGTGATTTCATTTGTTCAGTTGAAGACGGAGTTGGGTTTAATTTAGCAAAATACAATTTTGTTAAATGGATTTCAGGTCCTTAGAGTAAGAAAGACTTTGTGGCAGGTCTGTTGCATTGTCCAGATAAAAGACTTCCGTGTTGCGTTGTTTCGTAGCTTTCTTAACAATCTCCTCATCAGACACGTTCAGTCGAGCCAGAGGATGCGCAGATCATCGCCGGAGGTTGTGTGTGTTTGTCTTTCTTTTCGACAAAGTGAACTCTTGGTGACTCCCGTGCTTAATGTGTGCTTTAGGTGTTTCTCTGCTCACACACAAATTAATCAAGTCTTTGCAGAGGGGCAACACACATAGGCAGAAAGAGAGGGGGAGGGGAAGAGTCAAGGGTGCAGGGAGATGAAAACGGACGTTTGTGCCCAGGGCTGTGTGAGAATTAAATAAAAATGAAAACTAATAGATGCATAAAACTGTCAAAAGAGGATCAGAATATGTGGAATACGTGGCTCTGATTGGCCGGTGGCTTCCATCACAATAACGGCGATCAATCCTTAGGAGCTAATGTGACGGCATAATTCACCTTAATATCACATTTCCATTTCTATGTCTGTCCCATTAACTTGTGTACGGGATTATAAATCACTGCCAATATCGACTGATCTGGTGACTGATCGCCTCTACTTACCTTTTTAAAACTCAATTTCGTGAAGCTACTATAAGATTAGGATGATAAAACTTTACCGATCCGCCGTGGGAAATGAGGAAGCCGCCTCGGGAAGAAGTAATTGGATTCGGCCAGGTAAAGGAAAATAGAATACAAAAGCAGAAAATGGGCTCGTTCAAGGAAACAAACCATATCGCCACTATGTTTATGGAGCTGTTTAGTCTGAAAGTGGGGAGAAAAACACTATTGGGGAAGTTAGACATCTTGCTTTGGGGAAAACGCCTCTGTTTCTTCGTCGTTCTTGTCGGGGTGACCTCAGTGTGGCAGATACTCAATAATGAGTCGCAACCTACCAGTAACATCTGAGAGGGGACGTTATGTATTGGGAGAAAGTATTTGTTTTCCCTTGCACCAAAATGGTAACTTCTTTAAACTATAGACTTTCATCACACAGCCTGCAGCCAAACCCTCTATATGAGATTTTTCCTCTTTTCTTTCTTCTTCAGCAAACTATTCCAGTCCGTCTACGGTTTGATGTTTGCAATATCCCAAACTGCCGGATTCATCTCTCTCCATTGATGTTCAATGGTAGTTAGATCAAGACTCATCGCAGCTCCCGTTCAGCACAATCCGGTCTTTTCCGCTCAGTCATTTCCGTCGTTCTCCCACTGAAGGAGTCGTGACCTCCAACTATCCCAGGAACCCAGGGTCACAGGCAGGTTTCATGATAGGGTTGGTGTTCTTCTTCTATAAAAGCTAGCATTTGTTTTCTGCCAATATAAAGTTAGAGTAACTTTGGCATGCCAGAAAGCATTTGGCCTGGCCATTTGTGTTTTAGCTTTTCGAAATTGAGTCTTGTGGTCCTTCTGCCATGGAGCACATTTTCATTCAGACAGCCGCGGCCTTTTGCGACTCGCAATTGCTGCATTGTTGACGTTTTCATTGGTTCATTTTCCACCGTTGGTTCAATCACTCTCCTCCATCCAGGGTCCATTTTCCACTCGTGGTCACATGCATTAGGCATTAAATATATTCTCTTGTGCATTCTGGAAGCAAACCAAATGGTATATAAAACAAGCAATCCAAAGCTACTGTATTGTTGCCCACAGAAATGGTTTTAGCTTGGAGATTCACATTACATTAAGAGTAAATAACATCCGTACACATTGTAGAGTACAGCGAAGTGGCTCATTATTTCACTGTACAATATGAAGAGAACCCATTGTCAGCTGACATTATAGTCCATAAAACACATTAGTTATGCTGACGATTACGAAGGGTAAAGGCAGGAAGTTATTAGACAACAATACAGACACAGACGTTTATGGTCCGTATAACAGAGCATTAGCATATGAAGAGACAAAAACGACTTATTTAACTCAAAGGAGAGCGGGTTATGGATTTATGATGCAAATCCAGAAATTAATTACTGAAATGATTGAAGTGAATGTGTTTATCAGTTCAATGTCAGCATCTATAAGTGATGTGCTGCTTTGTTAAATTATACAATGTTTCCCTTCTTCTTGGATCTATCTATATCTTATTCATTCTCACCAGCCTCATCTTTTCCCTCAATTCTTTCACCTCGACTTTGCATTTCATCCTGTCCAAACCCTGCTTTTAAAGGCACGGAAATATTGCAGGTTTACATAATGGAAAACTTGTATTCAGGCATTTCCTCCCACAGACCGCTCGTGAGCTTTTTGTACAACACTGCATCCTTTGTTTCATTTCATTTCATTTCAACGTCGACTGGGTTTGAAGTGTGATGTTTTGTGCTTTGGCTTCAAGTCTGCCCATGCTTTCAGAATGGTTGAGCAGCACTCTTAAGTGTGAGTCAGACCCACGAGACTGTAGCCACACACGAAATGTCAGTTGCCACGCACAATAATCCGGGTGCTGAAGGGCTTAGGCAGCACGCTTTAATGGAGGACACGACGCTCTGCGAACAAGGACGTACCAGATCTCTCTTTTTGTCGTAAACATACAAAAATGGGAAAATGGGAAAACACCAGGCTGTCAAAGGGAGTTGGTGAGGAAACCGCAGCCTGGTCTGTGTCAACCATGTGAAAGCCCACTGGGTTACAAGTGATTCAAGTGAAAGTTTCTTACCAACCTAATAAACTACCCGCAATCACAACGCTGAAGGTTTGTACAATTTGTTTTGGTCACAGTGGTAAACCTCGATCAAAGGCAGCCTGGGAGCAGAGAAGGAAGGCAGAGTAACACTTCCTGTGTTTAAAACAATATGCAGATGATCAAATGATGTGAGAGGAAATGCTGTCTTTGCTTCAGTATACACTTGGGATGGGAAATAAAGAGGTTATGTCCTTGTTTATAGCCTCACCTGGTGGTTTAGGTATAGACCTCTCGACAATGTAACCACCAATATGAACACAGACAAAGTTGTGTGTTGAGCAGCCAACTGTGTGGAAACGGAGTCCTCTCTGAGACGACAATCATAAGGACAAGTGGACTAGTGACTAGTGACTTGCAATTAATTTCCCAAGGTGAAGACCAGTCCATGGGCTGGACTTTGAATTGTCATGTTTTGATTTGTGAAACCTTAAGGGAAGCCCAGAGGAGATGCATTCATTTACACATTATCCTGTTGTGATGTATTTGGTCTTTTCGCCATGCATGAGAAGTCCAATATGGCTGCTTCCCTGGAAAGAGGTGATGGATGGCAGTTGTCAACCCAGGATGACGCATGGGGCCTGTGGAAAACTCTGTCACAGTTCTGTGTGATCTTAAGCTCTCCAAGGTGGCTGCTCCCCGTTCACATCACTCTCTAATGTTGAATTTAAATGACAAGGCTGGCATTTCACCCTCAAGACAAAGTTTACTCAATATTGGCTGTCCATACGCTGATAATCAAAGATGCACTGCGTTGCACTGAGGCCTTCCTAGATCACCATTTATATTTTGCTGAGCCAGAGCAATTTACAAAGTGAGAATCCAGACAGAGCTTTACTTCAATGAGACAGACGGAGCTCGCGAGCACAGATTAAAATGATTTATACCACATTCCTTTCACTGAAGTGGATTCACAGTTGTCAGCTGATGAAGTTGAAGGAAAAGTAAATTTGCGCAAACTTAGACATGCAAACTTATACCTGCCCTACCTTAACCCCATCACCACCACGGGCTATAAAGCTGACATCAGCAAACCGCTCACCCACCGCTACCTTCTGCCGTCTGCCCTGCACAGCTGAAACTGCGATTCATCGATGAAGAGGATCGTTCTCCAGCGTGCCTGTGGCCATCAAAGTTAAACTATCGCCCACTCACCTCGATTGTGACGGCGAACTGCAGACAAATCAAGACCCCGGTGAGGGCGGCAAGCACGCAGAGGAGCTTCTCTAAGGCGATTTCTGACAGTTTGTGCAGAAGTTCTTCAGTTGTGTAAACCAACTGTTTCATCAGCTTGTGGCTGGACTCAGACAATGTCAGATATGGCGGCCCTGGTCTGCTGTGGTTACACACGATCTGCTGTTGTGAGGCCTGTTGGAACTGAACTTCTGATATCTTTGAAACAACACTAGAGGCAGTTTAAGGTAGAGAAATGAACACCCGTACTTTGGCAGCAGCTCTACAGGACATTCCTGCAGTCTAGATGCCAATGGCACTATTTCCTAACTCTTAAGGCATCTGTAGCACTGTGTTGAGCTACAACAAACTCTGCAGTTTGGTGTGGCCTTTTATTGACCCCAGTATTTTTCAGGCCTTCACTCTTCAATCTTTTAGGCTCTTCTAGGCAAACATTCGGCAAAACCTCTCAGCAATTGCAATCGCAACGCATTTTCTTCAGGAAATGCATTTCCAGTTTGTCAAACAACTTCATTTGTAACATATTTTCTCGCATTAGCTCAGTCAGACGTGTTGTAGGAGTTGGGGCATCTGTGTAATCGGGCCTGGTGCTGTGTTTTGGCCACCAGGCTTTAATTCTCAGCCTCCGATACGGCGGATGAATCTCTGCCATGGAGAATCAATGTTGTGTTGTGGTGGGAACGGTGACTGTCAGCCAGCTTTGATATGATGAAGGTGGAGAAGACTGTTGCTTTGGCAGGGAAACGACACGAGCATCTGGCCCATTCCACCAATGACGCACTAATGCTGCCCTGTGATTGAATGGACAGGAGGTATTGGGGGGTCCTCCAGAGGCCTCGGCCCCGACACTGCAGTCACACACCCTGCCCTCCTTCGCCACTTACCGGGTGCTGCTGCTCTTTTAATTTGGGTAGCAGCTGCTGCGTTCCTGTCATGTAGCAGAGAAAGAAACGAAGGGAAAGATTCCAGATTTAGATCTTACAAGTGTTGGCACCGGCGCACAACTCAAAGTGGCAGTTGCCAGGGTTGCTATTAAAGAAGTGTAATTAGCACAGTGAAGGACAACTGTATTTATGGGAAACTTTGGTTGTTGGTCTGTAAATACGGTGTGTATCTAGCACATTATACTTAAATGAGGGTTGGATATTATGAATGATGTTGTGAGCATGTTAGAGATTTAGTGTCAAGACCTTTTGTGAGGATGAGACCCGTAATTACCACAGTAGTAGTACATTTAAGTTTCACAAATGCTTTTCATGACGTAAATGAGGCGTGTGGGTGTTTTGCATGCCTGCTGATTAACTTTGTACAGTACTTTGTCTTAATCCTTTGCCATCTTAAAATGAATATACTACATGTTGATGGGGATGATGGCAAAGTCTCTCACTCAAAAATGAAGCCACATTTATTTCTGTCACGTCGTCAGTCTGCGTCTATATTCAAGGCCCGGTTAGAATGAAGACAGAATTATTTTGACATTGGGACACAGCATCTGTTGTAAAAGGAGGAGAGAAAAAACAAAAAAGGAGGCATGTTGGCAAGCTTAATGTAGACTTGTGTTTGCTCATTGTTTAATTTTGGCAGCAGCATCTCAAGTGACACGGACAGAACAGCATGCCTGTCTGCTCATGCCACTGTGTTTTCTGTGGTACCAGTTCAACAACATTTAAGAAGAACAAACATTTAATCAATAAAGCGAGAGGCCAGAAACACTACAGGTCTTTCATTCAGATGCCACAGCAGAGATATATATGTTATCATTATCTCAGGAGTGTTTTTGTGTCCTGTCCAACCATGACTGTTCTGTTCTGCCAGATCTCCCACTTGCATTGCGGGGAAAAGCTTGGTGGTGTTTTGACTTTTGTGCTTAATTTCAGGTTGTTTTTCGCTTCACATTCAATAAGCAGAAGCTGTCTGTGACACGTCTTCACCTCTAGATGGCATCTTTTACCGTGATCTATGATGCAGTGTCATCTTGCTTTGGTACATTTTTGAGTTTCTTGCTTTTTCTGGGATAATAGTTGAGATCAGTTAATCTTCTGATGAGGCCAGGGGGATCTGATCTCGGTCTCAGGTGTACTGTTCCGAGCTTGAAATGAGCTTTATCCCTACGACTGCGTTGGAACCGGATGCTGTTCACACTCAACTGCCGGTAATCAGGGATTCACGGTTGTTTTTGCAATAATTAACAGACGAAATAATTCATGTTCTCAGGTGCAGTCGTGACAGAAACATCCTCGTGCGACAATAGGGAAGGCAAAATGCGTTGGTGTGCCGCCGTGTCGCGCTTTCTTTCATGCGAGCGTTCACAAGGTTTCGATCCATCATTCTGGTTTTCCCTCCGATACGCTGCCCTCACAGCCACCTCCACCTGCTGCTCAAATTATAATCATCCAAAGCTAATTGATGGGTTTGGATAATGCCATGGCATGAGGCCAGGTACGCAGCACACAAATCACGTTACTGATCCACTCAAAGGTCGCAGCCCGGAGACGCATTGTAGATGACTTTCACATTAAAATCATTCCTCATTAATTTATGAAAAGGGCATATCTCGCAGCACAATTATGTGGCCATTAGCGAGCGTGTTGTTTAGAAGACAGATCAGTCGATTTTTTTCCGCTGCCCGGGTTGAGAGCACATATACATAGTCGCCTCGTTATGTTCACCTCCTCGCAGCTTTATTGTGGATAATTAAATAGTTTACATTCAAATCTCCACGCGCGCATCAGCTGTAACTGCATTATGTCTTTTAAAAGTCCGTCCATGCAGGAGCCAGACGGTAAAATTGAATTCTCTTTGGTCTTAGATGAGGCTGATCGTACACTATAATCCACAAAGATGAAATGTAATTAAGTATTTAACTACAATTGCAAGGCGCTGGTAGCTGCAACAGCCTGATTGTATCGTGGAATTTATTCATTGGTGAAAGTTCTTTTGTGTACTTTAACAAGTTTGAGTTAAGGTTGCAGAGTATTTTTCACTGGGTTATGCTAAATCTAAAGAAAAGGAGCGCCTCAGACTATTGATTCTGCTGACAGCTAATGTTACATTTAGTAAAGGTGTTATTCTGTTTAAGAGTTGGTATGAATAGAAAACTGTGAAGGAGGATAAAAAATTAGATATGAACAAAGGGACCTTTGTTCAACAACCTCATGCTGTTGTCGAGCACTAGGTATCAAGGTGAGGCTTTTAATTGAGTTTTCTTTGACATCTACACTTGTGGATCACAAACAGAACCTGTTCAGTCGGACGTGATCAGATCAAAGGTTCGGCTCAATCTTTGTGACTTAAACAAGCCGGCCAAGTGAGAGATGCGAGAAAGCATTTGATTTGCTGTGACGGGCACAGGGGGCAGCTCGTTGATGAGGTTCTTCAAGTGAACGAGCCCACAGAAGTACGACGCATCTCCGCAGGTGTATCCAATAACATCAAAGCAGCTCCTTTCCTCTCAGGGAGGCTTTTGGTGTTAACTCATCCGGCGACAAGGTGGAAAGGAAAGGTTCTCTCGCAGTGTGGACCATTCAAACACAGCGTGAAGACAAACATTCTAGGGAAACAGCGAGACCTCACACGAAGGCGTAAATTAAATTGACTTGTGTGTTGATGCTTGCAGACGCTTTGAACTTCAAAGAGAATCAGGCGACTTTGAGCAGTGCGATCAAATGTTGCCGGCCCGTTTGGGATCACCCGTGGTTCTCAAGTGTCAACAACCAAACTATTACAGAAGGGTGTGTTACACTTTGTCACACAATGTTATGAGCTATTTAACTGATCCGTTTCGCACTGGCTGGTGGACGGTTGACATTCATGTTTATACACAGAAATCGTCACATTCTGGGTACATGAACCATAGCTCAGTAGGGAATAAGCCTCTGAGGTGGATTTTGTGAGGTTTTCAGTCATCTGGTTGCTGGTTTGGGTTAGTTGTGTTGTCTTCAGTGCCTGAAACACTGTGGCATAATAAGTCGTCATAGGGAAACGAGTAGGTGGAGAAATTGTAAAATGATCATTCAACCAGTCTTTTTCTTGCCATTACGTGATTTCTTTACTTTGCAGAAATGAATATGAAACGACTTCATATGTTGGCATGTGATTGTGGCCAGGCATTGAACTGAAGCGTGATTGAATTATGATATATTATCAAATGAATGAATAATGGATTTCTACGAGGGTCATGCAGAATACTGAGTTTGAAATCAGTCAAGTTTACGTAGAGCCCATCTGAATAAATGCTACTTGTCTTTCCCTAAATGAAAACTGGCAAAAATGCTGCAAAGGGATAAAGTATCTTCAAATCAGGGCTGTAAGAAGAGCGTCAGAAAAGAAGACGTGCTCATCGATCCAAGCCGGATGTATTCCGGACGAGATCTTTTGGGAATTCTTGGTCCCAAGTCTCCTCTCCTCCCGGGCTATAAACAGCAGGTGGAATATATAATCCAGCTGCAGGGAGAGAACATGGAGCAACACAGCGTATCCACACGTACGACCCACATATCCACAACTGCAACTCACTCTGAACAGATTTTGTGATTTCAATGCACATGGACGTTGACGGTTTTGCATAATCAAGCCGGGCTGTTGCCATTTCAACCGGAACATCGAGCATATCGCGCGCTCGTCAAACACGGCAAACTACAAGTGGCGTCTGAGGGGAGAAACAACGTGGCGTTTCGAAGGGGGGCGGGCACTGTATTGTTTTGCCGCCAGATGCTGCGGTGTAATGACATTGCTTACAGGACAGTTGTCAAACATCAGACTAATTAAAATCGACCAAATCACTATCTGGATGTGTGTAATTAGGTTTCACTGGCCGCCGTACCTGATGATACACACGCTGTTTGCACCATGGTCTTACACACTGTTTCACTTATGATCTTGATGGTTCAGAGAGTTTATATTGTTCTTGGCCTTTTTTAATCAGAAGCTCGTGAGAAGTCGGAGCTGATTTTGAAAAGTTTCGGAGCTCGACTTCATCTTACGCAGTCTTACGCAGTTTTTTGGCGTATGTATTCATTTACATTACAAACAGCTGAATTTTGTAGAATAGTTATTTATTCTAGGTTTGCTTGTGCAGCCGTGCAGTATGTAGTTCTATATCTATATATCCATCTATATATTGGATATATTTTTAGAGAGTGTGAGAGAGGGAGAGAGAGAGAGAGTTAGTCTTATTTTTGTCAAAGGTTTCACGTTCTTCCATAATTGATGAGCAAGCGGCTGCTCTGCTTTAGTCCTCCACCACCAGATCCTACTTTTCAAATTTTGCAGCTGAAAGTTTGTGAAGGGTTACACTGGGTTCCTCTACAAAAGACGCACAAAATACTGCACTCACTGCTGGCAGGCTCCATCCATCACTCACAAATACAACCTGTTTACAAGCTCGTTGTTGTTTGTGTTCAATTTGATTCTGCCTCTTTGCCACAAAGGGGAAGAAGAAACGGAGGAAAAAGCAGAACATATTTTCATGTTCTGTTTACCCAGAGGAGCGTTTTGAATCTTTGTTTGGCTGACTCGTGTTTCAATGCAGCGTCACTGCAATCCAACCTTTATTTACATTTCAGACATTTAGCTTTCATATCCAGTCCATACAAGGTGGTTAGAGTTTCATGGCAAATAAGTCGGCAAATAAGTCGTCTTCACAAGTTTGACAACTGTGGTGATTTATATGGACTGCGTGTTGCTTTGTGGCAACAGACCGATCCATTGTGCAACTGCTCCGTCCTCGGTTAACTGCTCTTCGATGAGTCCTGTGTGGACACTTGCTCAGCTCTACATGCAAATATGATGTGACGTGATACTAATCATGGAACTGTGAGTCATTTGCTAGTGGAGCTATGATGAACAATGATATTCTTTCTGTACATGTTCAGCACACAGAGAACATCATCTCATTTCTGATGTTCACGTTTTTAAAATCTTGATATGCAGATTTACAAGTAACCATTTTCATTCAGGGGCCTATTCTGTGTGCAAAAACACACTTCTCAATAACTCAGTGCACACTGAGTGATAACAGGAAAAGATTAATGAAGCTCAAGGGAATCTATTTCTTTCTATCTATTTTCTTCAGCTATGTGAGTTTGAACACATATCTAAGCTTTAATACTCATTAAAATGAGGGGAAATGGCAACAACCTTGATATGTCGAGACAAAAACAACTCCAATTGTTCCGCCAAAAACCCGGCTACTCGTGTGGTTTTACCCACAGGACTAAATGTGATGTTTGATCAGATTTGTAACACTGGGAGTTTGAGTGTGAGGCTCTCATGCGCTCCAAGCTGCCAGTCATGGATACCTGTCCTCTTTGTAATGTGGACAATGGTTGTGTTGCTTTGAAACGAGTATGTCTACATTTTTCAGTGGATGCCGTAGATTGATTAACCCGAAAACCCCTTCGAGTAGCAGGTGAGATGTGAACATCGGCACATCTCCCAATAGGGTCTGAATTGCTGTAGTGCGGTTGGAGCCATGAAGACATAGACTTCACCCTTATTTATCATTTGTTCATCTATTTGTTCTTGTAATGACGCTGTGTTGTTTCAGTCTGTGTTTGTACGACACAAACGGTGCCGCAGGTCTCGGTGCTCGTGGGCCCCCTCGCATTCCTTTCGGTTTCTATCCTCCTGGAATATTTCTCGGAAATTGCGACACCACGGCATAACCTGACAAACAAGTACAGGTAGAGAGAGACACAGAGAGAGAGAGAGAGGGATGTGTAGTAGGAATGAGAGAGAGAGAGAGAAATAAAGAGCCTCAGGGCCAATAAGGGGAGGAGGAAGAGGGAAGCGGCAAGAGAAACTGTAAAGGGGTGGAACATACAGTAATGAGAAAAACAGGAACAAAGTGATAACATGTTCCAAAGTTCACCTGTGCACCTGAGAAGCGTCACTTCTCTCCCAGGACACAAGAGAGAGATGGTGAAGGCGCAGAGAGACGCAAACCAGCAGCCTCCTTTTTAATATTATGTAAACCTGCTGACACCAATTGTAGTTTTGCGTTAGAAGTTTTGGGAGATAAGGGAGTTTTACTTTACCTGGAGTGTGTTTCATGCTGTGAAGAGCTCCAAACTTCTGGGCAGCAACATCTCCCAAAGGACTTTGACATGTCTGGCGGCCCACATAGGCAGTGACGATGTGGTCTCTGAAGGTCATCCTCCTCCTCCTGTGCTGCTACGGTGAGTTAAACCCAGCCAAAAACACATCGCCGCTCAGATTTATACCAGCTGATTACAGGCGGTCCGGCATGTAATGGACCATTTTCTTTGCAAAGCAGAACTAATAGGAGAGCTAAATAATAACTCCATTGCAATAAAGCAGAGTAATACATTGACAGAGAGTGATTCAGTCTCATTTGTAATCAAACAGAGTCCCAGAGCAACATGAGGACTCTCGCTCTAAGTGATAGCGATCGATGGAAAATGCAATTTCATTTTAATTTCCCTGTGATGTGTGTATTGACTTTATCGTTGTACAGCTTATAAAAATGGTAATTCTGAGTGGGCTACTCTGTGTATAATTTGCAACCTCGTGTTTTTCACATAACCGATCAGCTGCATGGCTTATCACATCAAAATAAGAACAGAATATGCTTCGGGTGGGTAAAAGCAGACAGATTCGGGGTCAGAATAGCTCTGGATGCAAGAAATCAAGACATCTATGTGGAAGGGGACAAAGAGCAGGCAGTTGTTTCCTGCTATAAAAGATGTAGTCTAGAGTTTCAGAAACGGTGTCCTCATCTCCCTGTTGTCGTGTGTGTGTGTGTGTGTGTGTGTGTGTGTGTGTGTGTGTGTGTGTGTGTGTGTGTGTGTGTGTGTGTGTGTGTGTGTGTGTGTGTGTGTGTGTGTGTGTGTGTGTGTGTGTGTGTGTGTGTGTGTGTGTGTGTGTGTGTGTGTGTGTGTGTGTGTGTGTGTGTGAAGAAGCTGTAGAGTAACGAGAGATGTTGTGTTGCTGTTCTGCAACTTCCTGAAACTTTAGCACAAAAGGTTTGATGGCCATGCAGAGACACTTGACATACGTCAAACATATATGTGATGAGTCATCACTGGGTGTTGAATGTGTCGTTTTAACTGCCGCACCTTTTTTAATTTGTTACTTAAGCGTGAAAGATACAGGGAAACGATTTCTCCATGTGGATCTGGATCTGATGGTGGCCAAGTTGTTGTTACTGGTCCAGATTTGATTGTACTTGGAGTTCACCGCGTTTTGTTGTGGTAGCAAACGGGTTTGCCTACTTTAACCTCTAATTTAGCATAAAGTGAATGAAAATGAAACACTACAACTTTTTAAACATGCCCATGAGATCAGACAGGCAGGGAATTTGGGAACGACCAAGTGTTTTATGTCTGAGCTGAGGGACCAGGTTGGATGAGAACTAAGACGCAGCTTTAGCTTTACTTCCTCCTAGATGAAATCCTTTATCTGGACATGGATCATTTTCTTCACTGAATATAAAGAATACAAATCTCAGCCGCTGACACCTCAACCTTACTGTTATCCTTCTCAAAATCCCTCATTATCGTCCCTGCAGTTTATCAGAGCGGCTCATTGTGGTATAAACCAACTCCCACTGCTGCGCAAATTGCTTCGCACAGCCCCCAATCTGGCACAAAATACAGCATCAAATGTTGTGTAAATTGCAGTTTTACAGTCGAGATCCTTTATCTGCAGTGTGTAAATATATAGATTTGATTTAGTTATTTAGGTTGTAGCTTTTGGACTTGCAGAGAGCTCCAAGCTTTCCAGACTTTAATCTGGATTAATTTTTGGTCGCACATTATGCCGTCCCACAAAGTCTGACTCATAATTTATAGCGACACGTGCATACGAGTCGGTATTAGCGCCCATCGCCTGGATTTGGGGAAAGTGATGCAGAGTTTGTCATGGAGACTATAACGTAATTGCACCCGCACAGATTTACAACTCGTCTCCATCCTCTTCTTCCTCAGCTTGCCTTTCAACCAGCCATAGACGACCATATTTCATCTCCCGGAATTTCCACAACGTGCTCCACTGGGAACCTTTAAAGAGCGTCCACCCCGGGGAGCAGGTCCTCTATACGGTCCAGTACTGCAGGTAAGACCCAGGATGACAGATGATGGATTATAATTATAGGTTTACTTCCATTATCCTCTTCTGCCTTGATGCTCCCATGCACAGAATCATATGGAGGAAAAGGTGAAAGCGGAGAAATGTGTTTGCAAGGGATATAATACATTGAGAACAGACGTTAAACATTGACGTGGAACATCTGTCTATAGAAGAGACCTATCCCGGAAACACTGAGTCTGGAACCAGACACATAAAATCCGAAAATTGTTCAATTCTGTCTTTTTCCTCTTTGTCTCTCTCAATCTCTCTCTTACTCTCTCTCTCTCTCTCTCCCCCGACACTCTGGGAAATGGCTGGCGGCTCTGTCAATTTATTGCTCAAAACCCAGCATGTAGCTGTTGAGGTATATCACGCTCTTGCCTGGATTCGCCGTGACTGCCAGTGGCTCCGGTGCAGCGTTACAGAATAGCTACAGGGCCCTTTCCTGGTCATTAGTATGGGCCTCGCTCTGCTCCCCCTCGGTGGACAGGGACGGGAAGCTTTCGGTCGCTCTCACAGCGTCGTCTTTCCCTCTTTTTTCTTTCTCCCTTTTCACTCAGTCGTCCCCCAACTGTCTAAACAAAGTGGAAATGTCATCTCGTCTAATTACCGTCACGCTCTTCCAGTCAAGTGCCGCCCAGATCCTGTTGACTTCTCTCCCCGCCGTCGTCACCTGGACGCAGACGGAAGCGAGCTTCACTGTGTCGACTCAGTAACTCAAAAGTTGCTTGTCAGACAAAACGCTGACATAGTCTTTCTGAAAAAGAAAACGACCCGGTGGACATGCTCAGAATTTGCTCTTTTGGCTTTGGTAGTTTCTTCGCCATGCAGTGTCACGGTAACAGAGATAAAGTACATCTTATCTACTGTGAATTATTATTTTGGCCAGTCAAGACAAACATTTATGTGAAACTTGAACCCGAGCACCCTTTTGTAGAAGTGTTTTGAGATGCAAGAAGATTGAATACACTAGGCTAAGAACTTTTCAATCAACCGTCATGTATCAGTGAACTTGCAGTAACAACCTGGCTGTTAATAAAATTTTGGTGTTGCTTCTTCATCACGCTGTTTTCCCGCTCATTCCAGTGATGCAACGAAGCAGCTGTACCAGCCAAAGGCGGAGTGTACGAACATCACCACCCAGTCCTGTGACCTGACTGCAGAGACGCCGTCGGTGACGTACGTTCGCTACATGGCACAAGTCCTCGCCAACGGCCGTGGTCATGGCCGCACCATCGCATTCAAACCCATAGCAGATAGTAAGAGGCTTGATTGATGATTGATAGTTTTTTCAATGTCTCCCTGTGTCCATACCAAACATCTCCTTCTCTCTCCCCACGCTGCTTCCTGCGTCTCTGCAGCTGTGCTCGGTCAACCCAAAGTGTCCATACACTCGACGGTGTCGTCCCTGCAAGTGAATGTCACTTTGCCTTTGGGACCACACAACATTTCCATCGCAGACATTTTCAACAGCACCAAAAGTCACCTGTCCAAACCTTTGACTGAATACTTCTTATACATCACCCATCCAAAGTGGGCTGCACAGGTGTGTATCCTGACAGAACGTCACACACACATTCAATCACACTCTCACGTGACGTTACTCACGCTTACTCTCACTGTATTCTGATTCGTCAAGGTTGTTGTTGGTGTTATCGCCTAACATTTATGCATTTGTGTTTCTGTTCAGTCATCATCTGTGTGACCCTCTGTGTCTGCGCAGGTCAATAAGAGCACAAGCGGCCAGTTCGACATCAAGTTGAAGAACAATGACACAAAGTACTGCGGCTACGTGGTCTACAAGCCCAACTTTGAGCACGGTCGCCCCCTCAGTGAGAACAGCTCCTTCTGCTTCATGCTGCAAGGTGAGGAAACCTCTCACTCAGTGTGTCACACACCCATCTGCTCATTGTTGTAGAGCAACAAAAGCGTTAAATGTAGAGATGAAGAGAACATTATGCCAATTTGATGTGTGGGTGCATGTAGCATTAATTTATGTGATGGTTATAACAGGCAAGTCTTGTTTAACCGTTTGGATCATCATTGTCTTCTTGTCTCTATGAATCGTTATTTCTGGAGGGGAAAACATCTCAAAATCTAATTTAAAAGAATTCCAAAAATAATTTGCCAACGCTCTTTCCAAGGCCCCATTTTTCTGCCAGTCTGTGATCAAAGTAAAAATCAATGAAAAATAACTTGCCCATATTGAAAGTCCTTGTAGTGATTGAACAAGTTTTCACCAAAGCGGAATTGTGCGATTGAGCATGACGGGAAGTATTCAAGCATCCGCCTGTAGGAATGGAAATGCCAGAATGAAGACGCACCGCAGTGTCTTTGCCCACATCAAAGCCATCCTGTCGGTAATCGCTGACGCTCGGAAACCATGAAATGTTCAGTAATCAATCTGGACGCGGAAATATAGCATCAAAGGGAAAATACTCAACTATGCCAATTACCAATCCTCCTCTATTTGTAAGATAAAATGTAGAATGTACTGGTGCACTCTTGAATAGTGAACCTTGAGAGCACTTCCAGGGTAAACATGCGGTCACGAGATAACATCATTAATAAATCTGTCTCTGTCTTCACCTCAAGGTTCTGCTCTATTGTAAAACTTTAAGATAAGGGCACTTCCTGGTGAGCGGGTCGCTGACGGCACTACCAGTAACACTCTTTCCACAGCCTCGGAGAACGTTTACAGCAGGCGTGCCTATGCTTGTTTGTCACTGTGAGGGAATTCCAGAGCCGTCTGTCAAACTATCACTACGGCCTTTCCAGTTTTGGACCATGTGGTATCTAACGCCGACTCTCTCTCCCGTAGATCCCCCCCGGAATCTTTTGCCGTGGCTCCTCATGGGCGCTTGTTTCCTGGCAGTCTTGGCCTTAACATCAGTGGTGTGTATGTGCTGCTACGTAAGGGGCGGGAAGGAGAAGAGCGCGCCGATCTCATTGGTAAGCCTGCCACCCAACCTACCAACCTGATGTGTGATTTCCTTTATCCGTGCGAGTAGTGGTGACAAGGAAATGTTGCTCGACCAGAAATTCAAGCATTTGCGTAGGCGTACCACATGCCTGAGTGACTCTTGTTTGGATGAAGTTACTCATTCATTTCCCATCACTCATGTTCCCTTAGTGGTTCTCAATACTGGCCTTCATGTACCATATTATTTTCCGTATTTATTTTATCACTCTACACTCCATTTACACTTCTCATTGAAATATACACGTTAATGTTTCATCCCATCTTCCTTAATATTCCATGTTCTGCTTATCGTATCAAATGTAATATAAGCTGCATTCATATGTAGCATGATTTACTCCTTTACTTGCTCCATCTATGGAATCCAGTCAGTTATGTTATCAGACTTTAACGGCTCAGTGTTCTTTGTCTTCAAAGCAGGTGGCCACATTCAGCATCCCGCCCTCAGTGTCGCAGCCTCCAGATAAGAATATCTGCATTTCCAAGGCAGAGTTTTGTTCTCAAACAGACCAAACGGTTTACAGCACCATCCGAGTGAAGCCAAGCGTCCCGTCGGTTACACTTGGAGGTTATTCCCCGCAGGATACCGTTCCGGCCCCACCAGGCGGCTTTCACTCCTCCAATGGTGCGCACAGTTCAGCATCGTGCCAGGACACCAGCATGCAGTCGTTGGCGAGCTATGCACAAGTCCACATACCTGCTGACGAGGAGGACAATTTTCAGCAGGATGCAGATGAAGAAAGTGATGGTGTTGATCTATCGTTGCCCCCTGTGCCGGGCCAGTCGAGGTGGGATCAGGGTGATACAAAGCTGGCCTCGTACAGCGCGCCGCAATTACCTGACTTGAACTGCAACAAAGCAGGTCCACTGCTGTTGAACACAGTGCGGGACCCCAACGGACAGCTGATGTTACCCACATTATTTATTGAATTGCAGAACAGCACAGTTTCCCCCTCTGACCAAGAGGGGAAATCCCTTTTATCGGACCTGATGGACCCCAGGAAGGGGCCACCCTCATTGTCATCCCTGCACAGCCTGGAGGACTCGGGGTGGTCGGACTCTGGGTGCGATCAGAGCACTGGAAACACCCCGACTCAGCTTTACTGCAATTCCCACTTTTCCTCGACTCAGCCTCTGCTTCCCAGTTTCCACGTAGGATCTGGGAGCACAGGATCCACTGATGAAACACTTGGTCCAGGTTACAAACAGAACTGGATGCCTGCCATATATTTTGGAAAAGCACCTGGGAATTCTTTGGAACACGGGAGGACGAACCCACACTGGACATGGACTGATCCAAAGAAGCAGGAAGAGGCGGAAGAGGAGACGGAGGTGACGGCAAGCCACAATCTTCTGGGAGGTTGGATGGTTCACATTCAGGAATGATTGCCACCGCGTAATCTCCCCAGCATGAAACTGACTGTTGTTTCATATGTGTCTTGTACATCTCAGTCAGGAGGTTTGGATGTTAATGTATAACCAAATGAATCTGTTTGATGTAGCTGAGGATGGAGCGAGCAGCTCTGATTCTCCTCTTATTTATACTGGATTATACAAACTGTGGTCCTTTCTGAACATTTCATGGGCAGATCTGCTTCTTATTTATAAATCCACAATTGTAAATTGTTAAAGTGGATATTCAGACTTATATACATCGTCAAAGCTTCATTGGTACTTGAAAACATTGAATAATGACCTTTAAGTTCTCAACCAATAGAACCACTCAAGGTGTCATGGAAGAGTAAGTTCTGACTTTTAAACTGTGTTCACGTGTGATTTTAAATCACTCGATTGTTTTGTATCAGTAAAAAAAATAGAATAAACAACGCTGATATCTCCACATCCGTCACTTTGCAGTACACAGATTTGCTGAACAAGTTGTGCACCTGTGCCATCACTATGACAACCAAATATATTACGCTCCCTAAATACACACACACAACCTGGTCACTTGCTAATTACAATGTAGACAGTGAACCGTGAAGATTAGATGTAAAAGCAAATGTGTTTGCCCCAAAGCAAGACACAAAGTCCACCCTTCTGTGACATTTTCTAGCATGTTTGAAATGAGATTATAATGAGATTATAATGAGATTATAATGGCAGAAATTTGGCTCGATAGAATATATTCTTCTCCATACATGTGCTTGTATTTGAATGTAATTGTGATGCATGAGATGGTTGGAATGCGTCTGTACATAAAACAATCACAATCACAAACAATGTGATGTCTTCTTGTTTATGAGGTTCATGAACTCATTAAGTCGTCCCGATTGTTTGCTGTACTTTCTGTATATGAAAACAAAGTGTGTCAAATATATTGGAGGGTGAGGTCAGAGTGCAACTTGAGCCACACTGATAACAGCCAGGACTGTGTGCAAACATTAATACACACTCATAAATTGGGAACAATGTGATTCAAATCACGTATGGCCTCGATGTTCAGTGTGACCGTTCTCACCCTCCTGCCGCTCCATCACAAAAGGCTTAGTCACTCACCTCTGTCGCCGAGTCTCCAGGTGAAATGTTACTCAAATATGCCAGACTAATATACTGCCACACATTAAACATTACATAGGGCTGAACTCAGACAGGCCGTGATGCGGCTGCATTGTGGACTCGGGCAATAAAGAGGCCGCACGAGCTGTCTAAAGATCCAAAGTGCAGCTCAGTGGCCTGTTCTGCGGTTGCCAGGTATGTTGTGAGTCAACAAATACAGTGTGTAACGCGTTTGTTTTCAGCTGCACCTACCTGGCAGCAAATTCTATAAAGAGATTAGAAATGACAAAACTACTGGTAAAAACAACATTCATCACTTGATTGAATGGCATGGGTTCAAGGACATTCTGCAGCTTTCTATTTTGATTTAGAGGTCTATTTTTTTTAATTTTGGTCTATTTTGTTCTTCAATGTCCCAACAGAAAATATTGATTTGACTTTTATTTGCTTTCACTCTTCCTTGCTGCAGCACTGCCATGCACACTTATTTAAAACGCACTTCTTTGTGCCAGTGTTCAGATGGGTCATTTGTGGCGAGCCTGAACTGTCAACACTCACTCACAAAAGCCAGCCTGGCCACGCCCCCTGGTGGACAGCATGGACGCTGGGCTGCTACAAATGCGGTGACTTTTAAATAAAAGCTTAATTTAAACAAAATTTGACTTCAATATAATCTAAAGAATTCTTAGGATAACTGTTTGTTTTTTTGTCTTCAAGTTTGGTAAACTTGCGTAAAATATATTGCAGTGTTGTGATGAAAAATGTCAAAGATTGAAAGTGCACAACTCAAAAAAAAAAACAACTCTTACTTTGAAGGTGAGTGAGCTCAGGATGATTGATGCAGGTTGAGTCCAAGAGCCAGTGTGATGGATGGACCCAAGAGTTCCCACATATATCCTGGCATGTTGCAAGATAGAGAGAGTTACAAAAATGGTTCCCTTTTATGTGCAACACGACTATCGAGTATGTAGAAGAACAAAATGCTATTGAATGCCACTGTAATGGAATGTCTGGGCATCAGCCTACAGGGACATACTGAGAGAGCAGTACAGCTGCAGTTAATTCAGAACACCTCTGCTCCAGTCCTCACTCAGACCAAGACAGTAGCTCATATTACTCCAGTTCTCAGATCTTTACACCGGCCCCCTGTCTGTCAGTCAAAGAATTAATACTACTGTTGGTTTATAAAGCACTGAAATAGAATTTTCAATGAAGCGTGCAGACCTCATCAAGTCACCATCGTCTAGGACAGGTCTGCTTTCTTTTTTAGTCCTGGGTCACTTGGTGCCCCAGGAAAAGCTACATTTTAGACCTAACCCTCATCTTTCTTGGTGTTAAGTAATTTATGACATCATAGTATGATATCTGGCTGGCTAGATCTGCTAGGATACTCCTGTGTGTTGCTGGCTCAGGTTAGCTGAGCACACAGACGCAGACTGGATTGTTAAACTGAACGAGTGAGGCGTTACGTTGTGTTTGCATGTGTGTCTGCGTTGGGCATAAACTGATGCCAGGAGATCTGACAATGCATCGCCTCTTTGGCAACTTGGGACTGAGAATGAGCTTGTGTGTGTAAAACACACTACACCGTGCCAGCGCTGCACACAAGCACACACTTGCACCTCTGTGTGTTCTCAGAGCCATGCTGCTATGCTGCCCCTATGCATTTGTAGCCCTAGGCAATTATAGTGTGCATAACACAAGGACCACTTCTGAGCTCAGGGTCTAACTTAACATGGAGAGACAGTGTTCAGTTGTTATGCACCACATATCTGGACCAAACTCCCAGAAAACTGCAGCTCTGCTGCAACTTTCAGCTCTTCTAAACCAAGGCTTTTCAAATCAAGGTTTTCCGCTGCCTTTCATTAAATTTTTTTTTTCATTTCTTGGACTGCAGTGTTACTTTTATTCAGGAGTTTTATACCTTATTGTGCCTATGTAAAGCGCTTTGAATTGCCTCTGTGCTCAAAGTACAATATAAATAAAGGTGCCTTGCCTTGCGTGTACGATTGTTTCTGTTGGACTGTCCCTTTAAATCGCTTGTGAAAGGATTAAAAATAATATTCTCTTGAAAATAGTCAGTGGCTTTGGTATCCTCGCAGGGAGTTTACCTGCATTACAGAATTCAGGTTGTTTCCTTTCCGAGTTGCAAAACAGTTTTCTCATTTAGCTGCCCTGCTGGCAATCTGCCCGACATGGAGAAGAAATAAAAAGCTTACCTGCATCTCTGGGAAGCAGTCCAAAAGATATTATTAGCCCCTTGGGGATCTTGGGTTTAATACTCATTGTGTGCACCTTTATGAAACTCCTACACAAAGCCCTGATGTAAAAGCATATGTGTAAGGCTAAGCCTGAACTATATGCAGGGCGGACAACATCAAATAATATTAAATTTGCCTGAACCAATATTACAAAATGACTCATCGAATATCAGTTACATGCAATGTTAAAGACAATGGTAAGTCTGCAATTATGTTAGTTTGACACAAAGAATAGTCAAGCAGGGTCATTTCCATCACCTTGGTTATGTGTAAAATCTCCCTAAATGTCAAACCAAATGGCGTCTGTTAAAGCGCAGACATACTACACATACCAGCCCAAATCCATTACAATGTCACTATACAAAATAACTTGGCTTTGGATGTGGCCAACATTAACATTAGGCCAACCGTTGGCTAGAAATGTGCCGTTAGCTGCTAACATAAGCGCTGTGGTAGCAACTGATGTTAGATTAGCTGTTAGCATAATGGTTATTAACTTCCAGAGATCATTGCACGATTGTACTTGTGCTGTGTGCTGCTTATATGATTACTCTCTGTTTTATTGTTCCTATTTTTGTCACATATCACAACCTGCTCATTACTTGCTGATGGTAGATTCAGTTCAGTTCAGTGAGGTCTTTTACATTTATTTTACCGTCAAAGTCTTTTAGAGTGACTATTACATGACAAGGCCATTTTACTCAATGTGAGGGTCGTGTTCTATGCAGAGGGTCAGTCAGTAAGAATATGTTCTATGTTGCATTGCAGATCTCCGCTGTGTTCTTTGACCCCATTTTCATCAAAGCTTGCATCTCTCAACAAACACTTCTTTGCTTCTGCTGGAGAGCGAGTCAGCTGTCCTGCCCTTGACGCAGGATCGGGCTGCGTGCTCACAGTATGGCTGAAAGAGAAGAAGGAGGGAAAGTAAGCAGAGAAAGGGATGATTGAACTGTAGAGGGGTGCTGGAGCTGGAGCTGGCAATGTACCAGCGCAGTTCGACGACTATGGGGGGAGTTGGGTGATGTAATGAATATGTGGAACGAATGTTGTGAGTGGGAGTAAGACAGAAGTAGAGGGAGAACTGGATTACAAAGTCGGGGGGTCTTTGGTAAAGCACCTTCTAAGAGCATCAAACTGCACCTAAGATGGCAAAGAGAAGCAAACCAAGGGGACAAGAGAGGATTCTAACTCGTAGCAAATCGCCCCGACAACACTGCAGAGAAGAGAAGGAGTGGGAGTGGAGGAAAGTGTCATCTCGTCTGTCTTTTCTTTGGCCAGGCGTCTAAAGAAACAGCCTTTGCCGTTCTGACAGGCTCTTTTCTTTCTGCCTTTGCTTCGTCTTTGTCCTCTTTAAATTCCCCCCAAGTCGTGAGAAGATTGCAAACGAAATTGTGGGCGAAACCATCTTTCAGTGCCGCGGGCAGGATAGAACTTCAGACTCGGGGACAGTAGTTTGGATGAACCCAGTGCTACTGCACAAATAGAATTTCAATCACAGTGGAGGACGTGCGCCTGGTCCCGATCAATGAATATATTGATGCACCGAGAGTTTTGGTCACTTAAGTCATTTAAAGTAGTGAAAGCGCATCGGAGGCAACTAGGGCCAACCTTCACACAGGAAATGCCTATTTCAGTCACTGTCAGCAAAGTAAAAGCCACTTTGAGGTGTGAACGTGACTCTTTTCCTTCTCCAGAACTAGTTTGACAAAAAGGGCTGTTAGTATCTATGACAGGGATGTAGAGCATCATTAACACATATAATGCAAGAAACTTGTTGATGTTGATCTGACAGACTATTTAATGGCACCTAGTGTGGTTGAACTCTGAAAACATGCTGAAACTGGTCCTTCCCGTGTACACTTTGCATGTTCTCGTTGATTTCCTCCAGGTGCTGTGAGTTACCTTGCCATCAAGGTGGGCAGTTGGAGGAGGAGTTCC
The DNA here is from genome assembly GCF_046128005.1 of Genypterus blacodes. Lineage (NCBI taxonomy): Eukaryota > Metazoa > Chordata > Actinopteri > Ophidiiformes > Ophidiidae > Genypterus > Genypterus blacodes. The sequence continues at coordinate 2,598,055 of NW_027466911.1, read as the reverse complement.
AATGGGTCAAAGGCAGAGGACGAATTTACCCACAGGGCTCAATAACTTGCAGCCTAAAGTTTAGGAGCAGAGGGTCGATTCAGGCTGTGCTGACTCAACCTTGAGCCCAGGGATTGTACATTTTATGCAGCAGAACATCACTCTCTACTTTGAGTCTTTTACTTTGCATACAGTAAGCGATATGGAGCAGCCCTTCCTCGCTCGCCCGCATGAAAAGGCACCTTCCTCTCAGAACAAATTGCTTGATGGATTGAAGTCTGCATGTAATTGAATGCAATCACTTTGTCCCCCTCCCTTTCCTCTCTTGCATTCTAATGAGCTCTTAATGGGCCCTTGATTAGAAAAAGGCATGAAAACAGCTGTCAAGGCTGGCCAGGAAATGATGGATCATCAAGGAGAATTTGCTGTCCATTAAGGTCTATTCTGGGCCCAATCACCAGCAGGAGAGGAGATGAAGAGAAAGATAAGTAATATTTAGTTTCCGCCCAGACAAATCCCTGAGGGGTAATGATTGAGTCTTAATACTGTCTGATGGTGGCTGAGCATTAGAAAGAGCCGAGTCCAGAGCTTCTTAAATCTATTACGCTGCTTCCTCACATAGCCACTGCCAGTGAAAGGGTTGGCAGCGGAGTCACGTCGCTATCTAAGGAGGTGGGAACGGAGCCGTGTTGGGCAACGCCACAGAAAGTCATGCGTCACTCACTGTTGCTCCATGACTACAATAGGTGTTTGTGTAAGGGTGATGTCAATTGGTAGCAATGCTCGTGGCTGTGATTGTACGCCATGAAGAATACTCCCACTGACCTATTGCATCAAAACATGTTTATATTTGCACGGCCAAAAATAAGCATGGCTGACGCAAGGACGAATCCGGAGGAAGATAAGAAAACAGATTAGATAGAAAGACAGGTTATGTTTATTAATAGAAGAGAGAAACTTACGATGTTACAGCTGGATGAAAACAAAGATCCTTAATGTCTGTTGATGTGACATCTGTTATCCCTTCCTTGCCTCTGGCTTATGCTGCTGCATATGTAGCATAAATATGATCTTCCAACCCAGAGAAACATCAGTCAGTTCACATAAATAAAACCAAATGAATCCGTCCACTAAAACAAAACCACCAGTTATGTTAACAGTAGTACAATAAACTACAGTGGTGGAAGAAGTACACAAATCCTAAACAATGAAAGAATGAAGAAAGTGTTCACTGTGTCTGTCAGTGAGGTGAATTATTCATGTATGCATTAGAATCTCCCCTGATTCAATACTTCCATGGTCGAGTTGCTTAAACACAATCGTCCTTTACCCCTTTCACTTCAGCATTCAACTCAAAAAGGAGAACTTGCAACAAGAGGTACACCTGTTCTTGCATTCATGCTTGCCTACTTATCAGCTTTTGCTCATCATTAATGCACATAAAAGCAAAGGGCAAACATGAATTGTGAATAAGCTTAAATTATGAATAAAACATGATGAGTCGACCTTCGCGTGCGGCTAATTCCTGAACATATTTCACCTGGTACGCATGCACACTTATCACTATTATTGTGCTTCAGCTACTTTGATAAAGTGCAGACAATTTGATTTGCATAAGTGGTCCAAATTAATCAGGTGCTAAACTGGGGGAAGTTGCTTGTGCTATGCATTTGTGCATATTAATATTTAGTGCAAATCCCCTGTTAGAACAAGCAAATTAATCCTGTAGTCTGTTATAGTAAAAGCATGAGAACATAACATTTTATACCTGATTGGATCTCAATAAAGCTCCATTGAAATTTTGTGTAGCTGTTGATGAGATTTGGAAAATGTTCATGAATTCTGAATATTAAACTATTTCTCTTAGATACCAAAATTGTAATTCTTGAAAATTCCTCATCACATTCTAAGAGGTTTGTTTCATCTTTCATCCCAGTGTACATAACTTTATCTTTAAATTCAGCTCATTTAAAACAGGCTGTTTTTTTGGCTGTTGGTTGGTTGATCACTGGAAGCTTCAATAATGTCTTGTTTTTCTTCTCTTTTATATTGTCAGGATGGATGTTTGGCATATGAATGAGGCAACAAGACTCAGTTCCTCTCCTCAGGGCGTTTCTATGTAGGAAGCTGACAGTCTGAATAACTTGCCAGGAAAATCGAGGCTAACTATTTTAAGGAAGGGTAATAATCTAATACTTATGCTGCTTGATAAGATTAGTTTCCTTGGCGAAGAAAAAGGATCGATGACTGAATCGCATTAAAACCAGATTTTTCCTGAATTCCTACTTTGCTAAAAACCTCACGTGTGCACAACAGCGCCCCTTATAGGAAATCTGAGGAGTCTTAATAACTTGGGCGGCTCTGTCTGGGCGGTTATTCTTAGTTTGAGCGCCTCAGTTGTCACTGGTGAGTGACGAGTGGAGCCGGTGTGGCAGCGCGGCCTGTATTGTCTGCTCATATTCCAGAAGCAGGTGTGGTCGCTAAAAGCTTATAAATAAACCCTCATCCTTGCACACAATGCTGCGGCCTTGAACGATGCTTTCACTTCTGGCAGCCTTGTGTGCTTTCAGTAGACCCCTGCCCACACACACACCACTCCTACGCGCACGTACAAGCATGCACACACTCAAAATCATACAAGCATAACTACACTGTTAATTAAATATAGTCTGTCGTGTTTCCTAAAGTTTTTTAGATGGAGGGCGAATCAAAAACAAAACTTTTCAGACGTACTTGAGCCACTCCTAACTCTCTCTCACACAACACACACACACACACACACACACACTGTACAATCTTAATGAACTGAGCTCGATGGAGTGTCCTGTTTAATGAGACAGATCAGTGGACACATTCTAGGAACTAATCAAAAATCACTGTAAGAAAAAAAGAAAGCGATGAAGAGAATAGGAGGAAGGAGAAGACAAAGACGAGGGGAAGGGGGGTTTGGCTCAAAGACCAGGCCGTTAAAGGATTAACGGCAGAGCGGGATGCAAGACGGAGCTGAGCAGACATTCTGATGGGCACGGCTCAGGTGCTGCTTCAGCCATTATGAACCTTTCCCTTTTTTAATGTCTCGTCCAAGGCCGGATTTTTAATAAGGATGAAACAGACGAGTCCCAGACTGAGCGCAGTATGTAATATTCAATCGCCGACACTGAGCTCGGCTTAACAGCTCCAATCCATCCTGCCCTCTGTCCTCTCTCCTCCTCATCCTCCTCTCACCTTTCCTCTCTGCCCCTTCGTCCCCCTCCTCCCTCACCCGCCACCTTCAATTTTGTTGCCTTTGTACCCAGGTGGTGTATTGCTGAGACGGCCAAAATAAATATATATTTCTGCTTTGTGACGGATATTGAGCAGACATTTGTAGTTCCAGCTCAGCCGCTCGCTCGCTCTCTGGAGGCCGTCCCAGCTGTTCCTCTCAGCTGCTCAGGTCACTCGGTCTGGTCTGTCTTATTGTTTAGGGAGTTATTGTGTCATCTTCTAGCTGCTTGTCTGCAGAGCTGCCTGTAAATCGATCTTGCCGATGGCGAACTGTGTGGTTGTGTGTGGAAGTGGTTTACTGGAATCTACAAAGCTGTGTGTGTGTCCTAGCTGCAGTGTAAAGTTTAGTTTACGTGTTGTGTATGTACCGGGGATGTGTCAGCGGTCTATATTTACCAACTTAAGAATGAGAAAGCATTGTGTTGTCCACATACTTGGCACTGGAGGACACTTTGTCCCCTGGGGTCACCCTCACCCCGCAAGCAGCTGCAGCCGAGAGGAGAAAGTGAGGCAGAGAGACAGACGACAGAGCTGATACAGAGAGGTGAGACGAGAGGCCAGATCGCTTGGGTGAGACGGGAATTGAAGAGAGACAGGAAGGACAAGCCGTGTCTGAAAGATCTTGCTGTCCAGAGACCCAGTGGACATCACCTGTTCCTCTAAAGACAAGTGTGAGTGGGATTTTACCTTCAATCTGCATCATTCACTCTTTGTGTTGGCTTCCATTCAGTCAAGGCCACGTATTGATGCTTTAAATGTGAACATGCAAAAGAGACGAGTCGTCGCGGAAATGCTGATCTTCGTTCGTCAGTCACCTCTTTTATGACGTCGATCTCATTCGCCATCACACTGACGCTGGAGCTAACTGACGAGCTCGTCCTCTGATTGATCGATCAGCCTGTTGTCTTACTCGCTGCTGCCTGATCAGGTGTGGAGTGGAGAGGCGTCTCATTGTGGCTGTCAGATGGGCAGACTTAGTATTGATTCTATTTTCTTTGTTTGTCGTTGTTTGTGGTTTTTTTCACCCACTCCTGAATCCGGCCCGAGCCACAGTCAGCTACAGTGTGTGTGTGTGTGTGTGTGTGTGTGTGTGTGTGTGTGTGCGTGTGTGTGTGTGTGTGTGTCCACGTCTCAAAGGATGAAGCATAAGCAGATAAATGAAGGACACAGTTAGCTGGAGTGAGCAGTGTGGAGGGTCATACATATACAGTATATAATGACATAATGAGATGTAATCTTCAACACATGATGATTATTATCATTAGGCCTCTGAAGGTCTGATGGGTTTTAGAAGTCTTATCAAATGTGCCAGGGCAGATTGTGTTTGTAGGTGTTGATGCATTTATAGTGAGCACATGTGATCTCATAAATGATAAGCTTGCTCATCCAAACAAATAAACAATATATGAACAGCATTAACTAACAGTAACAGTAACAGCTTCAAATAGAAACAGCTGGAAAGAAACATGAATATTTAAGATCATTAAAATAGATAAAGCAGAAGTAAAAATTGAGGGATGTGATGATAATTCAATCCAGACAGCAGGAGGGTGTGATGTGTTTGATGACTTTAATGTTATGGTCAGAAGCAGCGGTGCACGTGGTTTATGTGAACTACGACATCGATTTTGTTTAAGTTTACATTTGATTCCTCCCCGCAGGGCAGTTTGTGCATTTAACCCCTCCTGACTATCAGGAGCAGCAGGGGAGCGACTGAGTCTGGAGCAGCAGCATTAGCCTGACACGTTGTTGATGTTGATCATTAGCGTCTGGTTGTACTGTATGTGTTCAAACCTCATTTTATAGCTTCCCTGCATTTCTAACCAATGAGCAGCATTCTTATGAGACTTTTGTATGTAGATGTTCTTTGGTTCAGGTTAAATGTTCCTGTGTGGACTCAAACCAATCACGGCTAATTGCAAACAGGCTAAGCTAAGCGTGTGCCTATTAGCAGAGTGTTGACAGTTGAATAAAACACTTTTACGGTGCATTTAAATAAAACTTTGAATGATGTTTCTGCCTTTGTGTAGTCAGAGAGGTTTCTTTAGTCCTGCCATCTCTCATGAGACTCTTTTCTTGTTTCTTCAGCTTGTTAAACTCAATAACGATCTCCTCCTTCGACGGCCTCGGTAGATGTAGCTTTTAATTATTCTCCTGAGATGACAGAGAGGAAGCTCCTGTCCCGCTCACACAATACTTCCTCCATTCAGTAAGCAGCATAACAAATCATGCGTCTCCTTGTTCCCTTGCTGCTTCCTTTAAGAGAGAAAGATGTGGGATTTCACGTTTCATGTCACTGAGTGAAAACTGCACACTGTGGAAAAGAGCAGAGCTTTGCTTCCCCTCTCAGCGGGGGGACCTTAGATCCAGACCCACACCAATGGAGGCGGATCAATTTTTATGTGCCTGGGGTCGACCTTCCACTAACAATGTTCCAACAATAAGCCGCAAAAAGGCACCTGGAGAATCAGCTGCCCCGCCCCTTGCCCATTAGCCCGCCGGCTAACGTGCTGTTACTTCCCCCCGTGTAACTGAAGGAGATGAGAGGGAATAACACATTAGAGCTGTTTATGGTGCTAACACAGGTGGCTGCTGGTGGGAGCGGGTGAATGAAGCTATCACTCAACCGCAACCTGATTCTGTTTGTTGGGTGCGCTGTGCATTCATTTCCCCAGAGCAGCTTCATGATTAATGACTGGCATGATGCGGGCAGCAACACGGAGGACCTCGACTGATGAATTATTACTGGCAAGATGGACCAGAAAGGGGGCGATTCATTCGACAAAGGACTGCAACGAACCAGTCTCCACACCTACACCGGTCCCATGAGACTCCAGTATGAGGAATAGACAACACTCACACACCCAGTAGAAGCAACTTCAAGATTCACCAATAAGATCTCTAACAACCGAACAAAATAACAACTGTCAGAAAATAAGTGTTGGCACAGTGAAGCGCATGAGGTCACGTTGGCAGGTTCTTCAAATTAAAACTTTTAAACAGGGCCGCACATTAACTGAAGCAGCCTGTTTTAAATTGTGCGCTATTGAATTTGTGGTACTAACTTAGCTCTCCAAAGTGCGTAAGTGACATTTTGGATCGAAACCCTCTTGCGTGGGTTGTTTGTTGCTCCCGCTCTGCAAATGGAAGTCTGAAGGTCGCCGTGGAGGTTTTGATTGATGATCTTCTTTTGATCCAGGCTGTAATTGCGGCAGACATTGATTCAGGAGCGTTAGGTTATGAATAGCATTCCGCTCCGGCATTCTCGTGTACTTTGGTTTGTGAATCCCGAGACGCATTGAGATGTGAGAAGATTTGTGTCCCATTTGATGGCGCTAATCTATCAGGGAGTTAAATGGTGCGTACGCTTAGTGACCCCTTTGAGCTCAATTACAAATCTCTGAGGGCGAGGCCGAGCACCGATTTATTATTCTGCACCGCGGTGATATGGAACAGCAACGGTCATTACTTCACGACTTCAGCTATCATGCAACTCTAAGCTTCCTAATCAATAGCACAATACAAATAGCGGTGCCACTTAGTGTCCTCTGAGTGAAGTGGACATTCATTTGGCTTTGGTACCACTTGGCAGATAAGGACGTCTGTTGAATGCCTACAAAATTAATGGACTCGTGTCAAGGCCAAAGCTCCCGGTCGACTCCCGCCTCCTGTTTTCACCCTCCTCCCACCCTCTCTGCTACCGTCCGTCCACAGGTACCGGTTGAAGGGGTTGCCATGGAGACCAGGACGGTGACGCGGCAAGAGCAGGGGGAGCAGTCGTCCAAGATGTCTCACGGCGTGGAACTGTCCTCCCAGATCAAGAAGAAGACTTTCACTTCCAGGTGCAAACACACACACACAGTAGGACACAGTATGGTGGCCGCAGCTCTTTTCACATAGTAACATAAAATCGAATCCAGCTGAGTTCTGTTCTTTCAGAGGCCTCAGGTGACCGATGACCTAAATTGCCCATAAAAACATAATAACCATAATACTGTGTTTGTATTTGCTTGATGGGGTTTATCTTTTATATTCAAACATATTCATATCCACAAATCCTCCCGTGTCAATCTTAGTAGTAGTTATAGTATAGAAAACATGACATTTTAGTCTAGAAAATGCATGAAAAATTGGATTTAGTCTACCTATCTCGCTTCATAAGGTGATTTTTAGAGACGACAAGTTTTTTTTGCTGTAGGTAAAATGTGGATATTCTATACATCATCATAAATAAATGCCTCTATGGCATATCTGACTACAGCTACAGCCACACATACAATCATTTCTCTGCGTCATGAGAATTATTATGTCACATTCTGATTTATAGCTGCTGATGTGTTTTGTTTGTGTGCGTGTGTGTGTGTGTGTGTGGTTGAAGAGATGAGCTGGTTATTCTGAACTGAGTGAAACGTCGCATTCATGGAAAGTACAGAACAGCCTGAAGTGCTCGCGGCTGCCAGTAAATCCAGGGTTTCATTGTACAGAAACACAAAGTTTAGACAGTCTCCATTCTAGGGAAGTGTGGCTTTATTGAGCCTCTGCTTAGGTTATTGCTGTTCATAGAAAAGTCCTTCATAGCCTGTACACACACACGTGCTCACACACACACAGAAACCCAGAAGCAGAGATGGTAGCCAATAGATTAATATTTCATGTTGTTCCTCAGTGTTTCCATGTATCTCTATGAGTCAATAAGTACATGGATGTTCGTGCGTTCTATAGTTCAATGAAATCAGTTCAATTGCTAGTTTGAGGGATTTACTCCCACACACACACACACCTTAAATTAAAGTGCTCATTCAGCAGATTTTACTTAGTTGGCAGCTCCATTAATCAACCTTTCCCTCTTCCTCCTTGGACTTTATATGAAGTGAGTCCACCACTACTACAATTATATTAAGAGTCTGTAGTTGTAGAAAGGGTAGATGTCAAACTACTCAGTCCAGGTTACGTGTGCACTGTAGCGCCCACTCATTACTTATGAGTGGACGCATATGTTTACTAGGTGCCTTTCAGAACTTCCAAAACTATTGTTCTTGCTCTGCACCTTTGTAATAAAAACGTCCTAGCTTTTGTCTCAGCTCCATGATTTATGATTTATGTAAGTCCGAGAAGCATTTTGTAAAACAAATATTTGCTGTATAGAATGCTGAATGGCTGCGGCCCCAATGACTCAGGGATTAGAGTCAATGGTGAAGTGGTTCATACTACTTTGGTGTGTTCAAGTGCTTCTCGGAAAAAACAACCTCAACAAGGCAAATATAAACACTGAGGTGCAGCAGATCAGAATACAGCTTTGTTTCTTTAAGATGTTTACTATTTATTGGAACAAACACTATTTTATCAAAGCCCAACAAGGTGAAAGGGTTGTGTTACAGGTCACAACTGGTAAACTCATGTTGCATCATGAATCCTGAGTTTTCATCTTGTAAATTCGACGTTGCTGGTATTTGCTAATTTCCCATACCGCCTTAATGCAGCACTATTATCTGTGCAGCTGATACTCTGGAACAGCTGGTCACCAACAATGCCACCTACAGTCCTTTGAAGCAATAACAGGCACACTAAGGATTCATTTGAGCTGTAATAGGGATCAGCCAGACGTCACCCGGGTAGGCTCAAGTCAAATTTACCTTCATTTTCTCCGGCCCCGTGCTGCACCCATTATTAAATTAAGCTAACCTGTGGGTCTGTGATCTACATTTCTGAAGAAAGGGAATTGGACCCATTTCTTTCCTCAGGGATGATGAAAATAAGCAATTATTCCATCAAGCTTAGCTGGGCTGAACTTAGAGGTCATGTCTCCCTATGTGAGGGAGGAGGGGAGCAGGTGCTGTGTGAGTATTGGACACCCACAAAGGGAGTATATCTGTGTATCCGTGTTAGATTGAGTCACGCAGCCCCTGGGTGCGTTTCAGCAACAAAGCCTAATGAAACTAATGAAAGGTTTCTTCCACATCATGTAGGTTTAATCTTCGTGCTTGATGTTTACCAGCTACTCCTTTTTTCAACTTCTTTTTCTCTTTTCATTTCCCCCCTATGAGTTGAAGCAAGTTAATATTTTAAGGAAGTGTGTTTTATGCAACCATATCAATATGCTGCCTCTGTCCCCCTGTACGCAGCACTACTTCCTTCAGCAATACTTTTTTCTTCCCTGTTTGTTTACTTGGGTGCGTGCACGCGTGTGTGTGTTCCTGTTCATATGCGTCCCTGTGAGTATGTGTGTTCCCATGCGTGTACATCTGAGGGCTGTACTTGAGAGGTACTGCCCAGCCGCAGGCTCGGCGCTACATTATTCAACGGCCTGGGCCTCGCAGCGTGCGCTCAAAGGGAAGCTAAACAAAGGAGAAGAGAAAAATAAGACGGCAAAAGCAGAAGTTGTTCTCTGAACGCGGTGAAAGGGGGAAATCTACCTGTTGACAAACCAAAGAAAAGGAGAAGTTGTGTGAATTTGCATTATTTGTAAGAAGGCTTTTTAAAAGCTGTGCCAGAGGCTACACATTAGGTGTAACGGTAGCTTGCGGTTATGTAATGCTCACCCGGGTGAACATGCTGACTTTAGGTTTTCCATTCTAGTTTTGCATTTATCCTTTAACATGGTTACCTCAGACTCGTGCAGAGGTGTAAATATAGACTTCAGTCTTGGACGTATCGCCTGGTTGTGGTTGTAGTCGCAGTGTTAAATGCTGTGAAGACCTTTGTGGCTAAAAGGAGAACAAACATCATTCTCTATCCTCTCAGCTTCATTGTCTCAGATGACCTTGTCCCTAACAACACAGGCCCCTCTGCTGTTGTTTACAGGGACACACAAAGGAAAGGTCAGCTCAGTTTACTGGCTCTGCTTTAAATGGAGAGCTCATGCTTCAGTATTGGCTTACACATGTTGTCCCTGTGTGTGTGTGGTGTGTCTATGTGTCTGTGTTTATGTGCCCTTCATCAAGATCATGTATTTGATTTCCCAATTTATCAGCCTGATTCTGATTTCGAAGCAAGTCCCCAGGGCCTTCATACCTCATTAAGTCATCTCATGCACACAAACAGCTCCATCTTCACTTCAAGACTCCCAACTGCTCAAAATGAACACGAACGATTACAAATCTATCATCTATCATTCTAATCTAAACTGATTCACCTGTTGGGTGAAATCCAAAAGCTGTTACACATAACAAACCATTGTTACACGACAATCACTCGTATCTTCTCCATCAGTTGGTGTTCATCCGTGGCCCTGGTTCCTCTTGATTATGTAACCTCCCGACAGACAATAGCCTGCGTGTGTTCGTGGAAAAGAGGAACCGCTGACAGAGTCGAAGCAGCTGATGATGGTCATCAGATATCTGGCACTTGAGGGAGAACAGTTCATCTGCTGCAGCGATTGGCCAGCAGCATGAGGGCAGCACCCCCACATGGGAGACGACAAGGAAAATGATGCTTTGGCTGTAACTAATATGTTGATCTTTGGCTCGGGTGGATTTGTTTTTATGAGGAAAAGGCAGAATCTGCACTTTCCACTACAAGATATGAGGGAAACTGTGTGTGTGTGTGTGTGTGTGTGTGTGTGTGTGATAACAGAGTAGGGAGAAATCCACACTCTGAGCCTCCACATGGTTTAGCGTGCAGCTTACCCTGAACACACACACACACTGTGACAGTGTTAGTGCAGTGCCGACATAATACACACAATATTTCTAAGGGAGCTCGTCTGTCATGGATTCGCGTGTCTTTGCCTCTTGTGCCGTTCTGTTTGGTTTTAGTCTTTCATTGTTGACCCCGCTCATTCTTCACAGGAGACAGAGGCGACAGATAGCAGCTTTCTGTTTGGAGATAAGATAAGAGTTGCCAGTTTTCTGCTAAATCCCCGGAGTGCTTGAATAAATGAAACGCTGTGCATATTATGTTTGTGAGCGCTGATGAATGGCCCCCTTTTGCTTCTCAGACAGAGAAGAGGAAAGCCACCGCTGCTTTCTAGAGGATGAGGAGAATCGAGGCCTGATGAACGTCAGATTGGATAATATACCGTAATCCGTGACAAACTTGTTTAATAGGAAGTGCTGATATGAACAATCAGGCCCTCCATTAACCGAACGGTGCACCACTGTGGATAATGGTGCGGGGGAAAATATTTATTTCTCAACATTTCACCTTTGTTATTCAATCATGTGTGTGATATCTTCCATTAATCACGCCTGTTTTTCTTCCCTAATGTCGCGCTAATGTAACAGCGACGAGGACGCCTCCTACGCTGACTTCTATCCCATCATCCCCGGCGACGTGATGTCTGTCAAAGAGATCCTGGATTTCCCTCCCAACCCCACATGGTGAGTCATAAGATGTTAGGATGGGATGTTAAAGGGGGCATGTGGAGCTTTATGATGAACATTTTCCCTCATGTCAAATGTGGTAAAAACAAACACATTGGTGCTATTTTACTTTACTCACCGTGTACATTTCTGGCATGTTTACGTCAACATGTAACACATTTGAGTTGGCGTGCCGACACGCCTGCTCAAACACACACATGTACTGTATGCCTTGACTTTTCCAAAAATATCCTGTGTTCACTCAGTGTACTCAGTGATGCTGCAGCAATTGACAGCATAAGGGAATCAATGTTTTTATTAACATGAAAGGGAAAGTGGATTTGTTTTTATCCAGAACAGCATTTCAATGACAATCTTTCATTGTACATCAAGTGTGTGTGACTGCTGCAATCTAAATGTCAAAAATAATTTAAACCAGGCTAAAGTTGCATGCTGGGTAATGGCCAACGATCCCAGCTACAAAAAAATGTCACCCGACATCGGGAAATGCAAATCTCTGCCACCTGCAGCTCTCAGTCACAACGGGCCACATTTCCTTTCAGCGTTTGGTTTTGTCCTCTGGATAAGTCGTCCGTGGTTATTGCAGTCGTTTTGTGGCTTCTTGTATTCATGCTAAAGGCTCCACTTCTCTGCAGAGGTCTTTCCTTCCTAGATGAGCTGTGCTTGGCATAAAACTCAGTAGGATTCTTTATCTCCTCTTGATTTGAGAAAGCAGAACGGGTCAAGTTTCGCTGGCGCTTTGCCCTGCCAGCTATCGCAGCACGAGAACTGTGTCTCTGCCTCGGCCTTTTGTGCCCACAAACAACAGAAATCAGTTTTCCTTCTTTGCTCTCAAATGTTCCAAAGAGGCCAGCTGGGGACTCGTGGTGTCACTTTCTATCTTGGGGACGTCCTGCAACCAGTAAGTCAGACTGAATTAAATCATACTGAATAAGCTTGTTTGTTTGTATTGATGGGGAAGAGAAAAGAGCTGAGGAGCGTCGGATCGGATTAAAGCTCTGAGGCCAGTCAGGACTATTCACAAACATTAAAGCAGACATGTTTTATGCTTTGAAATGGGATGCTGAACTTGACACTGACAGAAATGCATCCAGTAAGAGAAATCCATAGAGTCTAAACTACCCAGAAAGCCTCAGTTCTGGTTTAATTCTTTATTCCACAACATCTTTACTTGTAACTCATGTGGTCAGACGCGGCACAGCGCTCGTGCTAACACTAGCTAGGAACAGTGCTAGCTTTCTAACCATCTAGCTGTTTCCACTGATTCTGTCTGAAAATAATGTATGACACTTGTATCAAGGACATCAGCTGTTACAGGCCTGCAAGCTTCAATTACTGACGTCCTTGTCATGCCATCTGTGCCTTCACATAACAGACGGGATTTGTCAACCTCGCTCATAGTGTCCTCTCTTGCCATCACGTGGAGCAGGAAGTGAGCGGGGCCGCAGGTGTTACCAGCTCAGGCTTGATGCATCCTGCCAATCGGAATCCAGCAAGGCTTTTTGGGAGGGGCTTTTAAAAAGACAGTCTAAATGCAGAGAGGAATGTGGACATCTGTATGACAAAATTGCATTAATTGCAATTCAGAACGTAACAGATTGTAACAGATTGTCTTAGTAATGAGCTATGCACAGGAAAAAGCCAAGTTGAGTGGATTTAGTTTCCTGCCAGTGGAGAAACTCTTTAACCTATTAGTGTCTCAGAATGTGAGAGGATTTTGTTGATGGAATATATGGAACATCTCTTCCTTACAGTGTCTTATGATCATGTTGTCAGGAGGGGGATTAATGCTCAGCTGTTAAATAATTCCCCTAAAATGGAGGGTTAGGTTACCGTGACCAGCCAGGCTTGCAGTCTGAGACATCTTTTGACATGATTTGCTTTTCCCAAATCCCTCCTCTTGGAGCACCTTGCCCTGTCAGGGTCACATGCTATCTGTTCTGAGATTTAATAGCATTTTCACACTTAGTGGAAGCTTAGTGGAAGCCGCTTTCCTGTCTATCTACAGCTTCATTCCACCCTTGTGGTGTCAAAAGGGATTTGACATTGCTGGTGTATGCAGATCTCTCCATCAGTGCTAAAAAAAAAACATTTATTCTGTTCTTCACGTGGTGAAAGCGAGCTGGACGCCAGCCGTAAAAAGGGCGACAGAGTCCAGAATGAGTATTGAAGGAGAAGATGAGTAATATTAGAGGATTGGTTTGCAGAGGGAGACGGTGGATGTCATGGAGGGTGAAATGTCACCCTCTTGAAAGACAAAACACATCTGACAGTAATGAGCCTCAGCTGCATCAATGTGGCCCTGCCAACTTGGCATCTCATTAGGTGCCCTCTCCAACTCCCGCACCCGCACCCCCACCCCCTCTCATCATTGAGTGCCTTTCCTCAGCCACTCGCATGCTTGGCTCTAATTCATCAGTCTTGTCTCACCTTCAGATGTTTCCACCTGTTAAATCCGCCTTCCTGTGGAAATTAACAAGCTCGCCTCCGTCCAACGGGTAATTTCTCTGCAGAAGCACAAGTCTTATCTTCCTTTGAAGTGCCGAGATTGATTTGGTCAGGAAGGATATTTTGGGATGGAGGCTGGAAATCTTGCAACGCTGAGAATGATTGACTCCTTCCAGGATAAAAGAGGAAGGGCGGAAGGATGAAGGAGAAAGCTCTTTGGGATTGCCACTCTATTTCTGGCAGGATGGAGGGACATGACATTTTGTGATATGATGTTTCTATTGATTTGTGTGGATATGAATGGATGAATATAAAAAGTTAACTTTTTTATTTTGTTATTCTTCCACCATCGGCTATTCCAATCAGTGCAACATTTTCAGCCATTTCATTTCTACTGACTTGATGTGTTTCTAGAGTTTAGTTTGTCTGCAACAGACGAGCCAAAGCAAACCTGTGGGAGAGAATGTGAAAAACATTGTAAATGTGCAATTTGAATGTATTCATTCATATTATTCATTTAATTTCATAGAATTATCCCAAGTGTTTGTTGAGCCATCCATGCTCGAGCGACCGTCAACGCTCGGTGAAAAGTGTTTGTGCATATTTACATTTGTGCTTCTCTGTGTGACTGTGAAGTAAATGTTCACATAATTAAGCTTTGGGGACTGTCAATCAAAAGGTGGTTCAGGATACACACCCCCACAGTGATGAAGGAGGAAGAATCTGCTTTTACAAATCTGCATTTTAAAAAGCATGCAAAAATTCATGATGGCTCATGTTTGTGTTTGTGTGTGTTTGCATGAATCTACATTTCTACATTTTAAGACATTTGGCAACACAAAAGGCTTCAATCTCTGACTGCAGAGTTCATTATAGACGGACTGCACCTTTTCCAGCCACATCTCCAGCTGTTATGAGACCACATGTGTACCTTTTGAGGTACAAAGGATACTCAGCTCAAATACCTACAGTCTGCAAATGACATTTATTCAATTATAATTTGTTCTCCCAGATTCCCTGATTAGCTTCATTGGCGTGTTCATTGGGATTCATCAAAGCATTTTATTTGTACTTAAACATAATTTTAGAGGAGACAGGCCATTTACATACATGTTAATACTCTGATTGTACTGCAGTGAAGCTATTACATTGATTGTCTCGCGTGTTTATTATAATGTGATTGAAATCACAGATAGAAACACAAATGGATTTATTTAGGTGTCAGAAACCACTGCACACATTTACTGATACTTCAACTAGGCAACATATCATGTTCACTAAAAGAGAAACCATATTAATTCCATGTGTGTATGTGTGGTAAACATAGTGATTAACGTCTGGTGGTGTTACCTGGCAGCTGGGCATGACAGCCTCAGCTTCAGAATGATCAGACATTGTGGACTTGGTGTTGTTTCACTGCCTGGACGTGTGCACCATATGTCTCTGTTTCTCTCCTCTTCTTAGGGTCTTTCTTTCTTCAGTGGCCCGTTTCTCTAACTTATGTTATATTGCAAGAGAGGCGTGGAGTCTCAAACGCACTGCCACTTTTCTTTTCAACGTCTCTGTTGTCCTTGAGATGTGTAAGCTGTTAGTACATTTTGATGCATGGATGTGTTAGAGTGTATTTTTTATGAGCCACTTTCCCCATGGGTTCCATGTGTAGGAATGATCTGCTGTTTTTATGCGAACACAAGAACATCCATATGGAAGCGTTCACGCTTATTGAAGTACATGCTGCACACAGGTACTTTGCCGCCTCGCTTATACCTTATATTAGAATGCAGTTAGTGAATAATACCGCCACTAACCATCTCCATAGCAACCAATTTCAAAGCCTCAAACTGTCTACACCTGAAGGATTCCTGGAGGGTCAAACGCCATTGTGTGCACGTTTGATATTCCGGTGGCATGAGACCAAACTCCTAAAAGCTTTTGAACAGTTGTAACAATGCCAGTGGCCTGAAATGAGCGTGCATACTGTCGACGTCCTCAATTGGCGTTTTGAAGACAAAGTGTGAAATATCTCCAGAGTAGCTTCTACCTTGAAATGCACCCAGACAGAAAGAAAAGTTAAAATAACAAAAATGGATGTAAAATTGCTCTTTGTTTTCTTGAAGACTAACTGCTGTTGTACAGGAGTGTCTCTGCTCCTGTCACCTCTGCTGATAGAACTCCTGAGTTGTCTTGACAGCCTAATCAAAGTTTTTCTATGAAGTAAAATATTTGTTTTCAGTCTCGTCTGAAGCCTTTTTCTGCAGCTGAAAATAATCAAAACACTTGTAAAGCTATTTCGGTGTCCTCCAAAATCAATATTATATTACTGTTTACTTGCTCTGCTTTTATATTCCTCCCTCACCCAGCCTTGGTATCGCATACGAAACTGCCACGGTGCATTCATATTTCTGGGATTTCACAAAAATGTGTTTTTCTGGTCATCCCGCAGTTCTGGACTCAGGACTCTGCGCTGGTCATTCTAAAACACATCAGCAGGCTTGTATTGAGCTCCAGATGAAGGGCAGCTACCCTGACATTCCTCTGTAAAAATGTCTTAATACAGTTTTGAGTTATTTTTCCTTCAGTGATTGGGAATCAGACCAGGCAGGAAAACAGCCCCAAAGCAAGATGCAGAGTTCACCATGTTTTTGTGCTCGCATGCAATGCCTTTTTTCTCCCAGGCACAGCATCCAGTATTTCCACAAAGTTCGAACTTTACTCTCAGACGTTCATAGGTCATTTGCCGAGAAGAAATTCCAAAGGTTTCCCCAACTTTTTCTTGCCACTTTATGTGTTATTTGCCACTTAACTGTTCTCACATATAACTTTAATCGCACCCACAGTGAAAAATATAGAGCTGTATGAATTGAATGGGGTCCGTAAACCTTGAAATGTTCCGCTCCTGTTGTGCTCCACCAGGGAGATGCTGACGATGGCTGCTGAAGACGAGCACCACAGAGACAAGTGGACCATGTTTGGGAACGAGGCTGAGAAGGTGGAGATAGATGTGATCCGGAACCAGCAACTGTTGCGAACCCGGTATGACCAAAAGTCCATCAGAATGAAGGTAAACATTATTAGAGTCCTGGAATATTCAGGAAGATCACAAGATTTCCTTATGTTAAGAGGAAAATTGTGCTCATTTCTGTCACTTAGTATTGAATCACCTCATTTGCTTCACTGCTTTTGGCCAACATGAATAAATCCTTGCCAGTGCTTCATGAAGTTGCTAAATGTTTCAGATATTTATTTATTTATTTGAGGTAAATGATTCTGAATTAGCTTGGTGAATAAAAGCCCTCCACTGAAAACGAAGTGGCCGTTGTAATTGAAAATAACAAATCCACACGTTGGTGCCAAAATGATTAAAAGCATTAAAATCTTTTTATTCTGCAAGCAATTCTGGGGATGTGGACAGGATTTTGACTAATTTTACCTCGACAAAGTATTTCATTTTTGGCTGGACGCGGTTTTTCACTGCGTATACTTACACATGCAAATTTTACACAGCGATGTCACCGTGTTGCATGACCTCCCTCTCATTGCCGTATTTGCAATTCATTTTGTAAGCGGTGGGCTTTCATCTGCACCTAGTTTTTCCATCTCATCTACATAACCCATTTTAGGCACAGAGGAAAGCTGCAGACCACCTGAAGTACCTGGAGCTTTTGAGCCGCAAGGCCCCAGACTTTCCAATCCCTCTGAGGGCGCACACTGTGTGGGAGGGCATGACTGTCAAACTCTCCTGCACTGTCCAAGGTTGTCCACCACCAAAGGTCACATGGTGAGAACTTCCGTTTTGAATTTCTCCTCACTGTTTGATCCGTACTTTGGTTTTTAGCAACCCAAATTGGTATTTTCACTAGGGGACAGCACGAAATGTCCAGACATGACGCCAACAGGTTTAACTTAAGAGTAATGATGTATAAGATGTAAGGAAGGAAAAATGTAATGTCCACATATGAGGACGCAGGGTCTCAAGAGGATAATGTAATGTCTCATGTGGTTGCAGTGCTTTGGGACAGAAAAATCATCCAGCTTCAGGGAGTTGAACTTGTGTATAATGCAATATTTAGCTTCAACGTTTCATCCTTAAGTCATGACTCATCTATAATGTAATGACCTTTGAATTTGTCATGAGATCATTAGAGGTATGGATGTTTGAAAGGTAAAGAAGTAGGTTAAGCCGTTCACCTGAACACAGCAGTGGTTGGGTATAAATTGAATGTCAAGAAGTCACGAGAAAAAGAGAACTGAGATCTACATTTCTGAGCCATGACTTGAATATGACCTGCTGTATTCACATGAAGTTTCTTGGCTCCATCCGGGCAACGTGCCAAACTAGACCTTGCTCAGGGCCTCGGTGACGAAGAGTGTGTGAGCGTTCAGTATTCATGAACCTCAGTTGACACGAAGATAACATGTGGCTCATAGGTTTAACCCTCCCAGATGGCATCAATCTTACCTGAAAAGATCCAATAGGCCGCCCTCGACAATAGGCAGCACATGACAGCCTCTGATCAAAGGACCCTTTTCACTGTTATAGCCAATTATCGATGAGTGGAAGATCTGCATAAGTATTGAGTTGAAAAGAGTCCGGAAAACCTGAAAGCAACCCGTCACTCAGTTATACTTTGATATTCCATTACTGAACTCACTCACATCTGTTTTTTTTATTTCTGCCTCAGGTACAAGGACGGTGCCCCACTGAGAATGTCTGACCAACCATGGAATTACAGTCTTCAGCAGAAATTTGGTCTTAACTCTTTGGAGATCAGAAGGTCGGTCACTAGATAAAAGTTGTTATCAAAGATTCAAAAAAGTAACTTTTATCCTTCCGTGAAAAAGGCACTTTCAATAGCAAAACAACTCAATCTGACCCTGAACACACCATATTCTTCTCACTCTGCTCTTACTTTGATTAGTAAGATTCACTTGTTTGTGTTCATCTTCCACAGGTTAATAACATTGTATATCCTCCCTAGGTGCTTTCCTGAAGACGCTGGCGAATATAAAGTTGTAGCTAAAAGTCCCCTGGGTGAAGCCACCACCTTTGCAACACTAGTGGTGAACTGTGAGTTGTATATTGTGTATATTGTGTATAAATACACTCACAAGGGACATCAGAATAGAAACAATCATCGTTTGCAGTGAAAGAGGCTGCTTGAGGTGGTTCAGGTTTAGTTTCCTGGACGCCTGCCTGGGCACGGAGACCGCAGGGCATGCTGTAGAGTTTATGTGTCCAATCTGGCCTCGGAACACCTTGGGTTCCCGCTGGAAGGGCTGGAGGGCATGGTGAGAGCGACGGGCATCTGGGCCGCTACGCTCAGCCTGGTGCCTGTTGTGACCTGAACCATGATAAGCAGTAAAAGAACGGATGCGCAACCGTAAATTCTCTGCATAATCTGAGGTCCAATCATCCACGCACAACGTTTATGTAGTGACAGCACTGCCTCCTAGTGGCTTTATTGCATTCTCGATATTCATTATAGATAATATAAATAATAGTAATGTTATTGTTATTTTTATGATTGTTGTAGTTGTGTACATTTACAAAGTGCTGCATGAGAGCAAACACAACAAATCAATCATGCAAAAGACGTTGAAAAAAAAGGAGAAACACCTAATAAGAAAATATATGAGCAAAGAAATAGGTCAGACTATATGAAAAAGTATGTAAAATGTACAAAAAGAACTGAACATTGCAGAGCAGTGAAGACGAGTTACAGAATCAAGTCTAGATGATCGTAAAGTCAGTGGAATGGCGACTGCTCTCCTTTAGGATACATTCAAATTCCATTTCCAGGTCTCCATAAAATTGATTTCTTATCTAATATCAATATTTAACTACAGTCTTTTCTTCCTTCCTGGTTTAACTATTTTCTGAAGAAATGTAATATTTGGGTGAGGGGGGGGGGGGGGGGGTAAAAACAAGATGAAGATGATCCAAACGTGTGCAGTCATTGCCGCGCTCTCGCATGCATAATGAATCAGGAGACACTGGCACAGTCGTGACTTAGGCTCTGAACCCTGCAGAGGCCACTGAGCTCCACTCTTCCTCTCTCTCTCTGCCTGTTGTACCTTTTATAAACGGCCCAACCTCCATTGACAGTGAGATGCGATAACTGTAGCAGATGTGAGGGACCCTAATGAGACGTTTCAGAGCTTGTCCTCGCCATCTATATTTCAAAGATAAGATATGCAAAAGTGAATGTTAGATGTGACTAGCGTAAGTGTGGCATTGCTTTCCATCTTTTCTCCTCTCATTATCACAATCTCTCTCCTTCTCTGTATCCCCCCCCCCCCCCCCCGCCCCCCCCCATCCTCTTCCTCCCCCACGTCCCTCCCTCCGTCCCCTTCCCCAATCTTTCCCGCTCCAATACTCTGCGATCCAGCATATCAAGGAGCGTCCGCTGGTTCAGAGTGTTCACAGACCCCCGGTAAGTTTCATAGCAGCGCCTAATGAAAAATGTCCTCTTTCATTTTCTCTGCCACCCTTTGAAGTGCTTCCCTCCACCAGCGACGCACGGATAGCTGAGTGGCTTTGAAGGCTGTGACACAACACGGTTCACAGTGCACCTCATGAAGCGAGATTTGCTTGATTTGAAAGGGAGCGGCTGTGTTTGTCATGTGTCTGTGTGAGTGAGTGGGTGGGTGGGCGGTTGTGTGTCCATGTTGGGTATAAATAAGACTATCTCTGGGAAAAGTTGCAGTAGGGATTGAGAGACTTGCTTGCATTTGAGAAGAAGAGACAGTCATGTATATTTCATCCCCTGGAACTGCAGGAGATTTATTCCGTTTTGCTGCGAGCTGTGAAGCCTCACATATTGGCTGTGGCACTCTTTGGCCTCGATTAGTCTCCACTGTGTGTGAGCATCGCACAGCCATAGGACAGTACACACTGCATCTGATAAAGCTACATATCCACAGCTGTGTACAGTGGGAGCAGCGCAGCCAGTGTTCCAGTGTTCAGGGGCAATCTTTGCTCCCAACACACAACATCTCTCTGGATGCTCACGTACCAGATTATGCAGCAAAATATCCAAAATGGACACTTTTAACTGGGTCTCCTTGATTTATGTAAGTGGTGATATTATACTCAGAGGCTTTGTCGCTGAAATTTGGAACGTTATTACTCCAGATGTTTCTCTACAATAGACAAAGGCGAATGTCAAAGTCAAAGTCAAACTGTCAATTCTAAAGATCAATCATCCATTGAGCATATTTCCTGTACTTGTGTGCAATTAACCTTTCATTTACCAATTCAGTGGTTTAGATAATTTGGTTAAACTAAATGTACTGCTTGAACTGGGCCTGAAGTGCTGATGCCGACTTGAATCTCTAACCCAACGGTGCCGTCCATAAAGCCTTTTGAGACGTCGTATGTTGGCTACACAAATGAACACAACATGACTACATTAGATAGATTCTTTGTTGGACTCCTCCAGATTTACGCAAGATGTTTTGTAAGACTTTAAAGCTTTAAAAGATGGAAATTATAGTTCTTGCAGATTGACCAAAGAGACATTTACGTTCTATGTCAATTTTAGAATTTACTTATAAAGAGAAGACAACTTTACA
This sequence comes from Genypterus blacodes, assembly GCF_046128005.1. Lineage (NCBI taxonomy): Eukaryota > Metazoa > Chordata > Actinopteri > Ophidiiformes > Ophidiidae > Genypterus > Genypterus blacodes. Next base: position 2,576,468 of record NW_027466911.1, on the reverse strand, counting down.
CACATGTGAGAAATAATTATACCTGTGGTCACCTCTTACTCAGAAGTGACATTTCTATTCCCTTCTTCAGTTTGATGGATTAACATTTGTGATGAATGGAGAGGCTGAATCACACTTTTACTCCTACTTTGCTTCTGCAGAGGTGCTGTGAAACCCCCCCCCCCACACACACACACACACACACACACACACACACATACACACACACACACACCCCTCACAGACACACACACATGCAGAAATTAAGTGGCAATCATTTGGAATGAAGCATTATCAGCATGTAATGCCATCAGGGCGAGCGTGCAGAGAAAATTGGCTGAGGAATCTCGTGCTGCCAGTTTTATGTCGCCCGTGCTTGATTATCTTGTATGGTGCAGGTCGAATTTTCCAACACAAATTACTCACTGAATAAAGATGCAACCGTGGTGAATTTATCATAATCATCGCGGCGCTGAGGGAAGCGCGAGTGGAGTGTTTGACTGATGCAAAACAAAGATCTAAGGGGGGGCGTTTTAATAAAGCGCCGTGCATTCCCTGTGATTGCCTGGTCTGCTGAGGAGAACAAGATCATTATATGAGACACGTCACATTCGCTCACACTCAGTCGCCGCTCAGAACAGAGATTTGACAAGGCACCGCGTTGCTTCAGCGCCCTGACAACTGAGAAGATGGTAGCTGAAGGAATAACTTGTCAGAGATGGAGCACATTCAGAAAATTGTCACATCTTCAGCTTTCCTGTCGTCCTCGCTTGCTTTTCTGTCCCCCCCAATCCCACACACACACTCCCTCCTCCAGAGTGTCTCTCCTCCTGGCTGTCCTTTATCTCTTTGCTTCCTTGGTTGGACGTTTTCCATTACAGTTGTTTTAGTCTGCATACGAGATGGTCTCTCTCTTTTTCTCCCTTAATTAAGACCCCTCGCTTGGCTTTGTTCATGTTCGTTCCCTGCCACCACAGTGAGAGAACAGAGGCGAGAGAGACGCTAGTTAATTCTGGCATGCAGGAAATAATGAGAGATTCATGTCACCGGAACAGTAATGTATTCAGTGTTACAGAGACAACACAGCAAATCTGGCCAGGTTTACAAGAGGAGATGATGGTGGACTGAGCTCTCATTTATTGCCACCTGGAGTCAGTAAAGATGCTGCTGCCTGCATGTGTTTCCACTTAAAAGTCAAAAAAGTTCTGCTGTCTTTTCTGAAGCAGGGTGAATAGTGAACACTCTTTCTCTCCCGTCTCTTCACATTGTGTTTGGTTTGTTTTCTACTGCCAAAGGTAATAAACTTGAAATGTTAACAACCTATTTGGAAAAACTTGTTTGTTAAGGATGGAGCACGACCCAGGGAACAGTTGATGCTCAACCATACAAATCAGAAATATGTATCACCTGAGAGACAAATCAGATGAATGGGTGAAGTTTGGGCCAAGGTCTGGTTCTGTTGGGCTTCAATGCTTCTTTGGACAGGAGACAAAATGAATGGAATTGCTGTAAAATAATGAATAGAGCAGAAATATGTACTAGATGAATATTAGGTTTGTCGGATTTGTTTTTTTCTCTTAGGCCAATATATTAGAAATTGTCTTCTTATCTTGTTTGGCCTTGGCCTTGGCCTTGTTTGTCTCTTTTTACTTGTTTGTTCTTTCCAGTACGTAAATTCTCCTTTTTTTGTTCCCATTGTGCCTCATCGTCCTCCTCTTCTCTCCTCCTCACTTGCTTCCAGCCTTGGAACCAGAAGCCCAGTTCGGGACTACCTTCCATCCAACATGGGTGAAGGAGGGCAACGGCCTCAGCCTGCAGTGCACCTTCACCCCAGATCTGCTGCCACTCCAGCAGGACGTCACCTGGTTCAGGGACGGTGAGAACACCAGACTTGACTTATGGATTTTGGACAATTTGGATGCTTAATTTGAGCTATTATCATTCTACAGGTATTCAGCTGCATCAATCAAGCACAGTGGATATTATGACATCCAGCAAAAAGGCCCTGATCGCCTTGAAGGCTGTACACAAGGAGCATGAGGGTCTTTACACAGCGCGTCTGAAGACCAGAGACGGGTTCAAGGAACACAGTGCCTTCGTCTACATTAAAGGTATAAGGACCAAAAAACAACAATTTCATTCTAAATCAGGACTGCAGAATCCGATCACACCTTTGATTGATTTGATTTCACATCACAGTGCACACATTCATGGTAACCATCTCTCTACACCTACTTCCTCTTGGCGCAACGGTGCGGCGTGGCCCAGGGAAGACTTACCAAAGCTTGGTATGAATCCAGATCCAAGGCCAAAGTCAGAGCAAAAAATCCTGGTTTTCTGTTTTAAATACAGTACCTGCATGGAGAGTCTGTTGTGGTCCTGCTGTTAGCAGCTATGACAGGACCCAACGTGGATACCTGTCGCATCAAATAACACCTGAAACTCCTGCCAGCCTGCCAGTCCATCCCAAATGCATTATTCAGCATTTCAGAAATCTGCAACACACTCAGTCGTGACCTTGAGATATTTGCATATAAAATATCTGCGATTTAATTTTTTCACGCTACGTCACCGTGTATAGCGTGAATCCATAACTTTCAAATTCCTGTCAGCCAAACTGCTCTGACTCATATGACTGAACGCTTCCATCACTGACGCTGTTCCTGCTGTAGGAAGCTTGTTAACATTGTTAACATTGTTCTGTGAAACTATAGACTGCTCGCAATCTCCTGTTTGCTCATGTACGTCGTTTGCAGCGTGCAAATAACCCAGAGAACAACTCCCACTTGACACATCGAACATTTCAAATGGGCCTGGGCAGTCCTGCGAGGGGGCTTGGCCAAGTCTGTGTGTGTGTGTGTTTCCTTATATCGGTGCTTTCTCGCTTATGTGTTGCACCTAAATTGCCGCATTCGCAGTAATATGCACTGAATCATTCATGAGCTTGATGTGCGCACACCACAATACATACAAGTCCTGGCGTGCGTATGTACATAAACACACATTTTCATGCAAAATAATGTTTCCTGCTAATGCTTCCTCGCTGTGCCAGAGGTGCTAATTAGTGAATCAGCCGGATTCACCCGCGTGGGTTCACTGCTACATTCAGCCGGTGTATTTGCATTACAAATGAGAGGTACAGGGGAGATGAGAGAAGGGGGGGGGGGGGGGGGAATAACAACAGGAAAGAGACGTGCATGGTGTGGAAAATACAAATTCATCTCCAGACTGAAGAACACGATGCCTCCTCTCACTTCGGTCATTTGTCACCTTGGTGTCTCACAGGTGCATCTTTGTTCCTTTGTTGATCTCTTTCACGTTGCCTTGGACCCAATTGCGTGTATTTATAATCTTTACAATATTACATGTTGCTATGGCAGCGTATGCATGTGTCTCTGAGAAGGAGATAGAACTCATTGGTTCCTCTTCCTCTTTAACCCTCCTCTTCCTTCTCATGCGTGCCCCAGATGCCTCGGCGTCCGTGGCGGGGGGGCCGGCCTCTCCCCTCGCTGTCCGGGTGTTGGACGTCAACAAGGACTACGTCTTCCTCACCTGGGAGCCGCCCAGTGCAGACGGATCGTCTTCTGTCCAGGGATATTTTGTGGAAAGGTGAGACGAAGACATTCTGGATATACCGTCTTCTTCTTCTTCTTCTTCTTCTGTGTGAACTTACCTTTATTCATGAACTAATCAATGCTTTTGTGCATTTCTTAGATATTTCTTTAATTAATTATTGATTTGTGAATGAGCTCTTTCAGCTGTCCAACTGATTACACATCCAAATGACAACCACCTGTACAAACCACCCCAGCAGACATCTTTTAGAATAATAATAAACCCTCATATTAAATTAAATTCCAGGATGAGACGCCGCATCTGCTGTTCGTTATGGACGATCGATTAAAATGCATGTGTGTGAACAGGCATTTACTCTATAAAGTCTCTAAGACAAACTTAAAGCAATATTGAGAAAAGTTTCTTGGCCTGCATCTGCTTCTCCTCTGCCAGGAACGGTCGGCACAGAGAGGAGATCTGTTACGGCAGAATCACATTTAATCTGCACAGTATTGAATAGCTTAGATTCAACTCGTTTTCTGTATATAGCAACGTGCTCGCAGCACCACTGAAGCACATCCTGTTGTGCACGTTGGTGAGGAAATTAGATAGAGGCGGATAAAGATGGCGGCAGCGGCCAGGAGTTTGTTATATGCATTTGGCAGAGTTCACTGGAGATGGATGATATACACGGTAATTATCGGCCCTCAACTCCATGTTAACAGCAGAGTCAAAGGCTCCCGCAGGAGAACAGGTGCTCGCTTATCACTGACACCGATCAATCAGAGTGATCCTCTACGTGTGTGTGTGTGCGTCAGAGAGTGAGAGAGAGATGACATTGGAGACATGACCAATTCTGTAAATGTAACTCAGAGTCCCTGCAGAACACAGAGGACAGAAGAAGAAAGGAAGGAAGAAGCTGTGAACGCATGCGTGAACAAACAATGAGAAGAATAGAAAGTAAGAAGAGAAGGGAATAATGGAGGACAAAGTGAGGAGAAGAAGATTGAAGTGCAAAGGAGGAAGGCAGGGAGGAAGGTGTGAAGAGATGAGGAGGGAAGGAAGTGAAGAAGACAGAAATGAAGTGTAGGAGGATGGAGGGGAAGAAGGAACCAACAAAATGGGGAGAGGAGGAAGGGATGATGATGGAAGAAGAAGAAGAAAGAAAAAAGAAAGAAGATGAAAGAAGTAAGATTCAAAGTGCAAGCTCAGATTTTACTGCGTCGACATTCTCTGCTGCCACCAAACAAAGAGTGAGAGAGAGAGAAGGAGAGCGGAGAGGTTGCTAGGGAACAGGGAGGCATCCAGCACTTTGTCCTTCCACCAATAACCAGGAACGCTCACAAGTTGTATCATTATGAGTCAATAAGGCCCATATGTAGTTACACACACACACACAAGCAACCACACTAATACATCTCTCTCTCTCTCTCTCTCTCTCTCTCTCTCTCCTTCTTTCCTTCGTCCTTTCTTATCCTTCTTCTCCTCCTCCCAACTTTTCCTCCTTTCCATTTGTTCCATTTGTCCTGCTTGTGTTCTTTCTTTCTTTTTTTCTTTCTTTCTTTCTTTCTTTCTGTCTTTCTTCCTTTCTTTCTTTCTTGTATTGTCTTCCATCTTCTTTTGGGAGAACACATGAATGGATTTATTTTCTCTCTCTCTCTCTCTCTCTCTCTCTCTCTCTCTCTCTCTGTCAGATGTGAGCTCGGTCAGGATCAGTGGGTGCGTTGTAACCAGCAGAGCCAGAGAATGTGTCACTACCCCGTCTTTGGGCTGAAAGTTGGGGCCGCATACCAATTCAGGGTGCGTGCTGTCAACCAGGCTGGCGTGGGACGTCCCTCCATGGCGACCGAACCTGTCCTCACTGCAGACCCGCTGGAACACACCAGGACCATGGGTAACAGGTCACACCCTTGAAATAGCCACACACACACACACACACACAGTGATTCATCCGTGCTGTTGATCCACCTCAAACACCCCGGGGGTCTGCAAACAGAGCAGCGCTGCCAGGATAAACAGATGCAGGTGGTCGCAGCTCATTCTGTACAGCCAGAGGGTTTTACAGGCATTACAGCATCTTAATGACAACGACAGGAGCACGTTGTTTCTTAAAAGATTACGTTCAAAGCTTTATTTTTAATGCTTTACTCAGTGGAGGGTAAGAAACGACAGAGGGGAGGGAGGGAGAGAGGGAGAATGAGATGTGACATAAATCACGGCGTGTGTGTGTGAGTGTGGGTGTGTGTGTAAAACGGGGAGGACAGATGGGATCTGGTCAGATGCTGTGGATCATTAAACACAGATGAAGGACAGACAGAAGGTTGACTTGCCTCTGGCCAGTGCTCCATTCTTCCATAACTCTTTCTCTCCTCTTTACATCCCTCCGTCTCTCTTTCTATCTCTCTGGTTCGCTTACCAATGACTGCTCCTCCAACATTAACACTAATAGTGTTATTACGGACCCTCATATAACTTCATTACCAGGATATCTCTGATTCACCCACCCTCTCTCTCTCTCTCTCTCTCTCTCAGTGGTGGACGTGGACAGAGGGAGGACAATCACCATTACAAAGGATGAACTGGAAGGTGAGATGATTCCATCCCTTCTCCGCTTGGACGCCCTTTTTTCCCAGCTCAATTTCGCGCCCCCCCCCCCTTCTCCCTGCGCTCCGCTTGCTCCTCGCCTTTAGGTTGCCCCGGGCTCGTGCGTTAATGCATCTTCATATTATATGTAAGAGCTAGCTGCAGTAATTGTATGGCTGAGGCAATGAGCATTTGTTCCATTTAGAGCAGAAAAGAATGACATTTCCCTGGTGACAACCCTGGTAAATGCACATAAATGGCCTGCAGGAGTCTGGATGTGCTCAGCTGCGAGAGGACTGATAAGAGAGATAAAGAAGAGAGGGATATTGTGTTTGAGGAGTGCATGTATGCTTCCTTTATCTGTACGCTTAAGGAGGTTCAGCAGAGTACATGACTAAGACAGAGAGAGTGTGTGTGTGTCATTTTGTACTTGTCCCTGTAGCTGATCAAGAGATCCACCTCAGGTTCACTCAGGCCCTCTTTGAACTCACTATGGCTCTGTTGACTTCTGAGGGGGACACTCGGACAGACAGGCAGAGAGACAGACAGGCAGAGAGACAGACAAGGAAAGAGAGAGAGAGAGGCAGGAAGGCAGAGGGACAGACATGCAAGCAGAGAGGCACATATTAATCATAGCTGAAGACTTGTGACTAAATTCAATCATTTATTGTGTGCTGACACAAATCATTTGCCTCTCCAACATGTTGACCAGCACTCTCGACTGTGTGGAGTGCAAATGAAGCCGAGGCGTCCCCGCGTCCCCGCGTCCCCGCGTCCGCTTGAACCAAATCCATCACACTGAGCATCAGATTTCCCACAGCAGATTTTCCTTTTCTGTTCACCATCTGGAAAGGAAAATAAATATCAGCTGTTGCATCATTATTTCCTCTGACCCTGTTTCCAACTTCTCCTCCTCTTCCTCCCTCTTTCTTTCATCTTCACTCTGCAGGTCGCATCAGGGTTCCCTTCCCTCCCACCGGCGTCCACGCCTGCGAGGTTCACGACACCTTCGTGGTGCTGAGCTGGACCGAGCCTGAACCGAGAGGCATTGAGCCGCTGACCTTCTATGTCGAGAGGGTTGGTATTTAATCACACACACAAACACACACACACACACACACACACACACACACACACACACACACACACAATTTGGTATTTCTATAATTGTAGGGACCTTGGTTGTGTCCCTAATCTAACTCAACGACATGCTGGTGGTTTCGTGTTTATGTTTTTCAACAATTCACATTTCTAAAGGTTCATTATAAACTTTGTTATTGTCAAATGGTGATGCAGTTGTGGACAGAAAGCACTGTTTTGAAAGCACTACCTTGTTTATGCATTAAAGGTTACAGAGTCACAGAGAACCACTGTGTTTAGATTAAACCTTGAAAGCAAACAGGAAGCAAACATGGGTAAATATTAGAGTTTGTTACCAAATCCTGAGGAATGGATGCTATATACCATCTCCCAATCTCCAATAACCTCTAACTTTGAGATGCTCTCATTATTACTGCACCGATGTCCATTACAAAGGCAGCGGCCGCGGCTGGAGTTGAGACTGTGTACGTTTCAAGCTGTGATCTAATCCTGTTTACATTGAATTAGCCCTCTCCCGAGCAGATTTGAGTTTACGGATGCGAGGCTATGTCTCATTAATCCACGTAGCCAGAATAGGCCCCTGGTTTGTGAGTGCATTACCAAACAAAGACAATGCTATAATGAAACCAACAACCACAAAGTCAATGTAGCATTTATGGCACACTTAGGAAAATGGGTAAAAGTAATACAGTGAGCACGTCGATGGGGAGCTGGCACATCTCCTAATAGAGACATCAGGTCTGAGGACAGGTTTGGAAAAAGAGCTATAACTGAAAACAATCACAAGCTAAATGTCATCACAGGTGTTTGTTTTGTGTGTCAAGAAAAAGACAAACGCACAAACTTCCTCGCTTTCTTCTCCTCTAAGAATGCACAAACCTGCCAGCGTAAACGGTTTTAGACCCACATGCACGGAGCAGAAGGATCCGTGTTCTTCTTCTGACAGCTCCCACATTAGTTTGTTGGGTTTTGGGCAGTCCAGCTCTGGATTGTGGGCCAAAGGAACAGCAGGCTCCTGACCACAGCGCTAATTAAAAGGGACAGAGGGAGGAAAACACACACTTCTACTGCTGTGGCGTCAGTTTTGCTGAGAATTTGTGGACTCATTAAAAGCCAGCAGACCTTGATGTTGCTCCTCTGTGCCGTGCACTTCTACTTTGGCAGTTTTGGTTTGTCCTCACCTGCAAACTTCCAAGGCTATTTCGATATACAAAGGCCGATTTCTTGTAAGTTTTGTGTTGTTTTAGACTCACCAGAAGCAGCTTTTGTTTGTGTTATGCAGCAGTATTTTGAGGATTTGTTTTCCGAGTGACATTTGGTGAGTTTTCGAGTGAAGATGTAAGGTGAGAATGAAGCCAAAATAAGAAAGGTTTTTGACCCATCTCTTCAACAATGAAGCCCCTTGGCTTTCCAATATCAACCCAGACGACCAACTGCTTCTGGCTACAATAATCAGGAATAAGGTGGAAAGCTTCCACAGGAAATAATATTTTTATTGGACTTTTATAAGTTACTGGGCTAATAAAACTGTCAAATCTGTCAAAGGCATGTGAAATTACTACACTCTGCTGCTTCACTTGCCCTGCAGATAATGAAGAGAATATTCAAATATCCTTCTCACCCATGAGCACACTCCTAATAATCGCTGATCTCTTTGACATGCCACATTCTATTGTTAAGTTTCCGTTTCAAGCAGGGAGGAAGGAATGGAAATACTGTTAACTCGGAACAAAAGGTTAGGAAAGCAAACCCAGAGCGTCATTAGCCAAAACAACTAATAGGCGAAGACGGGGAACAGATGATGAGCTGGATCTCTGAGGCGAGCCCGGCTCTTTTATCTATTTGGCATTTCGGTCAATGTGTTTATGAATCTCAATCAGGTTGTGTTTATATTTCTGTCTCTGCTCATTATAAAAGTCTGCAATCTGTATTCCTCTTTGCCCTTGTCTCAACACATAATGGTTTCATCCAAAAACATTAATTAAGACAAACATTAATTATCTAAAGAGCAGCTGACACTATAAAAGCGGAATGAGTCATGAGGCTTTTAATGAACGTTGAGTCGTGTTAACACACGACCCTTTTGTGTATGTAACGGTACTGAATGTTGAACAAAATACAGCTTCGCCACTCTAATACGGCGTCTCTCTCTCTCAGACTCTGGCAGGGAAGGACAGCTGGGAACTGGCCAGTATGGACATGGCGGTAAACTCTCCCAGATTCCCGGTGTTTGACCTGGTCAAGGGCAAAGAGTGCTGCTTCAGAGTGCGCTCCATAAACAAGTATGGCGTCAGCGACCCCTCCGAGCCCAGTCGGCCCATCTCACTTGGAGACACACAAGGTACAAGTACAGGCTTCACTGGTGTATTAGAAGAGACATATGAGCGCAATTTATGACCATTTAAAGGGAACAGATGCCGCATCTATGAATAGCAAGACTTGTGTGTTTTGGTCTCTGTACTTTGTTATTTAGATTTTCTTGGAAATTGCATTCAAACTAGTTCACTTACATTGTTTAGGAATGTTTCTAATGATATTTTCCCTGAAACCCTCCCCTTTATTATATTCAGCTTTGCCGGCTCCACCTCACTCCATCCTGGCCTTCAGAGACACAAACACCTCAGTGTTGCTCCAATGGCAGGAGCCCGAAGACAAAGATGACATCCTGGGTTACTACCTGTACTCCAATGAGGCCGGCAAACAAGACTGGAAGACCGTCAACAACAAGCCGATCACCCAAAACAGGTGACATCTAATTATTCAGCAGTCTACTTAGTTATTTGGCAGTCTACTTGTTTATTTTACGATCATTTATTTATTCAGCAGTCTACTAATTTATTTTACAATCACTTATTTGTTCAGCAGCCTACTTATTTATTCTACAATCACTTATTTATTCTACATCTAATATAGTCTCTAATTACATTTGTAAGCATGGCCTGGATTTGATGAAGTGATCATTAAACTTGATTCTCTCCACTTCAGGTTTACAGTGCATGGCCTTCAGACCGGACGGGACCATGTGTTTAGGGTGAAGTCCGTGAGCAAGGCGGGAAACAGCAAGTATTCAGACGAGTCTCGCCCCATCATGGTGAAATCAGCTCTGCGTAAGTGTATCTGGAACAAACTCTGATGCTCTTAACTGAAAAAAAATGCATGATGGTGTTGTTTTGTAAGAGTTAAATTGTTATTCCCACATAAAAAACACGAATAAACAGATACACAAAGAGATAGATAGGCTTCAGTAGATACCATAAAGAGGTTTAAATGTCTGCTTTAGGTGCCGTCGAGTTTGCCGTCTAGACCTCAAACTCGGTCTCCAGAGTCTTTCTGAATGTGTTTTTACTGTCGGCGTTAAAAGATTCCTCTGTGTAATAAAATCACCCGAGCGCTCTGCCTGTGTGGACGTCTCATTCAAAGTTTGACCTCTGCACATGTGGTACTTTACTGGCGCATGTAATGTTTCTGGTAGGAGGCTGTTGTCGTATAATGGTGCTCAGTAGTATTAGGACATATTCAGAGAGTACACCCTCGTGATTTCACTGTCTACATTATGGATTGTTAATCAAAAAGCAATGGCCGTGATGCCATGTTACTCCAGAATGTAGAATGTAATGGTAGGTAAGTCTTTTTCTCTGGTTCTGTGATCTCAAATAATGTGTTCTCTCTAACGCTGTACAGTGATGAGTCATTGTGCCTCACTTACTACCTGGGGATATATGTCTCAAGTCCAGTTCAGCTCCTTGTGTCAATCCAATAATGTTGTTAAATGAACTAGAGTGATAGAAATGAACCACTTAGAATCGTAGTAATTTTTTTTCAGCCCTCATTTCAGATTGATTAATGTTGTGCCCCTCTGCTGCCTGCTCCAGACACGAGTTGCAGCCGGCAAGGGAGCTTGTGGCATTTCTCGGTCTATTTAACAAGAATGGCTACCCGCTGAGAATCTGCTATCTCTCACCTGAAAATTTATTTATTTATGTATTTATCCCTCCGTTTGGCACAGATGTTCCCTCCTCCCCTTCTGCCGTGGCTCTGTTGCTGTGCACTGACTCAGAGATGGTGCTGACCTGGAGAGCTCCTGCCTGTAGTGGAGGAGACCCTGTGCGTGGCTATTACCTGGACCAGAGGGAGGACGGCACGGACACCTGGAGGGAGGTCAACGTGAAGCCTGTGAGGGAGAGGCAGTTTAAGGTCAGCAACACCACAAGAGACCAATTAATGCACTCTCTGAAAGGGCATCGCTTTATGGAATTATGCTGGAATGTGGTTTTTCATTGTTGCACAGCTTTTCAGAGGATTTTCCTCTTATATTCTGGCCAAAGCTTAATGCCACAAGGGTTTTCTTACTATTATATAAGAATATATAAGGTCCACTTCTATTCCATACACTGGCCTTAGGCACTGATGATACAATCTGTGATCTATAGGTAAACAAAGAGGTGAGCTAAATCCAAAATAAGAGGGTTCAAATCTGCGTTCAGCATTAAATTGAGTGACCTTTTAATACCAGATTAATTTACATCACAGCAGGAAAACAAACTTTGTGTGAATAGATTTGAAAATGATTACTCTGTGTAAGAGCAAGAATAACCTCATACTTTAATATTAATGTTATGGAAACAGCTCACTCCACCTCTGGACCCAGTATTAAAAACAAAATAACGTGCACTACTTTTCATGGAGGAAGGCCTCTATAGTGAAATGTGCAAAAAGCACAGCAATAAGATTTGTAGCAACCATTAACAATAAGAGCTTTCTTTTAATATAATTATAGGAAAACATGTTATCTTAACAGTTTGAAATAATGGTAATATTGGCTAAAGCTCCCGCAAACACATTGGCAGTGTCACTAGGCAACAAGCGGTGTCCATGGAGACCAAGAGGAAAGTTTAATCTTCAACCAGTTTTATGAAGATTACAGGTGCTCCATAGTTAGACACGGTGCAAATGTGTAATGTTTCATCTGCTGTGTTGAAAAAGACATAAAAAAGATAAAGTTAATTACAGAGAAAATCACTATAACGCTGTAGATCAAGATTACACCTGGAAAACTGTGAGGTGCAGACTGTTTTCCCACCACAGTTGAGGATTGTGAACCCGTTATTTCAAAGAACGACTCTGGCAAAACCATGCAGCGCCCCCTGTTGGGTTAAGTAAGTGCTTACAGTTGCCTCACTTCTTCAAAAAAGCACATTTGCACTCACTCATGTTATGCTTTCACTGCTCTGGGGGTCAGAATTCTATATTCCTGCATTAGATTAATTTAAACAGTGATTGCGCTCGGAGCCCTTTCCTCCATAGCTTGTGCAGGAAATGTAAATGAATTTGCCCTGAAAGCTTCCACAACATTAACAGACACAAAGGCATGAAAGCGCTCCTTCATCTACCTCCCACCAGTTTTCGTCTTGTTGTTGATAAAGGTGTCCTGAGGCAAAGGTCATGGTCTCCACACTGCCAAACCTGCTGATGTACCCTCCAGCAAGATGCTCACCCTGTATTTACACCACAGGCACCATAGTTTATTGTCAGACTCCAAGCAGTGGATGATAAGAGAATGTTCTGCTCGGGGGAGGAATAATGTGTGTCAAAAACCATCAAACACAGCCAGTTCGCCATCTAGTGGTTGAAAAATATAGGTCCTTTCATTCATTTTGGCAAATCTCTTTGTATTTCTGGAGCGGGCCGCGTATTGATCTGATGAGAACATTGTCGCTTCACCTAACTGTGGTTAGAGAAGGATCTGTAGTTGATACCAGGGGGGGGGGGGGGCAGTGGGTGGAGGGAAATGGGCTATTCAGACAGTGATTGCTATTACTGTGGAATAAGCTCCCTCTGGTTGTGTCAATTGGTTGTTGGGAGAGAGCCTAGAGCGGCAGCAGAAGTTCACAACTGTTCACGGAGGCGATAAAGGCCTTAAAGTCTAAGTGGTTGTGAATAGGAAGATCAATGATTAGATCAATATGGCTGAATCCCCTCTCTTCGTAAAGCCTGTGTCTTGGGGGCTCGGCGTAAATGCTGCGGCAGCACAGACAGAGCTAATACCCTATCGAAGTGCCTGCCTGCTTCAGTTGAGGGGGGTTGTGTGTTACTGTACTAGAATGGAAGCCGAGTGTGAGAGTGCTTCTTCCTCTCAGCCTCGCATGATCTTTCAGCTGATCTGAGATAGTCTTTGCATTCAGGCCTCAGTCTACTTAGAAAGGCACACAAAAGAACATGGCAGCCAACTCACCGCAGTGTGTTCAGATGATGAAAGAGGCTTAGGAGAGTAGAGGTGGCAGTGTTTATGGTTGATTGAGTGGCAGAAAGAAAGGAGAAGAAGACGCATTTGTCCTCTGAATCAGAGTAGAAAGGACATCTTAGAGATTTGTAGCAGTTATAGTTTTTGAATGAAAGTCAGTTTTTCCACATGTGTTTTTTCAGGCATCATCTGCCTTCAGCTCTGTGTCTCTGCTGAATTGGCTGCTCCGTCTGTTTATAAACAAACGAAAGCTTCAACAGATGTGAGCTTTAGCTGTCTGTCAACTTTTTCATTCATTCATGCTGAAAACATTTTCGAGGCCTTCACACTTCAATCAGACTTTCAGGCACTTCTTCAGCATTCAGCAAAACCTTTCAGCAATTGCAATCACAGCGCAGTTTCTTCAAGAGATGCATTTGTAGTTTTGCTTTTACTTTCAACTCCTACCTTAGAACAGTTATTATTCAAAAAATACTTTTGATATTCACCATGGCACACAACTGTAGGCTGTCTTTCACATAGACATTGGCTTCACGTCTGTGCCCCACTGAATGCATAAATGTATGTGTACAGACTATACTATGAAAACAATATGCTTTTGTTGGCAATCGTCATTTTAAGTCTAATTTGTCACCGTAGGTTTGCAACCTGACCAGCGGGCACCACTACCGATTCCGAGTGTTTGCTGCCAACATTGTTGGCGTTGGGAAGCCCTGTGATGCCAGCGAGGCTTTCCTGTGTGAGCGGTGGACAATGCCAGAGCCAGGTGAGGAGACATTTCACCAGCATTCATTTCCTACCATTATGTGAACCTCCATTTACCAATTTAAAGGACACAATGAAACATGCTTATTATCACCCCACCTCAAAAACAAAGAGGCCAGCATGAGGTCCAGGGATAACATCTATTTGCATATTGTGCTATTTAAGTGCAAGCAGAGGTCAGCCGTTAATCCACAAATCTGCAATGGTCCAGCATTAGACTGTTATTTGCAATTCTAACTAGTTCTAATTTGTGTTTTTGTTTATTTTTTATTCGATTCTTCTGCCCTGGAGTGATAACGAGTGTTGAGTCTGATGGGAGAAAGTTAAATTCTTTATGAGATGTGGGCAGTGTTGATGTTGCTGATGTGCCTCTGAGCAAGGATGTGAAATAACAATACCAAAAATGGTGCTTTGACCTCATTAAAAGGCAGCAAACAAAACCGTCTTCTCATTGAGGTTTCAGAAAAGTGTCCCATGATCACACACACACTCACACGCATTCATCCATCCCATACCCAGCGGAACTGCCCCACTCATTCACTTCTTATTATATTAATACTGAAAATCACACATGCCACTTTTAAAACGCCTCTCATTAATCTAAGCAAATGGGCTTTCCTCTGTCCTGTTAATAATTTAAAAAGTGACCGAAAGTCATTAAGCAAATTAACTACCATGCACTGGAACCAAGTCAGCGGGGGTAAATTAAGCTAAGTCATTGTGCTGTTTTTGACTTTGCTGTTATTTTTAGTTAATTTCACCATGAGATCCAGTTCTGCCAAGGAAATATTTTTTGTTTACTTTCTGTCATGGTCACAGTGGGGAAATATTCATGAATGTCTTATGCCTGCCACCCTCACAGTCCTTTCATATTGCAGAGTGACATTTTACTAGTGGAAGAGAGCTGATGTTTTTTTTAGCGCACCATAAAAAGACTCCCCTGAGAAGTGGGTGTTTATGTATAGACACAAATGCCGCACACACACACACACACATACATAAACATGCATAGACACACAAACATCTCTTTCTGCCTCTGCCCTCTCTCTTTCTCTCCTTCTCAGTGCTCCTTAATTTACTGATCCTCTGCATGGATAAATCCTCCCTGTTATTCATCCCTCCTCTCTCTGCTCCCTCGCTCAGGTTGCCCCTATGACCTGGAGTCCAGGGAGGTGAGGAATGACTCCCTGGTGCTGCTCTGGGCCGCTCCCCTTTATGAAGGAAAGGGTCCCGTCACGGGCTACGTGCTGGAAATCAGCCAGGGTGATCAGTCGGACAACTGGACTGCCCTGAATGACGAGCCGATCCTTGACACACTTTACAAGGTGATTGAAAATGTAAAGTACAGGCGGTTATAATTAACAAAGGATTCTCCTTTAGCTGGTTTAACAGCGTTCATCTGTCTGCTGCATTCATCATGCCTGTATCTGATTATGATTGTAGCCATATGGATTATTAAACTAAAACCCATCAGTCTGCAGCCCCTTATTTATTCATTTTGTGGAAAATTGAAGTGGCCTAATATTTAATGCCTTTATGTCACCGTGGTACTAAATGGTGAAATATTCAAGAGAAATTATGACAAAGGATGATAAATATTTGATGTGTTATGACTTCCAGGTTTCGGGTCTTCAAGCAGGAGGTACCTACCGTTTCCGTGTGTCGGCTGTCAATGAGGCTGGGGTGGGCTGCCCGTCACTGCCATCTGAGCCAATCACAGCTCAGACACAACCAGGTCAGCAACCATAGCTCAAGCTGTGCAGATCAATTACACATACACCAAAACAGGAATGGTGTTGGTTAATTGCTGCAATAAATAACATGCAATACCAGGAAAGTGAATTAAAATAAATCACATTCAAATTAGAGATGGATGCAAATTAATAAATTGGAAATTATACATCCAAAGTTTGGTATTAGGTATTTTGCAATGTTAAAATGTGCAAACTTCAGGACATGTCTTCATGTAGGAAAACAAAGAAATAATGCAAGAAACAGATCGCAGCATAATTGATTCAAGTCAAAACCCTGACCCATACTGACCAATTTAATCTGCCCCAGGCACCAAAAACATTGAGATCGGCGTGGACGGTGACGGCTTCATATTTCTGTCCTACGAGGCTGACGAGATGAATGACAGCAGCGAGTTCCTTTGGAGTAAAAACTACCGAGAGGCCATTGATTCCGGTAGAGCCGGCGTGCAGAGCAAAAACAACAGGTAGAGTTTGCTCGGCGTGAGTCTGCAAGCACGGGTAAAAGGAGCTTCTTGTCAGGGGTCATTGAAGCTGTGAGAGAGATGGTTGCTGTTACTCTGTGACTCTGTGGAGAGGCCTTCCACATTAAATGCCCCTGTGAGTGACAGTCACTGCTTGTCCATCTTTGGGCGCACAAGTAATTCCTCTCATGCAGCTCCAGCCTGCACAGTTCCACACTGTTTCGTGACGACTTAGCACACGAAAACGAAACTCTCAAACTGTCTCAAGAAAGGTTACAGCACCCGAGGCTGCATGGTGGAATGTCGAACATAACTTCCTGTGATACTGTCTGTCCATCACCAGGTCCGTCCTCACCTTCACTGAACCCTCTGAACAGGATCTGGGTCTCTACGCAGTGGAGATGAGTGATAACCCAAGCTTATCCTCTAGCTACAACTTCACTGCTGAAGGTAAACTACAGACTGTCCCTTCAGCATTTGAATTATGTGTGTTTGTTTAAGAAGGGCATAAGAAACGTCACGCCTCTCTTACCTCTGGAAAAACAATATCACAGTCTTTGCTCACTTATGTGTCAGGCTCAGAACATATCAATCAACCCCCTCAAGACAGACGGTAACAGATTATTTACACAACACACAACTCTATTTAACTTTTCCAATTGTTGCTGAAGAAACGTGATGGTAGCAGGAATGATGGCCTCTTATACAGGTCCTCTAATTCTAAGAGTTTCAAGCTTTTCTCTGGAGCAAATGATTCCTCTGCTAGTGACAACAAAGCTCAAGTCCTCAATTAAGTTTCCTGCTTGCGGGTTTGGAAAATTAAGGCCTGTGCACGATTTGGTTCCACTCACTGCTTTATTTCTTTATATATCTGCGTATATGACATAATCTGTCTTGATCAAGCTGTTGGCACTAATTATGAAATGATATTCAGCACCTGTTTCTATGTTTTAGACCTTGAAAGACTGAAAGAACTCAGCTGGCAAGTCAGAAATCCACGTAAGTGCCTAGATAGATAAATCAAACCTCACGAGCATATAACTGCACGTGTAAATACAAGCATTTGATGGAATCTGATTGAGCTAAAGCCTGCGTTACATTCTGACAGATGCTTCTTGCTTTGGTAGTGATCGCGCTGAAGTCGGGCTGGCAGGTGGAGGTGTGTGAGATCGGCGGCGTGCGTCTCTGGCTTCAGACGGAGACTTTGAGCGATGCTGCCGAGCTGCGTCTCATCTTTAATGACAGAGAGGTTTCCAGCACTCCGGTGAGAATGCCTGCTGCACAGGTTTCCATGTGGGCCCCCGTGGGCCCTCAGTAAGGCCCTCACCATGTCAGGGTCAGGGGCAGTTTTGTTAGCATGCCACCTCATATTGTGACATATTCTAGATGAAACTATACACAGAGTGTGGGAAAGTCTGATGCTTCACATTAAGAATTCAGCTTATGTACCTATAATATAACAGGAACACACAAGGTACTATAGTATATCTCTGCTGCTTATTGTTTGTTTATTCTTTGCGTTTTTAGTAGGCAATCCCTTCATATAAAACATGAAAGTGGCTGCTTCAGATTTAGTAACATTTATTACTAAGATAAGTTGGTGGTAAAATGTGTGCACATGTCCTGCAATCTGTTTCAAATCTCTCCCAAATAACCCTCAAATTCATTTACATTCAGGAAATAGCCCAGTGGCAGCTGTAAAATTGTTGCAACAACCTTTAAAAAAAAGCAATTTCATAAAGACCATTCTTGTTGACAAAATAATGCTGCAAGACAGAAAATAGGAAAAATAAAAACTGTGATTCACTTGCCATTTTAAAGGGTAATTCAACTCAAACTGGCTTCAATAAAGCACCAGAATGACCAACATAAACAGACAATGAACAAACACCTTTAGTGTTATGGCACCAAGCTGAAACATCATCAGACACATCTGAATAGAGAGGAAAACAAATATGATGCACGTTATATTTGATTGTGCTTTCACTCCTCAATGAGATTTTGGGTGCGGTTGTTTGTCAGGCAGCTCTACTTGTCGCTTGTATTTATTCTCATCTATTCCATTATTTCTCCATATCAGAGATCCATCTGTGCAGCACTGATTAGACGCCATTTCCTGTTGCAAATTCAAAAGGCATTGAGCTGATTAGAGCCCTTAGGTTTACCATACCACACATTTTGCTTCACATATACTGCACAGTATTCATGCACTGGTTCCCATGGCAGTATATCCACACCTTACATATCTACACTATATACGTGTTCCATCTATTCAGTCTGTCCGCACCATATGTGTGCCAATGTGTGTTTTCTCCTCTGCAGCAACGCAAGATCAACTTCGACAAGGCCAAAGGTCTGGTGGAGATTCTGTTTCATCATCTGTCTCCAGAAGACGAGGGTTCATACACAGCTCAGCTGAGGGATGGTCGTGCCAAGAACCAGTTTACTCTGGTTTTGGTGGATCAAAGTAAGTCACTCACTCATATGCCACTAAATGCAAAAAAGTATATTAAATATTGGCTTATTGCCCTAATGGTAGACTTTCAAGTAACCATGACATTACAGCGTATGTTCTTTGTTGACTTTCCTTTTCTGATTGAATGTTGGGATGGGACATGAGACAATGAGAGCTCATTCTAAAGTGTTCACCCCATGAATGTCAGTTAGATACGGATGGGAACAGTGGAGTTGCAGGATTCACAGGGCTGTTTACTAAAGTTGGAGAATTGGTTTGAATGTAGGCTTTTTATGCACCATGAAGCCAAATCACTGTATCCACCCTCGCAGACGCTTAGACTTTCATACTTACTCCCTGTAAATCTGCTGCATTGCTGTATGTTGTGCTTGAGGACATAACCTACAATTGATAAACTAAACTTAAAAACAGAGCTGAGAGGGAAAGTCACCTTCAGGCCCCATGGTCACTTAGTGCTCATCTGATTTGATCAACAAAATTACCAATGATATAGGTATACATATATATTATAAATATGGTATGATAATATAAAATTCAGAAAGTGAGAAGCAAGCACTCACTATTATTAAACTATATATGAAATATGAACCCTGTACTTTACCATAACAGGAAGGAGCGTTCACAAAGTGCTGTCCCACTCCTCATGCAGCATCTTCAGCCCCTTTGCTGCACGCTCATATTTTCTCTGAGCACACAGGTGATGTTAATTAAGATAGAAGGTTCAGTGATAAGGGCTGAGGGTGGCTTGGGACTCAGCCAAACTCCCTATTTCATGGTGCTCTAGTTTCTTGACGGCAGAGATCTGATTTTGATTGAATCTTTGTTCCAGCAGCTAATAAAGAATCTCACAATAACTTCAACTTCAACCTGTGTTCAACATTTAAGACCAGGGTGTTTCTATGATTGTAATCAATCACTGCCATGTAAACAAAGTGATTTGTCTGGGGTGGGCGCGATCTATTCTACATTCATTCCAATGCTGTCTGTGTTTCTGACACCAGAGTTCCGGGAGACGCTGGCTTTGGCTGATGCAAAAAGACGTGACCATCAGAGGAAGTCCGGTGAGAGGCTAGCAAACACCACAAACTAAACCCAATCAGAGCCTCTGCTGCTGGGAGGCTACAAAGTACACAACCCAGCAGCAGCAGCAGCAGCAGCTTCACTCTGTTCAAATAAAAATCTTATTGCAGTGAGAGTAAACAGCCATTTGAACCCCTCTGAGGTCCTTAACCCATCAATGATAGAATGCTTGTGCTGCTTAGTGTATGATATAGCTGCATTAGATTCTTGAAACAGAGTCAGGTAAACAAAGAACAGTTGCATCCTGTGATTACTAATCGACATCTTCATCACTTGCACTTGTTGGTTCGCTCCACTCTCTGCATGGAGGCCAACGACCTTGTGCCCGCTTGTGCGAGGAGACAACCTCACCTCACATCAGCTATTCAAAGTCCATATGGCATTTAATCTGTTGCATTGGGTCTATTTCAGAAGCCCCACTAGGAATCAAAGTCCATGTAAATTGATTACAAGCAACATGCCACAATACAGGAGAGGTGTTTGACCAAGTGGGACGCGAATGTGTCTTTTGCTGCCGTATTATTTCTCATGCCGGGCAGCCGTCACTGCCAATACCGCACATCACTTGAGATGAAGTGCTGTAAATTGACATATTAATATATGCTACTGTTTCATTGATTATTTCAAAGGCCTGATTGGGTGATTGTCATTGTTCCAGTGGTTCAGTGGCAGTGATAAATCCTTTGTTCTGATTTCTAAGGACCCTATTTCCTGGAGTACCTGACATGGAGCGTGACAGAGGATTGTGAATTGATTATAAAGTGCAAGGTACCGCACGTCATTGCAGGGATTCTCACTGGCATATTACGGCTCTCCAAATTGCATAAATCCTATTTTTAGTGTTGCACGAACTGAATTTGTGATGCGGCGTGACTCTCCTCATACAGATTACAAACACAAGCAAGGACACAACCCTCAAGTGGTTTAAGGAAGGCGCGGAGGTGACCCCAGCCACTGTGTACGACAAGCCTTCAGGCCTCAGCACTCTCACTATCCCACAGGTATCCAAAATTAGTCCATCCTGTTCTATTTCAGGATACGACGGAGAAGGTTAAGAGCTCAGGTGAATTTGAATCAGCACTTCTAATGGCAGACAGGATGGTGAAAAAGGGAGAGAAAGACAAAAGCATTATTTTTGGTGTTCCCAGCCCAGTTCACCTTGGGGTGTATTTCAGGGTGATACTAGAAATTAGACAAGCATTTGACTTTTCTCCAGAGTTATCAATATTTCATGTGAAGAGTTCTGAATATATTTCCTGGATGGTCTTCCCTCAGGTTACAAAGAACGTAGGTGGCACGTACAAAGCTGTGGTGGCTGATGGGAGAGGAAAGGACGTCAGCACATTGGAGCTGCTGGATGAAGGTGAGACACAACGTAAATGTCTGTAAACAACCTTCCCCATTTGTTCCCGTGTAAATTTCAATTAATGTATATTTATCATCTATAATGGAAACGTTTTTTTTAGATCTTTTACCACTTATTTCTGTAACATTCTGACAGTTTGAGGCCTTTTTATTATTTATAAACTCCCACCAGCGGTATAAAACTCTGTCTGAAAGCAGCAATGTTGTTTTAATTTACAGAGTATGACAAGCTCCTGCAGCAGCTGAGCAAACAGTGTGGTGAGTTAGAAGCCCCATTATCGAGAACGACTGTGACATGTGCCAATATGTTGTTATTACATCAGGTGCGTTGTGTCGGCATCGGAACGATAAACATCTAAAATCTCTGTTAATTAATCTTACGCTGCGTGGTTTCAGAATATTAATGTGACGCTCCTAAGATAAGCAACATGTTTAAAATGAAAATGTATGCAAACTGTGCCATTATAATGGTTCCCCTCTCTCTCTCTCTCTCTCTCTCTCTCTCTCTCTCTCTCTCTCTCTCTCTCTCTCTCTCTCTCTCTCTCTTTCCCTCTCTCTCCACACAGCATTGTCAGCAGGCCCATTAAGTATTCAGAGCACTGCTGAAGGTCTCCAGCTCTACTGCTCTCTCAAATATTATATAACCTACTTGAAGGCCAGCTGGTACTTTAAGTGAGTTCACATGTAGAGCGCCTCTTTGACCCCCACACCCGCTCAATATTTCGCGAAGGGCTCGCAAGGAACAAAATGAGTAAGAAGTGTATAGAAATATTGAAAGTCGGCAGGTACAGAAACATTTAAATAGTAAAGTAGGGAGGAAACAGCTTCAAGTTGGCTTTAGTAGCTGCAGTGCCTGTGCATTATGGAGGTAAATGTGGGCAAGTGTACGTATCATAAAAATATCCTGTAGCAATTTGGCTGCACACACTGAAAAACAAGGCGGCAAAGTTGAAAGGCGATGCAGAAAATTAAAGGGATGATGTTGTTTTAATCTGCTGTGAAATGAATTCTTATTAGTGGCACTAAAGTCTCGGGCACGTTACCAAGGTTCAACTTCCGAAAGTTTAACATCTAAATGTGACAGAACAAGCTACGTCTTGGTTCCTGCAGCCGTCCTCTGCGTACAAGCACGAGCTCTTTAAATGTGACACTCAGGGCAGAGCTGGAAAGGTGCCTCAGAAGTAATGTGACAGCTTCACTCTGCTCATCTCTCCCAGTCAGAGAGAGAGAGAGAGAGAGAGAGAGAGAGAGAGAGAGAGAATAAATGAAGCAAAATTAGATACTTGTCAATATTTATTGGGCAATTAACTTTTCTGCACATTTGAATTTCAGACAGACAGACATCAACAGAGACACACACACACATACACACAGCTTGTTGATCATATTATAGAAAGGCACTCAAATGAGGGATTTGTATTTGATACACGACTGAGCTTATCACACATGCACTAGAATACAAAGTGTTGCCTTTTCACTTTAATGCTTTCATTAGCATCGACATCAAAGATGAGCTGAGCATCCTGCAGTGGTTTCACTATATGGAATATTAGAGTGACGTTAGACTCAAATTAACAGATAGAAACTTGGACTAAGGAGATAAAGTGTCATTTCTTACACCAACACAGTAGAAAGTATAGACAGTCTGTCACTTTAGAGCAGCTATTCGTGGCACTGGTTTGTCTAGACAGGGAGGGAACACAACCTGCATGGATTTAAGACTTTGGGCTGATGATCGGCACAGTACTGATTGACTAATCACAGTCTGGAACTATCTGGACTGGTAAATGAGGTCATCTAGCAAACATACAGCAACAATATGATTAACAGCAGTGATGTCATTTAGACTGGATCACATTGATCAATCATAATAATAATCATAACTGTCAAAGCTTTGTCTCTTTATGTTTCCTTATTCACCCATTTTCATGTGTATGACTATTACTTATTATCATTATCGCCTTTCCCTCTCTATGTATGAAAATAGTCTAAAAAAGGGTCTATATTCATATTCTTATTATCAGATGCTATCTTCCATAAAAACAATACATTTTGACACAGCATCAGTTCCTATATCACTACGTTAAAGGAAAAAAAGTGTGGAATAAAAAGGTGAGAACAGAATTACTGCACATCAGGTTTCTTAGCGCAGACTAACAGCGCCACCTGCTGGAGCTTTACAGGACTTACCTTTACCGAGTTCTTCACAAAAACAAGCCCAACTTAACTCAACTCTGTGAGACGTTCTGAGCCTGTAACCTCTCATCATTTCATGTCTCCTAACATTCATATTCATGGTAAAGAGAACAAACAGGCAAAGGCTTACTCTTTGTCTAAGCTACCCAAAGCAGCAGTAACAGATCGTATCTCTAAACCATTTCCCCTTGCAGAGAGAAGAGAATAGACCAGGAGAGCAGAGTGAAGCCTGGGTGCAACATGCAGAGAGTCTGGGCTGAAATCTTGAACCCAACAGACAGCGACAAAGGAAAATACACCTTAGAGATGTTTGACGGCAAGGAGACGCACAAACGTTATCTTGACCTGTCAGGACAAGGTGAGGAGGCGTTGGCCTTTTTGGCTTTCAGGTTTGATTTGAAGGGTGTCAGTTAATGTCGGTCAAACTTAGAACTAATGTTGTTGGATTGTAGGGACAGTGTGAAGCTCAGAATGACAACTGCAGCAATGTAGTGATTCATTCATATGCGTCTGTTGGGAATGATGCTGATTAAAGTACATTAAACAGTTTGAACGTCAACAGAATGCGTAAATCAATTTAGTATTTCCATTACTGCTGTCGTGATCGGGAAATTAAAATCTAATTGAATTTAAAAGAAAGGAACAACAACATATCTACTTTGAATTGAGTCAACAACTAAAAAAAACCCAAATCTGGAAGACAGAATTGTTCTCACAGTAATGGCTCATCTATCTATCTAATTGCCTACAGTTTCCATGACGATGTCACCTTTTTTTCCCCCACAGGCTTTGCTGATGCCATGCTGGAGTACCAGAGGTTGAAGTAAGTGTTGCACCATGGAGACGGGTGTGTGAAGCATGGCGTGCTGTGAGGATGACACTAACTCAGTCAGAGGACACTGAGGAGTCGGGGCTAACAGGCCACTTTCTGTCCAGCTTTCATTCAGAGTTGTTGTTTTACTTTCATATCATATTGATTTGACCCTTTGTTTTCACCCTGCAGGCAAGAGGCCTTTGCTAAGAAAAGTGAGTCATAAGTTATGTTGTTGTCCTTAAACTATTCCTGTCCACTAAATAAATGATCCTTTAAGGGTTTTCAGCAGAGACTAAATGTCTCGCTGATGTCGTTTCAGATCAGGCCAGAGTGACAATGGGTCTCCCTGATGTGGTAGCCATCGTGGTGGGCAAGGTATGACAGTGTGTGGTCCTGTCATCTTTTCAAAATGCTAATCTCCATTTTGTGAGGCAGGAGTGCAGGTGTGACTCTTTGTGTTGCCCAAAGCTGCTTCTGACTCGTCTTCGTCCTCTCCTCAGACTCTGTGCCTGACATGCTTCTACGATGGTGATCCGACCCCAGAGTCCTTCTGGCTTCGAAACGACAGGGCCATCACCAGCCAGGGTCAGTTTACCATCATCAAGGAGCCGAAGCGGAGTGACATCACTATAACCAACGTCAAAATGGAGGATTCTGGAAAATACAGCATCTGTGTGCACAACAGACATGGATCTGAGACGGTCGATGTGACTGTGAGTGTGTACAGGCTTGGAGATAAGCCTCCATCAAATGCTGTGCTGATGGGTTAAGACAGCAGGCACAGACTTAAAGCAGGAGTCAAGATGGAATGGGAAAAGGGATGTGATGGTTTGATTATGTGTGATGGGATTGAAGACCACTTTAGTGAGAGTGTTAAAATGTACACCAAGGTTTAACTGAAAATATAGTCCACTTTGTGCTGCAAATTCTCCCATTTAAATTCTGTCCGCTCTTTGTGTCATATTCGACTGCAGCTGAAATGTTGATGTTAATTGCCAAAGCTGGCGAGTGTGAGGTCATGAGGTTGGCTTCATTAGGGTGAAAACTGCACACGGCTAAATGCCTCATTATGTCTTTACCTGTGACAAAGATGCAGGATGGTAATGTTGCGTTAGTCGTGCACCATCAGCTGAAGTCTGGCATGATAGATGTGTCATTATGTGTCACAGATGTGTTATTATGTGTCCCAGATGTGTCATTATGTGTCACAGATGTGTCATTATGTGTCACAGTTCACAAATGTCACTGTGGTCACATAAATACTGTAGAAACTTAAAGTTCTGGACCGTAGAGCATTTTCAC
Source organism: Genypterus blacodes (assembly GCF_046128005.1). Lineage (NCBI taxonomy): Eukaryota > Metazoa > Chordata > Actinopteri > Ophidiiformes > Ophidiidae > Genypterus > Genypterus blacodes. The sequence goes on along the minus strand of NW_027466911.1, from coordinate 2,550,796 downwards.
AATCAGGTGTGTCATTCGTTTCTGTGTGTTGGGAATAAAGTCGTATCTCCTGAGTAACTTTCATTGCATTATCTTTATGAGCTCTTCCTCATAGATACAATATCACCAGTCACCACATTTTCATTCTGTAAGCTTCAATTCCATGTTTAAGTATTTAAAAAGCTGTATGCATTGCTTTCCGTGTGTATGAATTTGTGAGCAGAGCCTTTTGCACTTAAAGTGCAAACAGTACGCTGTGTCATTGACCCTTTCTATGAGGCGCCAGTGGAGTAGAATCACATAAGGAAGTTCAACGGCACAAAAAGGAAAGGTTGCAGATGTGCATTAAGGTCAAATGGCGTGTAAAATAAAGCGTACATACGATGTAAATATGTAAAATATGCAGGTTAACATCATCAAACGATTCAAACTCTATGCTCAGTAAATGAAGTTCATTGTTTCCTCTTTGTTAATTTACTTTAGCATCCTTGGATTGGGTTCTGTTAATGTCAATAATATAGTGAATAAGTGAATATAAGTGAAGATCAATATCCGTCATTTTATTAGTGCAAGGTCTCACGTCTCTGCACAGGATCAAAGCCTCTGGCTCAGACATAACAGAACTCTGACTGTCTTACTTCATCCTCTGTGTTTGGTGGAAGTTGAGTTCTGACCAAAATTGAGTAAGTGAACTCTAGGTTGTTCAAACAGTAAAGATTAGTCATTGTAACTGATTAGACAGTCCAGGCCCCCCTTCACCTTCAGCTATAAGAAGTGGTGGTAGCACATTCACGTTCTCCACATTGTGTTGAGCTTCACACAGCTGTCCCAGCCTCTTGGTGAAAGAGAACCCAGACCTTCTGGCAGACATGGACTTCAACGGAACATGGCAGGTGTATGCTCAGGAGAACTATGAGGAGTTCCTCAGGGCAATGGGTGAGCACAATTCACAAGGGGCTACAATAGAGCTGCTAGATCTGTTAGTTCTGTTTGGAGAAAGCTTTTCTAAAAGTCATTTGCAGTTATGCACGTGTGAATCTTAACCCAGTTATGATGAGACACATTTCTTTTTCACCAGATCTCCCAGAAGAAGTCATCAAGATGGCCAAGGACATCAAGCCAGTTACTGAGATCAAGCAGAATGGAAATGACTTTGTTGTCGCCTCCAAGACCCCTGGAAAGACCGTCACCAACTCTTTCACCATTGGCAAAGAATCTGAAATCAACACCATGGACGGCAAGAAGCTCATGGTTTGTAACCATCATTTACCCTGTAGGACCAAAATCCACATAATCCTGACTGAAACACTACTTCAATATCACAGCGGTTTATTGTATAAGAAGTTGCAGAAACAGCAGGAAAATGTTTTAAAGAATTTTCAGAATGCACTATCACAGTAACCAATTCATTATTTTGTCCACATTTCTTTGCCTGTTTGCCCCCACAGTGCACTGTCAACATGGAGGGTGGAAAGATGGTCTGCAAAACTGGAAAGTTCTGCCACATCCAAGAGCTCAAGGGAGGAGAGATGGTTGAGGTGGGTTGACTATTTGTTCTGTCACACATGAATGAAAAGAAAGATCTGAGACACAGTGTATTTATTTTCTCCTCTTCCTCTTTCCAGACCCTGACCATGGGCTCAACAACTCTCATCAGAAAGAGCAGGAAGATGTAAAGTTGGAAGTGAGGAAACCGGTGCTATTTAAATAAAAGACTTGCTTAAATTTGCTGCTTTGTGTCATATTCTTCTGTGCATGTATGCGTCCATAGATATTATCTCTTTAACAGTCACTGTCAATACATTCAGTAAAATGTATGCAACGTCCAAACGCTGCAGTGTATTACGCGTGCACGTGCGCATGCTTGTCGTCTGTGCGCGTTTACATACATGAGCATGCGCAGTTGAAGCCTAAAACGAGTCGAACCACGTAGTTTGGGCCTGCTGCCATCACAAAGCAGCCTTTGTGCCAACATTACATTACTATCCGTCTTTCCGGCCACTAAATTGCCGCGGCAGCAGACTGTTAAACATGGCGAGGTATCTTAGACCTCCGAACACGTCTCTCTTCGTCAGAAACATCGCCGACGAGTCCAGGTATGTTGTTGTTGTTTCAGCACCGCCGCAACAATGCTAGCGCTGGATTAGCAAACCTGTGTGGTCGTGGGCAAAATGGCGCCGTGACGCGGGAGGTCGGGCAGGGAAAGGAGTGTTTACTGCGTATTCAACCACAGACAAACAGTTAAGCACTTCGCGTGTAATAATACCGGTTTGTCATAGAGCTAGTGTGTAATTATCTCGCATTGTAGCAGTTGGTAGTAAATGTCGTCACCTGTCACTACGAACGAGTCCCTGCCTTGTTCCACTCTGGTGCAGTTCATGTATTCAATCACACTTAAACTCCCTGTAGGTGAAGACAGTCCGTTTCTAACCTTGACTTCTCCCCCCCCAAACACTCCGTCCTGTTTGTCCAGGTCACAGCGTGTCCACCAACAACAAACATGTTCTCACAGTAAAGTCCTAAATAGTTGACTTCTCTCTATCTAATCAATCTTTTCCTGCCGTGTTCACAGTGAATTCCCCTGCCCTCCACCAATTAAGGTTGGCCTAGTATTATTTCAATATAATTTCATAAGAGGTGTGGTTGTTTCTCTGTATTATCATTCCTCTTTTGATGATTTCAGTTCCAAAAATGGACCCTCCTTAGTAATAGTAATAAAACCTTATCGTGAATGTTAGTGTGATGCCCTAGATATGACTGATCTCCAGTAACAACAATTTTCCTGAAAGCTGATTCTCCACAAAAAAGACTTAATTGTCCAATTGTTTCTTTGTTGTCAAGATGTTGGCTTCAGTTTAATCATCTTTAAGAGGCCCAAATGTGCCTTTGCTACCCATTCAGTCTGTGCTGTGGATCACAGAGTAGATGTGTGTAAGTGTCAGTGGTAAAGGTCTCTCCTTATGGATGATGGTCTGACTTCAGAATGTTCCACTTTGATAGGAGTTCCTTGTATCCAATGTCTCAGTGAACTTGCTCTGAAACCTTGATAATGCTTGTGTAAAATGCACATACATTAACTAATACATAGCAAACATGTGAAACACTTAGATTGTTTAAGGTATTAGAATTGTGACACAATAATCCAAATAGGCATGAATGTGTTTTTGGAAATGGACCAAAGCAATGAGGACCATTTTCTTTCCGCTGGAACTCTCTCACTTCTGTTCGGACTACATGTGATTTTTGACCTTCAATAGCTGCCAAATAAACTGTTGAGTTTTAAAATTCTAATGTTAAAGTGGGAGAGAGTGGACATGTCTGCAAACACGTACTGTGTGTTCATATGCTTTGCTGGTGCCAGCTCCTGTGTGTTCTGAGCACAGTGGGTTCCAGCTACATTCATCTGCTCGCCAGCAGAATAAATGTGCTTATTTCATGACACTTTAGGCCAGAGGATTTGCGCCGTGAGTTTGGTCGTTATGGGCCTATTGTAGATGTCTACATTCCACTTGACTTCTATACACGGCGGCCAAGAGGATTTGCTTACATTCAATATCCTTTATTCTTTTAATTTTAAAATGTTTTCACAGGGGACCGCAAACAGTTGATTTCTTAAGTTTAGCTTGAAGTGGGTTGAGTCACCCTGAAATGTATTTGTTTGAGGAGTGTCTTTCTGTTTCTCACATGTGTTACTTGTCATGGTATATTATTGTATGTAGCTTTTAACATATTCCTAACAAATATTTCTTCTGTTGTTGCCTTAGAAATGGTAAAGATACAGTTCTGGAGGTCCCACACCAAAGAAAGTTGAAAGGCGGTTGTAGAGTAGATTCAAGCCAAAGACACCCAGGCGACAAGCAATAGTGGAATTTGGAAAATAAAGAGAGCAAAAGCATGAAGATACAAAGGACAAAAGAGAGCACCCAGGCTTCCATTTGTCTGCCAAAGGGAGGAAAAGAAAAGTGTTTATTGGTCAAAGACAAGCAGGAAACCTCAAGTTCTTCTGTCAAGCCATTAAAGAACAAGCTGAAGGTCAAAGATCAAGCATGTTAAAGGTAACAAGCCAAACTTTTTGTATCCTACCAAACCTATCTGGTTAATCGCCATTAGTATTTGTCTTGTCTCAAATCACCAATGGGCCTACTGATTCAGTTTCATGTTTTGCAGGTGTAATGACTTCTCTTTCATTTTCACTTTACAAATACCACCTGAAAATGTCTGATTTGTAGCTGCACTGCTCACATCTCAATCCAGTAGCTTTGTTTGAGTGGAGCTGTCGGCCTGTACTGCAATTGTTTTGTCTATCGTAATTATCATGCTTGTGTGCTGCCTTCTGACCTGAAACCCAAAAGCCTTAACAATACAGCACATTTGAAGATGTCCGCGACGCAGAGGACGCTCTCCACAACCTCGACCGGAAATGGGTTTGTGGCCGTCAGATTGAGATTCAGTTTGCCCAGGGAGACCGCAAGAGTATGAAGATTTTATATCCACGTTCAGCTAATATATACTGGGAAACGAAATGTTATGCTGTCTAATGTCTTTCTGTCAATGTCTCAATCAAGCCCCTAACCAGATGAAAACAAAGGAACGCAGTTCCCCTAACAGTTTCTCCCGCTACGATGATGATGGGGATAGGGATAACCGCCGCAGGCGTTCCCGAAGTCGCAGCCACGACCGCCGCAGGTCTCGCAGTCCCTCTTATGAGCGCCGCCATCGTAGGTCTGACAGCCCCAGAGAGTGAGTTTAAATGTGGGACCACCCGTGAGCCTTTTATCGGTCACATACTCGGCACAAACTTTCAGTTAACACACAACACATATGATCATATTGTCATAATATGACTTGTACATAAGTTGGACTCAAAAAATAATTTGTGCTCTTTTTTGTTTTAGCAGTAGCTCTCGGCCCTTGAACCGTCGCCGAAGGAGCCGAAGCCCTGAAAACGATAGGTAAGCTAATCTGCTGCTCTGTTACATTCAACCAAGGAACGCCTGTTGCACATGTGTCATTATTGATAAGTGTTCCCTCACTGCCACCTGACCAGGTACAGAGAACCTCCTCGTGAGCATCACCGGGCTCACCATGAGGCAGCCTCCCGAAGCCGCTCTGTGTCCCACTCCCCAACACCGTCCAGATCGAGGCCCAAAGCTAGAAAGAGCCCGTCCAGGTCCCACAGCCCAGCTGAGGAATTCCACCCAAACTACCAGAAACAGTCCATGGGGCGATCTCAGTCACGCTCGTTCTCCCGCTCGCTGTCTCGGTCACGATCTCGCTCCCGGTCCTGGGCCGGTCGTAAGTCTGGAGGGCACTAACTGCCTGCTTTTCCAAAGCTCTTCATCTGTCTAGTGTCTCTGTTCCACATTTGATTGTGATAACTACAATACAAAAGTGTGTATCTGTTTTCCCTCACATTATGAAGGAATGTTTCCAAAAGAGAGCAAAATAGGTTGGGGCAGAGGTAAGAGATTTTAACTCTAAGAATGTCACAGAGCAGAGATCTAGACATATGGACGGTTTAGCAAGTTGAGGTCTTTTTAGACTCATGTAACATGGATGTTTGCTGGTAAAGATATTGTTTCTAAGATCTCTTAGTTTTGCAAGGCCTTTTGTGTTCTGTGTCAGCAATATTTGCATCCACAATTTTTTTTAAACTAATATGGTGACGTTTGTTTTTGTCAAATGCAACAGAAAAACCATGAGATCCTGACATAGCAGTATTTACTCCTGTGGGCAGATGTCAGAGTTCAGTTGTCCTTTTATTTTTCTAAGGAATAGCACATAGTAGCCATTTCTGTAGTCAACATATGGAGGGATAATTTTGTATTGAATGCCGTCTTGCTAGAATTCTTCGTCCATTTTCTATCTAGCCACAATACTATAAGGATGTGGTCAATTAGTGTCCTATTTACCTTTTGTGTAGGAGTGAAAATGTCAACAGAATAAATTATTTAGTACTGCAATTCTTTCTTGTCCTTTATGCAAAAACAATCTTTTACCTTAAAGTACTTATGGCTGAGTGGCAGCTGTGCTTATCAATATGCTAGGAGACATTGAACAACTATAGTTAACACCAGTAGAAAGTACAGTGAGACAAAAGTGGGGGGAAGGGAAGGGGATTTATTTTCTTTTTGGAATGTTTTGTCTTCACTAATTCAAGAATGCATTCTTTTACATTACAACATTTTTTCAGTACCAATTAATACCAATATTAGAAAACAGGGCATTTCTTTTCATATTCAGTGACAATATATCAGGGACAAATTGACAGCCAATTCATTACTTATTCAAAATTTAGTTGGAGACATTACTATGTATGACAAATGTGGGCTAAAAGAGCAAAGAGCTAATAGAAGAAAGTACTTAAACTGGATGGAGCCAAGTTCAATTGTCAGCTGGCGGAAGAACAGCTGAGAAGTGAACATGGTTCTCCAAAAGATGAACTGCTTAATATGTGTCTTTGTTGCCTAATGTCAGAATAATCTGCTTGTCGGTTCGAGAGTGAATTTTAACTTAGGCACAATCAGGTTAACATGATTTAGAAAATTACATCCACCAAGCACATAAAAAACAAAAAAAACATACATATGCAAGTCTCCTGGGTTCCAATTTGATAGACTTAATTTGCACTAAGCATCTTTCCTACACTGCATAATACATAACAATAAGAACATGTGCAAGGTCTCTGGCAAGATAACAGTGCAGGGGTTCTGACAAATGCTCTAGGCAGTTAGTTTTGTTTTTTTTTAACAAAAATATTCTTCAGCATTGAAGTTAAGACACGTCCTCAGCATGTCTTATACATTCAGTGTTATTACTAAAAATACTTTTGTCAGGCAGGCTTCAAATGTAGCCTGCAAATGTACATATGCTACATGTATTTTATACATTTCATTATTTACATGGCTCTTGAACATACTTTCAAGCTCTCATACTTTGTTTTGTTGTCTTTAAGATGGTCAGCTCCAATTCTGCACAGGGAAAGCAAAATCAGCCTCAATAGAGGTTTGAATCAAACTAGAAAACCCATAGGGAGATAGTCGAGTACGCACCCATTACTCTAAACGGCATCTTACATGCCCGTAACATGATTGCAGTGCAAGAGGGTAAACAGGTGCAAGAGGCAGTGAGCATCTGATTATGGGATGGCTGAACCTTAAAACTCGTTTCTGTAAACACATCCACACTGGCCTTATGCCTGTAGAGTCCCTTGGGCCACATCACATGATTAAGTCAGCTCTGCTTTATCTCTGCTTTTTGTCTCTGTAGAACCGCTTGCAGCCAACAGGACCATGACATGCAGGCTAAGTAAACCCACAGTAGCCAACAGTGCCAGGTCCTCTTCCGCAGTGTTAAAGCTTCAGCGATTCAGAGACTGAGAAGCAGCAAAAGTACTGATTGGAAATATTAAACATAGGTAACCCAAGGGACTCTGACCTATTTGCCACTTGAGCTGACAAGGCCGAAGTGGCAAAGGCAACCGTGTCGCTCGGGCAAAGAGGTAGGCGAAAAACATACAGTGAAAACATTGCTTTGGTTACACAAAACACTTCATACATCTTTCAACTACAACATAAAAGGACCTGTACAATAATGCTATCCAAGAGCTGTGAGCCTTAGGCAAGCTCAACTCCTATAGTGCATGTGCGCACAGCGCAGTAAAAAAAGTACAGGAGTTGAGAGCCCAAGGTCTGTGTGCCATGGTCTCTTATTACCCTTCAGTTTGAGGTTATGCTTTTGACCTGTACTCACTACAACTGATCCCCTCCAGTAAGATAGCTTGTTTCCCTGCAGAATTGCAGTTGAGTGCTTTTTCCATCCCTAACAAGGGAACAAAAATGTATATACAGAATAGGTGGGCCTACGTCAAAAACGGAATACAAAAATGAACGATGGTTTAGCACCTGAAGCTTCAGAGGTGAATCCAAAGGATTATCATGAACTTTTATCAATGGAGACGTTTTGACCATCCACATAAATGGGACTGTAAAAGGTTACGGGAACTCTAACTGACTTAAAAATAAACTATACCTCTCATTGGGGGAAAAGCACTCAATCTGCTTCGATAGCCAACATAGAAAAGAACAAAACAGCACAAAGTACAAAGGATATCCAGTTTGTCACTAGTCACAGAAGAAGCTGACTCCACTCAAGACTCACCTACCAGCAAGGCTCCAGGGCTGTAAAATCTGGTAATATTAATTTTAAAAATGGTATAGAGAACATTTACAGCAGATCACCACCATAAATGTTTTCTAACCCTCAAAGGTCTAAATAAAAACAGCTAAAAACATTACAGCACTGGGGTGTTCCTGATGAGTGGGTCCTTACGAAGCGTGAGTCCATGCATTGGCTTTTCCTTTGAAAAGGCCAAGTGCAAGAACCAATCTCAGGCCTGCACATTAAGGAGGCTCTTTAGCTGGAAGGTCATCATCTCCCTGTTGTCACAGGAGCCCATGGGGAAAGACACCCAGTGACTGGGGGGTTTGGGCAACACGCTGGGCAAGGGCGGCTCACTGAACTTTGGTCCTGCGTAGCTCGGACTTCCCTGGGCAGCCAGGAGCGTGTTGAGGTGTGACACGGCGCCCTCCCAGTTGTGATCATAGTTGGTGGCAAAGCGGACAGAAGCGCCTTTGTCAGCAGACGCGGCCTGCCGCGCCTCCGGAGACCTGTGGTAGGCTGTGCTTTTGTCACCCCGGCGGTGGCCATGGTGGTGAAGGCTCCCCGTAGCTGAGGCTGTTACTGCTCCATTTTGATCACGGCTTCTCTGCTTGACCCGACCCAGCTGGTGATTCTTCTTGGGCAAGGCGCGCTCAGGGTGGGAAATTGGAATGTTGTACCTCTCTCCACCTCCCATACTGCGTTTGCACTACGTGTCACCTTTAAAGAGAGAATACTGTGTTACAACACAAATGTGCATTGGAATACTGCGGTCTTGGTTATACATTTTAAGAGCGTGATCAGTTGTAGCAACAGACAAATGCTCAGCAATTACCCGTTTGCTCCTCTATTGCCCCGCAGCGCCCCAATAAAAACACCGTATGAGGGCTACGTGCAGACAAGGCAGCCGCTCTGTCCCGCCCCTCCCCCACAGCACAGCGCAGAGAGCAAAACAGCCCGACCCACCTCTTTGTTGTGAAAAAGTTGTCGAAGCAGAGTCTCTCTGTCTTGAGTCTCTCCCCTCCGGTCGGTCCCCAGGTCCTTGAAGTAGCCTTCTGTCTACTTCTCGCTGCACTTTTGAGTCCAGCAAGATCCGAGGTTTTCATGTGCCAGTTAGCGTTGTTTAATCGCGGAGCTGAGATGAACATCAGCTCGCCCCGGCGCACGATGCTCCAAGAAGTCGAAGACCTGTGTGAGAGACATTTATCGTTATTTTAATACAAGAAATCGAATCGAACACAAATAGTTCAGTTCCACTACGCATTGACGTGTTTTCCCGATGAAGAAGGGCAGGTATGCGTCTAAGTACATTCCTGTGTGCGTCACTGGAATTTACACGGCAAAATAAATCGAAAAGAGGAAGTGGCCGCAGTTGCTATTCGATTCTTCATACTCGGACTTTAATAATAAACTGAGACATTACGTGGAGGCAACTGCGACAAATTTTCTTTGCGTGCCGCTCTCTGGGCTCAGCCGCAGTCGAAGCCCTTTGTGGCAGCTTTGCGTTGTTGTTCCATAAGAGCGAAAGACGCGCCTGACGTAGTTTTTCTTGTCCAAATATCATTTAAATCGACAACATTGAATATTAACCATGCAAATGTCGCCTTTTCCATCTGGGTCACATCCTTTTGGCACCAAAACAAAACAAAGAACTTCGAACCCAATATGGCGACGAGGCAGAAAAACAACAACAGCTTTTCTCTTACCGACTTCTCCAGGCTTGTTGTTGAAGCCCTTCGTCAGAAAATGTCCGGTTAGCCTTTAAATCCCTGTGGGGGGCAACGACGTGGAAAGCACAGCGAGTTGATTCTCCTGCGAACCTGTCAAGCCTTGAGATTTGTGTGGTATATATAGTGGTAGGTTGACGCCACTTCTCCCGACTGTCTGAATTGCAACAAAATGGACTCTTCGGCAGAGATATGTAGCTTGCCCCAGCGCGGCTCTGACCAATAAGAGGCCGTCGTGAGACCGCGCGACCAATCACAGCAGAGACTGCCAGACGCATTCAAAGCCTGTTGCCAGACCGGTGACGTCAATGCCGGACCCTCCTCTCTTCCTTTGTTGGGGGTATTTCCTGAAAGAAGTGTGAAAACAACGACCAACAGCCCACTAAAATCACCAAAACGGCCATGAATTCTAAATAAGCTCCGTAGCAAACGTAACTGTTGTTGAATACTGCGATACATTAATGCTTGTTGTGACGATTAGACGTGTCTCGGTGTTATGCAATAGCACTATCAGATATGAAGAATGAGGAAAGACAGAGAAGGGGTGGTGGGTTAGAGCGATGGCTGGAGGGGAAGAAGCTGGTTTTCAGAGCTTTCACAGTTGCTGTTTTCATGGGTTACGATAGACAGAGACAGCTGCAACAGGCAGCAGACAACCACAACAACCCCCTATCTCTACCCTTTCATAGAAACAAAACCATTACCATCTTGGAAAAAACTCAGATAGTTTAGGTCTGTACTAATCAGGTTTTTGTTGGCAGACGTGATAAATAGAAATAGGTAGTTGTTCCTGTCAAATTTCTAATATCAAGAGGATGGAAATACATACTTTGGTGTTATTCTCCTTCTAGTAACCACATACACCAAATCCAGGCTTTGTGATTGTCTTCTAATCATGTTTATCAGTTGGGCCATCAGCATTCTGTGGCACTATGACTTAAACAGGCCTCCCCCGATACTCTGGAGAAAAGGCGAACACCTCGAGCCGTTATAACAGTAGCTGGCAGCGTCCTGGAGGGGAGGTGGGTAAACACGAAGCAGTAGAATGTTGATCTACTGACACTCAAACTTGGCCCTTTCATTTTTTTTGTTGTGGGTTATTATTCTATTTCGTGAATGTTCCATTTTGTAAGTTTTTGTTCTTCAAAATTGTTGTAAGAAAGAAGATTTTAGTAATAGTACATAATGTCGTTTTTTCTCATTAAGGTCATTGCCCCTGGATATGTGAGCGTTTCCTTCCAACAGGTTTTATGGGAGGCCACTAGTCCAAGTTTGATGAATGCAGAGCAGCTTGATAGGTCTACTCTTATCTTGAGTCCATGGTCCATATAACTTTCCACCCTTGTTAACAACAACCGATTCTCTAAATGGTTGCGCAAGGATATATGTGTCAGCCAATGTTTGAAGCCAACGGCTGTGGGAGGATATCATGCAAACCAACCTTTGATGGGTGGGTTGTACCCGCCTTGAGATAGCTATGTAAGGAAACTAGGTCACTTCAGGCTCCTGCAGGTCATCCAGAGCTGAGCAGGGGAGTGAACAGGGGAATGTGCTGCCAAATTTGACGAGTCAGAAAAGGCTGCACTGTGTCCGCGTAGGCAGGCTGCACTATCAGTTATGGAAAATGCACCCGTAGCATAATAGAAAAGAATAGAATAGAATAGAATAGCTTTTATTGTCATTGTATATGATAATACAACAAAATGCATTTGTGCTGTGCCTGAATCTTTGAACAGTGATCAATAACAGCAATAAACTATAAATAAACAACTATAAATAAATAATAAATAAATAACAATAAATAAACAACACACAGTTCCATTCATACAATAAAACATAAGTAGTCCCACAGCTCAAGATGTTCCAATAGCTCAAGATGTCTCATATGACATGTCTCGACATCCTATATGGCATCACGACATCATATGACATCACATATGACATAGGACATCACATGACAACACATATGATAAATGACATCCCATGTCCCTTGCCCCGTATGACATCACATACCATAACAGTTTTGTACTAAAGCTGTTGGGTGTGTTCTCTGTTACATCACAAAAGGTTCAACAGCCAGGGGGTTAATTCAGTCATCCAGGAAGTAAGACGTCTAGAAAGACACATATGCTGACTACCAAACCCATTCTCTCTCTCTGTCTCTGTCTCTCTCTCTGTCTCTGTCTCTGTCTGTCTCTCTCTTTCTCTCTCTCTCTCTCTCTCTCCCTCTCTCTCTCTCATTTTCTGTCTGACTCTCTTTGTATCATTTTCTGTCGACTCTCTCTGTCTCATTTTCTGTCTGACTCTGTCTTTAATTATTAAGTTGTAGGTGTAAGAAGGGTTAAAGGTGAAAATGAAGCTACCAGAACAAGTTTCACATTATTACTCTGAATGGCTTTAGATGTACTGTGAATCACACCAACTCAAGTGACCTGAGAAAGATTAGAGGGTGAAACCATTTCACACCACACAACAAGTTCACACCTCCACCAAAGACACATTACAATACCTGCAAAACCCAGCAACCACAGAGATTCAAAAGATACCGAAGGAAGGAAGGAATACATTTATTTGGCATAGAAACCGTCCTATTATTCTTATATTCATTTTTTATGTTGTTTCTTTTGTGAAAATATGGCTTTGTTGCTTGTTTGCGGGCATATTTGCTCCCAGGAAGCAGAGACTGGTGGGGGGATGGGAGAGTGAGAGAGGCAGGGTGGGGGTGAAGTGGTGTTGCAGTTTCTGCTGTGCACCAGCAGAGGACAACACATACCCCTATATACAGGATGTGCTCTTTGATTCAACTGAGAAATCACTTTACAGCAGCTATGTGAACTGAGCGTATCATCCATGGAATTTTACAAATGCCTTTCCACATGTAAAAATAGAGAATTTAATGACAAAAACAGAAAAAGGAAGAAAAAAAACTGTAGTTCTCTATTTTCTTCCCTTTTTTTAATTGTCTATTGTTTAAGTATATCTGAGTCTTACATTTACAATTCTCAGTGTTATGAATTTGCCAAACAATACTGTAAATAACCAAGTAGCAATGCATTTGAAATGAGGTCATTCCATTTTTTTTCTACTTCAATCATTTCACTCAGCTGTCTAAATGTCTGGAAATCAGGAAGTAAGGACGACATTTAATGGACAGATTCAATCTAAAACAGAACCAAGCCCTTGCGTTTGTATCCAGGGTGATGTTTTTAATGGGGATTGTGAAACTGTGATGTAATCCCACAGACGACGAACAGCTCTGTCCTGACGTGGTGCTCTGCTGTTCCTGCACCTGGTGAGACTATGTGACAGAGAGGGCGCCTTAATCGAGCACATGTCTGCTCCTAATTACATTTCGTGCCTTCTGGCCTGCTGGATCCATCAGGACAGAGCAGGAGGAGACTCAGGCACTGCACCACATATAGACACAACTGCTCTACTGCTGGACCCTCTGTGTGTATTTTTCTGCCACATCATAATTCAAAAGGACGTTGCCCCAAGAGACACATGTCACAAAACATTCATCTCTGACCTATTTGCTTGTCTGGTTATCTGTCCCACTTCCCCTGTTATTTAGCATACTTCTGTCTAAATAGAGAAGCTAAAATAGAACATTGAATCATTTCAGAATGCCTTAGGTTTATGATGTTGTGACCTGATTCATTTGTTATTGAAGTGATAATACACTTAATTAGCCAGGGGGATATAATCTAGATTAAATGGCCTTGATTACAGAGGGAAGTTGGACTTAATATCTATGAAGAACAATAAAGAAATATCAAACAACCATTCTTCCCATCAACACACTAATGACGCTACTTTGTCAATAAGCATTGCATTGCCCCCTGTTGCCCTGCACACAACATTACACCAACTTTGGTTGGCTTTAACGAGTAACTGATAAACGACAGAAATGAATAATTAATTAGTTTAATAAAAAGATAGGTTGCCATGTTAGTTTCCCATCAAGGTCACGTTATACGCCTAAATCCAAAAATGTTTGATTAGTTTTAAATGGTATTATTGTAATTCTCTGAGCAATATGTGACAAATAACATGAAACAGAATTATTGCATCTAAGCGTGTGTGTGTGTTATAAACCATGCATGTTTGTATGTTTAAGCATGTGAGTGTGTGATCAACAACACAGGATCCTTGAACCCTCATGTCTGTGTACAACTAGGCCCACTCAAAAGAGGATGAGTGGAATGTAATTAGCGATGAAGGCGGCAGTAAAACCTGCACATTTAAACATGTTGCTGCACACGTGGGCGTCGGTAATGTAACACTGGTGAACAGCTATGGCTGGGTTAACACTTTAAAATGTTTGTATTTGTATTAATGTTTGACAGAAATGATCTCTGCTTCAGAGTAACAAAGACAAATCTGTACCCTTTGTACTGTAAGTGTAACCTAACCGTTTTTCATAAAAGAGATTTGATTTTTCCTCTTTCACTCTCTTTGTATTGACATGTTTTCACACCCAGCAGCATACGCCCTAGCACCCTTCTGGAGTGCTCTCCTTTGCCACGACCCTGTCTGTTTGAGTTTGCATCATTCATGGTAAAAAGAACACAGCATCTCTCACTGGCTTTCAATTATGTTGGCCTTTATGTCTATTATTTAATCAGCATGATATCAGCCCCTGTACAGTACTCACCCAGAAGAGAGCAGCTTATGGTTTGCGCTCTCTCTCTCTCTCTCTCTCTCTCTCTTTCTCTCTTTCTCCCCCCCCCCCCCCCCCCCCCCCCCCCCTCTCTCTCTCTCTCTCCCCCCTCCCTCCCATAATACCCAGAGCCTCCGCCACATCTTCTCCACTCAGGAGGCCACCAATCACGTCTGCAGGTCTGTGTGGTCACGCTGTGGCTGTTCTGCCGCTGAGACACACCGTGTTGTTCAGCACAGAACACAACGTTGGTCAGAGAGAACAAGGTAAGCTGATAAAAATTGTTTCCTGATTTGACTTCTGTTTTTTTTTCTTACAGTTTTAAAGAACACATGTTGCCTAGTGCAGCGGAAATGGCTCTGTTGTTATTCAAGAACAAAGGCTATAACTTAAATGAGTGCATTTGTGCAATATGATAATCTTGGCACTTTAAAGGCTTTTTCTTAATATTGTTTCTCATATTATTCCACTACTGCAAGAAATTTCATTGCTTTCATTTATTTTCTTTCGCGCAAAGTGCTCATTGTATTGTGAAACAATGTGGTAGAGCGCAACAGTAACTCATGAGGTTATTGCCACATTATATGTCAGAGTGGATGTCACCAATAATGCAACTTAAAAGAGTGTGTGTGTGTTTGTGTGTGCGTGCGTGCATGCGTGTGTGTACTTATGGTAAATGAAGATGTATTCACAGCTTTGTTTTTGAGGGGCAATCAATTTTGTTAAGGATATGACTGAATGACCCAAGTGCGTTAAGAGCCAAAATGTGCACAAATCTGTCACTCAAGGGCGAAAAGCAAATGCCTAGGGTGTGTAATATCCACAGTGCACCCATGGGCCCTCCAAATATTGTCCCTCGATTCAATAAGAGGCTGGTGAAATAATTTACTTTCAACCTTCCTGCCCATATATTTTCTGTGTTTTCATAAAGGAGTGTCCCATTTGAAATGAAAAACAGAAGTAATGATCGCTGGAAACAGAGTGGAGCTGGTGCATCAGACAGAAGGACCGATTCTTTGGTGTAAACAAAATTACCTTTTCCCTCATCACGTATATATAATTTAAGCTGCTCTCCTTGATGCACCTTAATTCATTGGCACTTCTAAATAGTGTTGCCTTTCAAGCAGTTTTGTGATCTTAACTTTAGTATACTTGTATATATTATCTTATTATAAAATATGTGATATTTGTTAGCAAAATAATCTATATTTTATTGTCATTGTTAAGCTGTTGTGCAAATATTCCAGCCATCATGTTGATTATAGACATCAACTTCTATTTATGGCAGCATTGTTTACTTTGGTCTAATCCTCTCACATCAGCTTCACTTCACTCTTAGTTCAATCTATTGATTGCATACAGTAGGATCACCACACAGGAGATGGTGACCTTCATCCACCCATAACTGGCACGTTACAATACAATACTCCCCAATTCCAATGGGGGGCAGTATTTGGCCTGCAAGCAAAGCTGATATGCCAGCATCATGTATTTCCTGTCATACCATCTCCGCTAGAAACTCAATACTAATGCAGTGCAACCACGAGTAAAGTAACCGGGAATATGAATTAAATATTCATTAACCTCCCCGTAATAACCCCATATCAGAAATAACTTAATTTGTCATTGGGACACTGACACAGAGAGATAATAGTAATAAAGTGTCACTGTCTGTGGCTCAAACACAACTCCTATGTCTCTCAACATCCTGTGGACATCAGGCTGTGCGTGTCTATAGATACATGAGCCGTGATCCTTCAGCCGTACACTTCATGCAAATCCTCTGTTAAACACATTATGCTGGTTTGCAATGCTAACAGCTGTTTGTTTACATGCAAATGACAGCAACATTCTAAAACATGTTGTGTGAAAGTGCTCATTTCATGCATCACACAGATCGTATCGGTTTTTAAGGAACTCATTATGCAAACGAATTAGATTAGGGCCTTTTGGTAAAACTGTGTTTGGGAATTTAGAATCAAGTACTTCTCGGTTTCTGACCTCTTGTGACTGTTGTCCAGCATCGGCCTCAGCTGATCATTATGTCTTTTCTAAATGATATTTTCAAGCTCCAAGTCCAATATTCACAGAGATAAAACATAATTGCATTTGGTGCTTCCCTTTTTGTTATCAACAGGAAGCTGCCTGATCATCTGTGGAATACAACCCTCAAGGTGAAGGTTGTTTATTTATCAAATGATGATTTCATGATCATGTTAGCCCTAATTACCAACTGTTTCCAGAAAAAAAATCAAGATTTATTTTGTACAGAAGAACTAAATTGAATAGTTAGTTTAGAGAAACATTATAGTTATATATATATATATATATATATATATTATATTATAGTTATATAAATAGCATACATGAATAGTTACATAGAAGTGAATGTATTCCTACTGTTCTGCTTACTATTGTGGAAAACAACTATACAATTCCATCTCTGTTGATTTTATTTGTTATATTCCAGGGACATTTAAAATGGAGGGATGGGAGGTTTCTACGTCAACGACAGCACAGGCAGACACAGACAGCACATCATCACCAGCGGGTATGTGGCCTCCAGTAAACACATTACTGTAGCTTTTCATTAACAAACAATTGACAACAAATGACTAGAAAGTAGAATCCAAATTGGGTTGAGATGTCACCCCAGCCTCAACTGACCCCCCTACAACCTCCCTACTCTCTTCATGTTTGGCGTCTTTAAGACCACTGTCGTTAAAATTAAAAAAACGAAATATATTTAAAATAATGTTACACGTTCTTAAAGTTCTGTGTTCCTACAGTAGGAAAGGTGCGTCCAGTTCCCATAGTTCTCCAACGTGGTCTCAAAGTACTGTGGTGACATCATTCACAATGTTTTAACAACTGTGACATCAATCATTATGATGTCCTCATTCATGTCTACCATTGCCTACTATTATAATTTGCATAATTTGTTTATTGCAAATAAAACACGACATAAACATGTAATTGACATGAAAATCCCCCATATGCACCTGCTGGACCCCTGAATGCTTCTGCCTGGTTTGGTGGCGAGTGGAGGATGGTGCTGGTGCATGCACAGACACGGGGTCTACACTTACAGTAGCATGAGATTTGAGTTTGTGACAGTATGTGGCGCCACACATTCTTCCTTTTTTCTTTACCCACCCAGCAAACGGGACCTGTGAGAATCTTGACTGTTACATGGTTCTGGTCGAGGCGGAGCGGACGGCCATCGGCTCCATCTGCTTCCTTGCCGGCCCTGTCACGCTGCTAGAAAACGCTCTGGTGTTGGGGGTGATCGCTGCCACGGCCACCCTGAGGCAGAGGCCGTCCTATCTGTTCATTGGCAGCCTCGCCTTGGCTGATATCTTCGCCAGCTGCTTCTTCACCACCAGCTTCCTTGACTTCCACCTCTTTCACCACAGTGATGGCCCCACTGCCTACCTCTTCAAGTTGGGTGGTGTCATCATGGCCTTCACTGGCTCAGTTGGAAGCTTATTGCTGACTGCCCTGGACCGCTACCTCTGCATCCACCAGGCCTCCAGCTACAAGGTGCTGCTTACCCGTCGTCGAGCTTTGCTGAGTCTGCTCACTCTTTGGAGTGCCATCATCCTCATCTCCTTCCTGCCTCTGATGGGCTGGAGGTGTTCCACTGGCCTGGCTCCACCCTGCTCCCACCTCTTTCCCTACATCAACAAGAGCTACCTGGCCTGCTGGACCAGCTTCATTCTGGTGCTATTGGCGCTCATTTTGGTGTCTTACGCTCTCATCCTGTGGAAGGCCCACCGCCATGAAGCCTCCATGACCAGCGTCCAGGCAGCAGCAGGAGCTGGCCAGGTCCGCATGAGAATGGATATCCGGCTGGCCCGTACCTTTGGTCTGATACTACTGATACTTGTGGGCTGCTGGCTTCCTGCTCTGTCCTTCATGCTGGCCGATGTCTTTGTGCTCCTGAGCAGCGCCCAACAGAGGGCCTTTGCCTTTTGCAGCACCCTCTGTCTGGTCAACTCTGCAGTTAACCCTTTACTATACGCTTTGCACTGCCGAGAGCTAAGAGTTGCTTTAGTGCAGCTGCTACAGGGCCTGTATGTGATTACAAACTGCCGAAAATGTGCAGGGAACTCAAGCCCAAGACACTCGTCCACAGAGGACAACAACTGTACTGCCGTCTCTGATAATGAAATGCCCAAGACAACAACCACCCAACCCAACTCAATCTCAGAAATGGTGGACAGGCAGAAGATGACCATCAGAAAGTGACAGGGGAGAAGGAAGGAACCACTGTGTTTATCGCATTCTACTGGAGTGTTATATATATACTGTACATTAAATAATACAGTGTAATGACAGCATCAAAAGTTTCACAAAAGGACAAGAATCAAATCTACAAAACATACATGTAGAGTACAATATAGTTGTAAACAGTTTTTTTACTTTTGAACGCTTTTTGAACGACGGTAGATTATCATGACAATATCTTGTCTATTGCTAGAAACAGGTGCACATTATCAGTTGACAAACTTTCTATATTCTGTGTCTAACATATTTACAATTTTAACCTGGTTACACTTGCAGTTGCCACAACAAATCGTATAAGGGGTACATTAAGTTGTAGTGCAGTGTTATCCATAATTAGGATCTCCTTTGTGTGTTTCTAAATGCAGTATTCTACTTACAAGGAAGAGATAGTAGCATGTTGTTGTATGAAGGATGCTGATACATTAGTAATAGAGTCAAATTCTCTCACCAGTCAATGGTTGTATGCTCAAAGGTTTAGCTTTTTGTAGCACAAATGACGTATTGTGTATTAACCTGTAACCTTTCACCTCTCTGCCAGTGCTTCAGCGCTCTCTTTACTATGAAATACTGTGTCCAGTGAAATGAACTGCTGACTTTGGGTTCAATTCACGGTAGAAAGTTGGGTGCTTGTATGAGTGTTTGTCCCTAAGCGTGCAGGAAAAGAGGACCCTGTGGGTTGCCCATCTGCACATGAATGCCAGGACTCCACAAAAGCCCAATGCATGGGAGGGCTTTGCACAATGTTCACCACATGAGTGCAAGCAGTGTACTGAGGTAAGTGGGGCACATGTCAGGCAGAGAAAGCACACAGACACGGGAACACTCTTTGCAATACTAACAACTGGCAGCTGTGGTAACTCACATGCACTTAGCACATGCACATATAGGGTAACAATAGCGTTGTCACTACTAAACCAATACAGCCATTAATCTTTGGCTCATTAGATACTAGCGTGTGCACTTGTTTCAACCACTATTCAATGTTAAATGATTAAATATTGCTATTAAATGCTCTGTTTTGACTCTGGATTTCTTTGTTTTTACTTAAGCCAGTTCCATAAGTCAATGTTACTTAACTGTCATGCTTACTCACTGACAAGACAGGCTGATATTTGTATATTTGTGATGCTGAAACTTAGAAAAGAAGAAGAGAGGGAGTATATGTTCATTTTTTCGACATATAGTGTCCAAAACAATACTGTGCTGATTTGCTTGTCCTTCGGTGTCCCTCAGGTCAGAAAGCAGATAGATTTCATCCCGGAGGCTTTACATCCAAACAAACCAAAATAGACGAAGAGAATATGCTTCTAAAAAGCAAATGCAGCTGAATTGATTGAATGCATTCTGAACGAGGTACACCAGACGCAAGCGACACTAGCCAGCTCTGCATAGTGATACACTCGCTACTCACTGAGGCTTTGTGTGCAGTCTATCCTACAGGTTCCTCCACAACAGTAATGAATGCATATGATTAACATTTTCAGTAGTACACTGACAGAGCATAATGTATTATAGATTAGGTTCTGTGTGTTGACTTCATTTGTTATGCAATTGTTCATTTTCCCCACTGAACAATAAACAATGTTCAGTTTGATTCCATCATAGTAGCTGATGGGAACCAAATAACCCAGGGGAATTCCAGGCACAAACCTTGGCAAACAACATGGTGCCGGTGATTCATTATTGGACATGCCAGTCTCAACAAGTTCACAAGGTTGTGTTTTGCTATCGCAGGCAACAGAATAGGATTGGTACTGGGGGAAATAAATAATCTAAAAAAGTGCAGGTGACCATGAAGTTACCTTATTAGCTCCACATACATAGTGCTGTGCTGTGCTTGCTGCACAGCACAGCACTTGCTGTTGTGAATGGCAGTTGACAAATATTGTATTTACAATATTACACAGTAAAGGAACCTTTCTGGGGACAGCACTTTCTCACATGCAAGATGTGTGTTCTGTAACTTGGAATAGCACTATCCTAAGTCATCACTGTCTACGCTGTATGGCCAAACGTATGTAGACAACTGAAATTACACTCATAAGTCAAAGGTTATTTTATTCATTCAGGAACATGGCTGCATCTGTGTGCCTACGTTTGGCCTTAAGGGCATCTTGTGCGGTTGGGCACTGTTGGGTGATAAGATCTGGCTTGCAGGCTGTAATTCATTCATCCCAGCGGCTTAGTTTGGCTGAGGGGCTGGGTTGCCTACAGGCTCAACAAGTTCTTCATGCTGATACAGGAAAGGACCTTCCGCAGGCATACCACAAAGTTCACTGGAACTAAAATGTAATTTCATGCACCTGTTACGCAACCCCCGTGTCTACATACTTTTGGCCATATCATAGTGTATCACCATGCCTCCGTCCAGACTCGGCGCCAACTTCTCATTGTATTTGTCTTAGCAGAGAAAATAGGAAAAGTCAATGAGGCTCAATCATTGTAGATATTTATGACGCACGCGTTTGTATCTACAAAAGAAACGCGATCTATACCGCAGAAGGATAAAGTCTAAGAACAAGACGTGGATTATTGATCAGCTCCCTGATTTACCTGATCACCACCACCAGACGTCTCGTGAACCCTCAATTTGAGTTCAACTGAGAACAGTCCACATCGACAATAGGGGAGGGTTGCAGCAAATTCCTAAATGAATTCGTCGAAAGAACGAAACGAAATCACTGTAAATGTCGACATGTAAAACTCGCTAAGTAAACTATGTGTATCGAGAACACCGACGGGCAAAATAAACAGAAGTTAAAGCAAATAAGCCTTGGTGGATATTTTGAGCCCCCCTATTTTCCCTCAGTGGTACGGTCCGCCATTGTGACGTTTTAAAAATTGAGCAGGCAGGTCGGCAGTTGGTTTACTACTCAGAGAAGAAAATCCGTTGTTGTGAGGAGACGAAGAAAGGCTGAAGAAACCCCAGGAACCCTCAGCGACAGCCGCGAAACTCTGATACCGCGCGTGTCTGCGGGACGTTTGTGTCGAACTTGTGTCCACGTTTGGTTTCGCTAACATGGCTTGTGGAGCGACGTTAAAGCGGTCGATGGAGTTCGAGGCCCTCCTCAGTCCCCAGTCTCCCAAGCGGAGGAGGTGCAATCCACTACCGGGGACTCCGACCACTCCGTCCCCGCAAAGATGCAACCTCCGCCCCCAACTCGACAGTCCGGCGCGTTCGATGTCTCCTCAGGCCACGGGAGGCGAACACAGGCTCACCCCAGGTACACAGCGGGACATTCTTGGGTTTTATCTGCGTTTAGAGTGGGTGTCATGGGGGAGGGGGTTTGGGTGGAGTGGAGTGGGTAGCTAGCTAGTAGATCATCATAATGGGGGGTTGAAGGCTAAACGTTAGCCCGGCTAAGCTAACGTTAGCATCGCTAACTTGCCGACATGGAGCATTTGTCTGATCTGAATAAACCCACCGATGTGTAACAGCAGAACAGTCTGTAGACGTTCATCCGTGACACCAGGCCGAGGCATGATACTAGCTGGAGGAGTTAGCAGAGAACGGCGGTTGTTGGTTTTGTTCGCATTTAAAATGCAAAGTTATGTGTTCGACTCTGATATCTGTATTAAAAGATTGAACTACTTAAGATTTATATGTGTGTTCAGTCAGACGTGGGTTCAAATCTCAAGCCTCCTGCTGTTGGTTTGGAGCGGTTCATAGCAGTTTAGCTGGTATACTTGATGTGTTACGTTGTTATACACAGGAATATGTTGGAAACAAAAGAGCCCCAGTGCGCTCTGGTTGTAGTTCCACACCTGACTGGCTGCCCGGACGCCAAATGGCATCACAGCAGCAGCAGCAGCAGCAGCAGCCGCATCATCGCACCCTGTCACCCTGGAGCTCCGTGGATAGTGTGCGTTGAGCTTTAGTGCCACAGTTGTCTCGCATTGGGGAGGGTGAGGCAGTGGGGGGGTTACCAGCATTCACCACAGACATTTATTTCCCTCCTCTGGCCAGGAAGGAGGCATTGTTCATTTCCTCTATGCGTGCACTTCTGCCTCCCATTGACTGGAAAGCGCATCTCCCCCCCCTGTGAGAGCTGCACTAGTGAAAACAAGATGATTATCTGGGTGTCTCCTCTGCAACGTCCATGAGGCTTATTATACATGCAGGACGCTGGGAGCGGGCTGGACCACAGCACAGAGAGACTCGATCCTGATCCCTCTGCATTGTGACTATAATCACAGGATCCCTCCATCACCTGGGAGCGTCAGAGGGTCCCCAGGCTGAGGTGGCCATGCTGTGCTCAGGCCTGATGTAAACCACTGGAATGTTTTCACCCCAGTGATAAAAACCCCTCCTTTGTCTCTGGTTCGGGGTAGTTAGCCGGGTCATTCTTCATGGAAAGTAATCCGTCTTCTTGCTGTGAAGTGTGTTGGCTTCCATTTTGATTCATACTTCAGTGACTAAGACATCTAAAGTGCACTGCTGCATTCCTGATAACCAGTTTGCATGGGCAAGGAACCTTTTAAGACAATAAATATCTTGTGTTGGGGCATCCGATCTCAGCCAGGGGGTGCTGCGAGGGGAATCGTTGCTTTGATGCATGAAATTATGAAAGGTGAATAATTGCTTTTCATTAGATTAATAATGTTGTGGCAAATGATACATAATTGCTGCAGGGCTGGCAGATGACATCATTCATTCTTCTTTGCTGCATGATTTTGTCAGTTGGCGGTCTTTCCACCTGTGGAGAAGGGAATTCATTTCTCGGAATTTCGGCTAATTCTCACGATGAATGTTGCGCTTCGTTGTCTGCCGGCGACGCATTCTCTTTAAAATGAAAGGAGATGGATGGTATCCAGTTGTGTTATCGCACCAACTTCTAACCGCCACAATCAAAGAAGAAGGATTTCTCTCAATGGTGCATGACTACCTGACAGTGAGAGTGAAAACTGAAGTAACCGTGCCAAACATTTTCATTAAAGAAACGACCGATTCACACAGTAGACTCCTGCTATGTGCGTCTTGCCTGCAGCATCCATTTTTTAAAGATGGGGGGGCGGATCACCGCTTGGTCCTGTCCTGTAAGAAAATGGTGCATGTTGCCGCAGGCTGGAGTGTAAAGCTCCTAGACGGTGTCGGGGACGGCTTTCTGACAGACTTCACACACGGGTGTCAACAGATGAAGGTGCTGGTGGAGGGAGGGAGGGAGGGAGGAAGGAAGGTGGCGTCGCTGCTGGCTTCCATTGAAATGCATTTTAGTCTGGATGTGAACCATCTGTGTCGGCGGTGTCCCGTTTAGTTTCTGTAGCCAAGGGAGGATCCATTTTCCTCATCTTTCTGAATACAGAGTGTTTACTGTGTGCTTTGGTTCCATGTTGGTATTCATAATGAACCATCATGATGGGTTTGTTCTTGGTGGTCTCATTGTTGCTCTTGCTTGGAGTTTGTTGCTGGGTAATCATCGGGGTGAAGTAGGTTTGTCTGCTGCTGGCATGAGGTCCAACCTACAACAGAGCTCACCTTCACCCAGAGAGGGGCCCCTCGTGGGACTGAAGCTCTAAGTCTGCCTGCCTCTCTGCTGCGGTTTGCCAAGTGAAAGCAGTTTTGTATTTAGCTAAAAGGTCAGCTGTCACCGCCTCCCACCCGCCGCTTCCCCCGCATGCTTTCCAGCCAGTCAGGTTTTCATTGTGGCTAGCAAGGCACTAACTTTAGGATACATATAGGGAGCTGGTATCTTCGGGTAATTACTTCACACTGCGGATGGCTTCACCCACTCCCTTACTCCTGCGTTGGTTAAAATTGCCCCTGGATGACACACAAGCCTAGTGTGCTAACGTGGGACGTGACGTGTCCCTAACAGGTGCAGTCCTCCCGGTTCACTGCTTGGCCCGATAGTTTAACAACAGTGAAACGGTGACACTGCAACACTGTTTGATCCTGTTTGGTTTGAACTCTTTGTTGATTTCCAGCAACACGTTTCCATCAAAATGAAATGAGGCGACCGGGTTGCACTGAATATTCGAGTTTTGTTCCTGCACAAACATACAACTCCCACCACCGCAGACGAAGAAGAAACATCTCTCTCAGTGGTTCATGACTACCTGGCGATTGAAGCTGAGAAGTGAAGTCTGTTTTCGTTAAATAAATGAGCGCAGATCCCAACAGTAAACCCTGCAGCTGTGCGCTCCATGTTTTGGCTATCCAGGCAGTATTTAGACTCTATGGTTGCCTCTCCCCACTATCAATACCTCTCCACATTAAACAATGACGGTTGATTCTGGCAAACAAGCTCAGGAAGCGAGTGTTTACTCATGGCCCTGTACTAAACGGCCAAGCCAAAGGCACAGTAGAGAAAGTAGAGCGCCTTGCGAGCTTAAGATAATGTCTCCTCTCCCGCGTGAAACCAGAGGCAAGTTTTTGAACACTGGACTCTTAATTGTTCACGCAGGTCCAAACACGGTGGTCCGGTTATATTGCTCCGGTCTCTCTGACGCGCCGGTGGACGGCTGGTTTGCCAGCAGGTCATGGCACCCTTGTTGTTTTTGATTTGTCCTTTGACGCATTTCACTGGGCAGCTTCCTCATAGTTCAGTTGCCAATTCCCACTTCTCTCCGCAGCGTCTAACGCATTGTTCATTAGTGGTCGTTCTTGAATCTGCTGTTGCATGTTGGGTACATGTTGGGAGTCGCGGTACGTCGCCAGCTAAGCCACCCTGCCTCTTGTCCATCCTTCAGGGTGAATTGAAACGAGCCGGCGCCGTTTTCTCTCCCTCGTCCGACCGATCCAGCCAACTTCCTGTCTTATTCACCGTTTCTGTTTGTCCTGAGCCTTTTCTGCCGAGGCTTCCCTCCACCTTATTCCCCCCATCTCCCGGAAGTCTCTGTGATTGATTGCTCGGGCCGCTTGTGGCAGGGTCATTGTTGCCAAGCAACGCCCACGGTCGGGACAGTAGCAGTTGGCAGCTCTGGAAGTGACGGGCAGCGGGTGAGCAGCTCTAATTGGTCAGTCAAAGGTGCTCTGGAGTGCTGATAGCATACCAGAACAGAGTGTCCCACATATTCACACTCGCACACATTTGTCAGAAATCAGCCTTTACTACGTACAGTCTCTGAATGGACTTGGCCTTTACTCCTTTAGCTTGTAGTGTGTGTGTGTGTGTGTGTGTGTGTGTGGGATCCTTTGCCTCCCTGGAGCCAGCCCATCCTCATTCAGCCAACGCACCAATCACATTCTGCTCGCCGGCTCTTTTCTCAAAGCGCTCGCACAGAGGAGACCCACGTCTCTCCCGCCAGCGAAGCAACACCAGTGAGCAGGGTGAGGAAGAAACATGGCCGCCGGCTCCCTTCCCACCCAAGATAACCGAGGCACAGCTCCCCAGATAGAAGCTCAGCATACGTGCAGACATCACCCCCTCCTCCAGACTGGAGCCAGATAAAGTCCCGCTTGTACACATGGTTATCTGCTCTGCTTTAGGCTGGAGCCTTTTCTGTCGTTTCCCCCCCCAGTAATGTTTTGAACTTTGAACCGTTTAATTGGATATGCATGTGTGTGTGTGTGTGTGTGGTTGTTTTGACGCTGGACCGTAGGGCAGCACAGGGTTCATCCTAGGGACAAAGCTGAGATAATGGAACCGTGAATGTATTCTCAGATGTGGTACATTTCTTTATGGAGGTCTGTATCAGGATCATTTAAAAGCGGTTAAAGTAACTTTTGATTTCAAATTAAACACCAATTTTCCCCCGTCTTGTATCTCGGTTCCGAAGCTCTCTCCAGGTAGACGCTCATGTCCTGGCTGGTGATTGGTTGCATCATTATGGGCCCGGACTGAGCTCCAGACTGCACGAGGTCACCGAGCCGGCCCTGCCGTACTCTGCTTCACGTCGACTCTCTGCGTTGCGGTCTAATACGACACAGATCTGTCCCAAGCTAACAGCTGTCGCCTGGCACCGCGCTGTGTTCTCATGAAAGGCTTTGGGACAGAAGCGAAACCGATAGTCGTAGGATCAAAAAGTGTGTGTTCCTCAGGTGTGCGCCGTGTGTTTGTCGCAGCGGCAGTACGCTTATTGCTAATGCGTGTTCATCGCCTTTAAAAGCTCTGTTTTCTGCTATTCAATGCCTGTGAAGGAGAGAGAAGGCAGACTGTGTGTGTGTGTGTGTGTGTGTGTGTGTGTGTGTGTGTGTGTGTGTGTGTGTGTGTGTGTGTGTGTGTGTGTGTGTGTGTGTGTGTGTGTGTGTGTGTGTGTGTGTGTGTGTGTGTGTGTGTGTGTGTGTGTGTGTGTGTGTGTGTGTGTGTGTGTGTGTGTGTGTGTGTGTGTGTGTGTGTGTGTGTGTGTGTGTGTGTGTGTGTGTGTGTGTGTGTGTGTGTGTGTGTGTGTGTGTGTGTGTGTGTGTCCAGGTAATGTTAAGGGAATTGTCTTCATATTTGTGCAGATAACAATGCAGGACTCTGCTTCCCTCCAAACAGTTGCCTTTCAGTTTGGACCTGGTTCAACAGTGGAAGAATGTGATTGTGGTACTGCCATCATCTGATTTGGCTCCATTTTTCCTCCAACCTCATTAAATTTTCTAACAAAGCAAACAAGGCCGTTCCTCTTCAGCAAGCAAGAACTTGTTTTCCACAGCTTATGTGGACAAAGACGACATTGGTGTGTTACTGAGTCTTAAGTTGTAATCAGGGTTGAAGCCTGGCTCTAATAAACAGGATAAGATGTAGATGTCTGCCTGCTCTGACCCACGAGCCGCTGTCTAAACCAGACCTACAGTTTAATCTCCAGAGTCTTGGCTTGTTTCTAAACCCTCGTCTCTCTCTTTTGCGCCCCGACAGAGCAAATCTTCCAGAACCTTCGTCAGGAGTACAGCCGCATCCAGAGGCGGCGGCAACTGGAGGGGGCCTTCAACCAGACGGAGGCTTGCAGCTCCAGTGACGCCCCCAGCCCCAGCTCCTCCCTCACCGCACCCAGCTCCCCACCAGGTAACGCCCACACTGGGGCCGCCCGCCCGCCCGCCGCTGACATACAGTCATCCTAAAGAAAGCAATTAATGCAAAATAAAGTCAAACAAAGGCTGTTTGTAGTGTTTGCCCTCACAAACAAAACAGCGATCCAGATAGTAATAATAAAGCTGACCCTCTACACTCGCATCTACATGTCTGCACTCTGTATAGATAGTTTAAGCTCCTGTTTTGTTACATTTGTCCGCATTGGTCTCACTGCTGCTTGTTCAAGTCCACCAGTGTGGCATCAGCGTTGTAGTTCACTATGTCCAGTGGCGATTTTTGGCCAAGAAAGGAAGAGTTCTCGCACGCACACAAGGTAGTTTACGGTGCGAAATGTAAGGCAAGCTTAAGGGTCGCCAGCCTCTCCTGCTTATTTATTCTCCGTCCACAGCAGCGTCTCGTAGATCACCATGCGCGCCGCACTCCTGCTAACCTGACCTCTTTGTGTCCGTGTGAGTGCCATTAAAGCCTCGTCCTCACTCTGTCATACCAGCCTGTGATTTATACACGTTTTAGCCCTAAAGGCTCCTAGCAGCCCCCAAAGTGTGTAATGAATCACGAAGCTGAGGCAGGCTCAAGTTGCACAGTGAAGGACACAGTGGAAAGAGTGAGAGAAAGAGCCATCAAAAGAGCCGCGTGACCCCGCTGAGGTGAGCGGGGGAGAGAAACGGCAAAGCTTGGCTAACACCTATTTCTGGAGAGAGGACATTTTGTTGCCTCTGTGACTTAGAACCGCACGGACACCGTGACCCGGCCAGGCTTTTAATAGCCCCTTCTGTCTGTGCTCCTCAGGTGCCTCGAGGAAGGACCAGCCCTCGTTCACGCTGAGGCAGGTGAGCTACCTGTGCGAGCGCCTGCTGAAAGACCACGAGGAGAAGATCCGGGAGGAGTACGAACAGATTCTTAACACAAAGCTTGCAGGTAAGCCGGATGACGCTCCTTCCTTTTGTTTCCGTTCCTGTGATCAGATTCCTTATCAACACCCTCACCGCCTCTCCTCTCCTCTTCCTCCCACAGAACAATATGAATCTTTTGTGAAATTCACACAAGACCAGATCATGCGAAGATACGGCGCCCGGCCTGCTAGTTGTACGTATCATTGTGCGCCGTCCTCATTTTGAAAGGTTGTCCCCGTGTTTGTGTTTCATATCTGACTCGTCCCTTCATGTGTTTCAGACGTCTCTTGAACTCGCGTCCATGAGATCCCAGCTCTCTCTCACCAGACGGCTGCTGCTCTTCTACTGCTCCTGCTTCCACTTGATTTTTGTTTTATTTCCTATATCCCTCCCTCTCCCCTCTCCCCTCCCCCCTCCCCATCTGAACCTGTTTGGGTGCCATGGTTTATCCCATTTTTAATCCAAAAATTGATTTCTTACTTCAAAACTATTGCTGCTGGCCAAAAGTTAGAAGAATCTTGAAATAAAATGTATAAAGCCCCCTTTGACCTTGACTTGTTGATATGCTCTTACTGGAAATCTTTGACTCAGCAGATTTAGTGTCAATCTTCTCGCCGGCGCTGTAGAAAAGCTTGGCTGATGTGATCATCCTGTATAACCTCCCAGCAGCTGTATTTAATGGCTCCTGCTTCTCACATACTCCCACTTTTTTTCACCCCCCTTCCCCTCCCCCGCCCCCTCCACCTCACAAACTCTCTACCCGAGAATGTGGATTTTTTTTTCCCTTTTGAAAAAAAAATAAAAGTTCTGTGATTTAAAGTCTGTTGTCTGTGCCACATTTTACTGTTTTATTTTTTTTTGGAACGGTAGATTTTAAGAGAAACCGACTCTATTTCCTCACAGGACTCAAGGTTGTGATGTCATACTTGGTGTAAAACAATACTTTTAAAGCTATCTATAAATCTATCATTTTGTAATTCATTTTATGAGAGGCATGTAAAACGACCCATAAACCATCTGAGATGCCATCACGCCCCCTGCTGGTCACCTCTTGACTTGCTGTTGGGATGCTGAACTGTATAATAATGTATAAAGTGTTGTGCCTTTGCAAAACTAATTCCTTGTGCCAGAAGCTTATTCTGCATTTTAGTGTGATTACTACGCAAACTATTCCATGGTTCTTAATTGTGAGCTTTTGCGCCATCGTGTGGTGTGTGTGAGGTAGCGCATTACATGGTAAATGAAGGTGAGCCTTTGTTTGGCCTCAGTGGACTTTACTGAATTAGGTGCTGCGGAATCTGTGTGGTGCCCAGTGTGTGTGTGCGCGCGTACGCGTGTGTATATCCGTGTGTGGGCGGGAGGGTGTTGTGATCTAATAGATAAGCGTCTAGATAACGAGGCTCTGTTGCTGGTGACGTCACAGTTCCCAGGTGTGGCCGTGCTGAGCAGGTAAGCGGTGGCAGCAGAGGGACTCTGGGGAAACGGAGGCTCCACGGTGTTAAGTAGGGGGGAAAAGGGGAAGAATCCGCGGTTTGAGCGGAGGAAGGAAGTTTGTCTCAGGAAAAAGCAACAGGAGCTCTATAATTAACTTTTCTCTCCTGTGCGACCAAACAGAACGTCGTTCCGAAGAAGGAGCTCCGCGCGCGCCTCTTTCCCTAAACATGGCGGACTGTCGCTTTAGAACAACATAAAGATGCGCTGTGATGTTTCCTCTCCATCAGTGATTTTATACATGTTCCTGCTGACTCTGTGGACTCTTTAATCTAATCTTCCGAGCTACTGGGGCCGCTGACACGCTTCCTCTTTGAACATCGGGTGAGTAACGCTGAACACGGGTTTGAATTCGTCCTAAAACCAGAGTAAATATTCAGCTTTACCGAGTTTAAATGTATTTTTAAGCCGTGAAACACTGTAGACTACAGAGAGAGAGAGAGAGAGTCGTGTTTACGTCACCAGCTTCAGGCCAGTCAGTGAAACATAAACATGTGCTTCCTAAAATGTGTAAACATGACCATTGACGGTAGTATGAGGATCTGGTGTTAGTCTTGTTGTCATTACTGATTTTACATGTATTAATTGTTTTTTAACTGTTATGGACGATGCTTTCCTTCCTAAAAGTGGCTAAATAATCTGTGTGAGTATTAGAAATTGTTTTTTTACTTGTTCAGTTGTAGTTTGTGTATCATGTTGTCTATTTTCCAGCAGCAGTATAACAGAGACATTAGTTTGCCTAGTACAGATACCTGTTAAAGGACACTGTGGCATTGGAGAAGATACCACTTTACAGCTGTGTGTGTGCTGCAGCAGTGTTAGGTGTGGAGCCGTGATGGAGGACATGGACATGGACATCGAGCAGCAGGAGCCGTTGGACAGAGAAGCCAGAGAAGCAGACCAGCCCGACGGTAAGAGAAAGCTGGGCTGCTGCGAGAAGTTCCAACGGGCCGTCTCCAAATGGATGCTTCCAGAAACCTCCCGTGGCTCCTACTTGGAACGTGCCAACTGCTGCCCGCCGCCCATCTTCATCATCCTCGTCAGCATCGCAGAGGTGAGGGGGCTGGTCAGAGATCAGGGGTATGGATCCTGTGATCTAGTTTAGACCACATGTGCAGCCTACATCTGACTCCTATACGCTTCCAATCACACTATAGATTTCTTCTGGGACTGTATGTGACAGTGGATGGAAGCCTGGGTGGGACAATCCTGACATGAAGTGAAACTATTTGACCTTTTAAGAGCCTCTAATTTGATAATAGTCGGGCTTTGAGACGCTGAAACTGAGGCGCTCTTGATGTTCCTCCTCTGAATGCTCTGATTCATCCAGCCTGATCCCCACCGGCACCAGTTTGAGCTTTACTTTGGTATTATTATTATTATTTATTAAGGTCAATAAATGTGTGTTGTGGAATGTGTGGTGTATTTGTAATAAACCGTCCCCCTCAGAATCCAGCCGTTAGACGAGAGAAGAGCTTTAAACGGCTGTAACCTGGCAACATTTGCACATTACGGTATCAAAACTCTCTTCTCCCTCAGTTGGTTTGTGTTCTGTTTGCTGTCCCATGTTTGCTTTGTTCCCACTTCATTCAGACGCCACAATGCTTCTGCTCGCTCAGATGTTCACTGTCACTGCGTTTGATTGTCTGAGGGCTTTTCTCTATGGGCAGCAGGCACTCATTTATCCAGAGATCATCAGCTGATCGGGAGTCAATTCATGTCACGATTAGAGCCGAGCATTCACACGCACAAGCTGGCGAGTGTTTCCAGACAACAATGGATCTGTTAATGGAGCGGATCGGAGTTTGCGGTCATTTTAAACACTTTCTGCGTCTACTGCTGTGTTGTTGTGGAATCCTAGTTTTGCCAGTGGAATCCTGGGATTGCACCATTCCAGGGAATTTTATCGGTACGTCTTCTAATCCGATTGCCAGTTTCCGAGCGTTTGAATAAATCACTTGTTTCACACTAACGGCAGGTTTAACTTCATTGGCTGTGAATTCTTCTGCTGAAGGATTTACGTCTTCTTCGTTGTTGTGCTCTCGCTCCCTGTATCATGACCTACCGGGACATTTCCCTATAGGGTTAAAGAGCAAATTCATGTTCTCAGGACATCACGGGAGGCAGGAAGTGCATCACTATCCTTCACTCAGTTGATTCATTACAATAAAAGAGAGTGAATGAGATTAAAGTGAGTGATATGAGACCACTTTGCTGTCTGTTTCTCATTATTTGCTTCACTCGTATTTACCCAGCGGAATGTTCTGGTGTGATACAGTGTTTGGTTAGAGATGCTCCAGTCTCAGAGTGTTTATGATGAACCCTTCTCCTTTGTTTTCTCAGCTGCTCTGCTGGATCAGTAGGTTATTGGATTTGACCACATTTAAAGAGAAATAACTTCTCCCTGTGTCTCGCACTTCAGCATCCCGAGCATTAAGAATCTTGCACATTGTGACTTCTTGTTGCCTTCCCTTTCCTCTCTGTCCTTCATCAGCTGGCGGTGTTTATCTACTACGCCGTGTGGAAGCCGCAGAAGCAGTGGGTTACCCTCGACGACGGCATCTGGAGGAGTCCCCTCACCTACAAGTCGGAGAACAGGCAGGAGGCGTGGCGCTTCATCTCTTACATGTTTGTTCATGCCGGGTAAGGGCGGAGGACCGGAGATAACCCACAATATGGCAGGAAAACACACACACACTCGCACACACTTAGGAGGATGTGACATAATCCCACAGACGCACATTCGTCATGTGGTAAACAGTCCTTTTGGAGAAGCTCCTAATGTTGAGGGTTTGACTCCTGAGCCTGTTTGTGCTCTGTGGTCACTCTGCAGCGTTCTTGAGCAAACGTCCTATGTTGTTGTCGTAAGATGACGTTGGATCATCTGGTGACTGCTCTACCTCTTCCTCTTTAGCCTATTTTGATCGTTTCCCCCTATTTGGCACGTTGTGTAATTTAGTGCTCGTAACTGAAGCGCCTCTAATTTATGGTGCAACTCCCGGGAATGGAGAAGGAGAGAGGAGGAACTGATACTGACTGAGCCTGGAGTTGTCAAGGCAACGTAAGGCTGCCCCCTCCACAGCTGATATGACATCATAATCTGAGGCCAGATAAAGAACAAGGAGACCAAAAGACATGAAACACTATGAAAGGACTTCACGCTTTGTCACAGTTGCAACACCAAACATCGAGAGTAATCCTGTCCTCCTGTCTCCTCGTCTCCTGTGTGTCCCCTCCTGGTCCTCCCCCTGTGTGTCCCCTCCTCGTCCTCCCCCTGTGTGTCCCCTCCTGGTCCTCCCCCTGTGTGTGTCCCCTCCCCGTCCTCCCCCTGTGTGTGTCCCCTCCCCGTCCTCCCCCTGTGTGTCCCCTCCTCGTCCTCACCCTGTGTGTGTCCCCTCCTCGTCCTCCCCCTGTGTGTCCCCTCCCCGTCCTCCCCCTGTGTGTCCCCTCCCCGTCCTCCCCCTGTGTGTCCCCTCCCCGTCCTCCCCCTGTGTGTCCCCTCCCCGTCCTCCCCCTGTGTGTCCCCTCCCCGTCCTCCCCCTGTGTGTGTCCCCTCCTCGTCCTCCCCCTGTGTGTCCCCTCCTGGTCCTCCCCCTGTGTCTGTCCCCTCCTCGTCCTCCCCCTGTGTGTCCCCTCCTGGTCCTCCCCCTGTGTGTCCCCTCCTGGTCCTCCCCCTGTGTCTGTCCCCTCCCCGTCCTCCCCCTGTGTGTCCCCTCCTCGTCATCCCCCTGTGTGTGTCCCCTCCCCGTCCTCCCCCTGTGTATGTCCCCTCCTCGTCCTCCCCCTGTGTGTCCCCTCCTCGTCCTCCCCCTGTGTGTGTCCCCTCCCCGTCCTCCCCCTGTGTGTGTCCCCTCCTCGTCCTCCCCCTGTGTGTCCCCTCCCCGTCCTCCCCCTGTGTGTGTCCCCTCCCCGTCCTCCCCCTGTGTGTCCCCTCCTCGTCCTCCCCCTGTGTGTCCCCTCCCCGTCCTCCCCCTGTGTGTCCCCTCCCCGTCCTCCCCCTGTGTGTCCCCTCCCCGTCCTCCCCCTGTGTGTCCCCTCCCCGTCCTCCCCCTGTGTGTGTCCCCTCCTCGTCCTCCCCCTGTGTGTCCCCTCAGCGTGGAGCACATCGTGGGTAACCTGCTGATGCAGCTGCTGCTGGGGATCCCACTGGAGCTCGTCCACAAAGGCTTTGAAGTGGGAATGGTTTACATGGCCGGCGTCTTGGCAGGTGGGCATCAAACATCTCACCTCTCATCTGCTTCAGCTTTGTATTGTGCGGGCGGAGGCGCTGACGGCTCCGCCTTTGGTGCGACGGCTGAACATTTAGCTCAGCTTGAAGTTGCTGTTCTTCCTGTTTGTGCTGATCCTTCCTGTCTGTCCCCCCCTCAGGCTCTCTGGCCAGCTCCATCTTTGACCCCCTCAGTGCCCTGGTGGGGGCCTCCGGGGGGGTGTACGCCCTCATCGGGGGCTACTTCATGAACGCTGTGGTGGTGAGTTTGACCCCACTGGAACAGGAAGAACTGCTTTGATATAAAACATTCAAAAGTGTGTGTTTTTCTGTGTATTTAGGCCTCGAGTATTTCAGGGAAGTTTTGTTCCAAAGAATCATGGGATTTTTCAGATTTTTATTTTATTTTGAATGCTGAAAATTTAAGAAAAAAAACATCATAAATAGCAAAATCTGTGTGTAAAAAGGATGACTCATAAAATGGTGGTTTAACTCTTCTTTCTGCTCGTACAGTTTGGTTGTAACTTTGTCACCGTTTGTCTGAATCTGCAGAACTTCCGTGAGATGATCCCTCTCATCGGAGTGTTCCGTATCCTGACCATCGTGATGATCGGTGGGTTCCCGTCTCTGCGTTTCTCCTCACCGCAACCTCTTCGTCACCGCGATCACGCCTCGGCCTTTTCTTTGAGTCACAGTTGTTTTCTTCTTCTTTCCTCCCAGTGGGCACCGACTTCGGATTCGCCATCTACAGGAGATTCATCCAGGACGACGCCGGCATGAAGGTAAGGAGAGCAATCTGGTTTAGACATTTAGACGTTTCCCAGAGAATCCAGCCGAATCCGGCCCGGCCCGGCCCCCCCCCCTGCTGTGAGGAAGGACGGGCTGCTGATTAGCTCTCTGTAGCTTGTGGCAGAGGAGGATCAGCAGCTCCTGTCATCACACACACAGACACACACACACACAGAGCCTCATGTACAGACACGCACACAGACTCTACACACACTATTTAATCAAGAATCCTTCTTTACATTTTTTAACCCCTGGCCTTCGGTATCAACAGTTTAACTTGAAAGGATAAAACCGAGTGAACATGTCACCCCCCTCCCTCTCCTGACTCGGCTTGTTTGTCTTCCCAAAGCGTGACACCAGAGTCTAAACCCTGCTTCCTGTTTACCCTCCCCCCCACCCTGCTCTCCTCCATCCCCCCCCAGCCATCCCTAATTTGTTTTGGCTCACACACCGGTTGAGCTCGTTCTCCTGCTTGTCTCCGCTCGTAGGTGTCTTTCGTGGCCCACTTTGCAGGCATCGTGGCCGGGATGACCGTGGGCTACGTCTTCTTCAGCAACTACAACAAGAAGCTGCTGAAGGACCCCCGCTTCTGGATCTGTATCGTGGGCTACGTGGTCTTTGTCCTCTTCGCGGTGCTCTTCAACGTCTTCCTCTCCCCAGCCTCATAGGGCACCTAAAAAGCGCAGCTGCTCTGTACGTCTAAAACTAAACACTAAAGCCTGAGAGTCACGCTTGGGGGTGAATTTCAGGGTCAAACGTTTCTTTTCAGGGAGTAAATGTGGAATGCTAACATATCAGCTGAGCGCTCGGAGGAAAGGGAGCCCCCTGCTGTTCTGTTAGAGGCACTGCAGGGGAATCTACTACATTTTAGACAATAACTTCAGGAAAACGTGCCTTTTTAATAAGTTTTAATGATGAAATAAGTGAGTTCTTAACGACATGTTGTACGCAGTCGTGTCCTCTAACCTTTTGCTGTGTTTACATGTGTGTTTTAGATTTCTTTGTACTTTCAGGAATGCCGCGCAGGTCTCAGTAGTCACTCCTCCAAACTGTGTCACGGCACGTTTTCCGACATCTGGGATCATCAGTATTCACTCAAACGTGCCTTTACAAAATGCTAATCAATACCTCTGTGTCAGCTGACGGGCTGCGTGACCATATGAAGTTATGAGGGCGAAGATGCTCGTCTGCCATTCTGCTCGTTGCCTTTTGGGCGCGTGCGACGGTTTGATATGGCATCGTGGCTAAGTGCCTGCTTATTGTTTCAGTCACTTCCTGTTGACCGGATGCGACCAATTCGTTGTAGAAGTAATCAAGATGTATAACACGGTCGAGGCGGATGAATAGAGGGAAACGCTGTTGTTCTGTAGAGTGTTTCAAGCTTTTAGACGTCATTCGTATCTTTAAATCAAAGCCCTTTGACGTGTCAGCGAAGGTGACGATCTGTTGATCTTCCTCTCTTGTGTCTGTGTTTCTTCAGTTCGTTACTTTTGGAAGGATTTGAAATAAACAGGGTGCTGTGAAAATGCTAGTCTGTGTGTTTTGGGCTTTGGGACTTGGGCCATTGTGGTCCAATTTAGGGTTAATAATGTGTGTGTGTGTGTGAATGATCAGGCTTGGTCGAAAATATCCAGATTGTTATTTAATACAAAATCCACCTGTCAAGGGAATCTAAAAGAGATATTTCTGGATTCTGACATTAAGCATTTAGTCATTCTTTGGCAAATAAAAGTCTGGATTTGATGT
Source organism: Genypterus blacodes (assembly GCF_046128005.1). Classification (NCBI taxonomy): domain Eukaryota; kingdom Metazoa; phylum Chordata; class Actinopteri; order Ophidiiformes; family Ophidiidae; genus Genypterus; species Genypterus blacodes. The sequence continues at coordinate 2,513,897 of NW_027466911.1, read as the reverse complement.
TAGAGTGTTGGAACAATTGGAATATTTCAGTCTTAATAGGATCAAGTCCCTGATTCAGTTTGCAGATGTGAAATCTCCCCCAGAGTAAAGTTTAAGGTTTACGAGTTGTCCAGAGAACTTCCTGTCTCTGCATGCAAACAGTTGAGTACAAGTGAGAATTGATCGCTGTGATCAAAGGGAAAACTGCAAACGAACAACCGGGATTTTCCCAATACTCGTTAACCCCACGTGACCCTCTGCCTACCCTGTTGTTGTGCCGCTGCAGACTCGTTTGAATCAATTCCGCTGCGGCTTTAAGTTCCACAGATAGAAGAGATTAGATCCACGTAAACAATAAACAAACTCTGCGTATGCAGGATGATTGTGGAGCGGATCTAAGTTCAGGTTTATCTCTTCAGCTTTAAAAGGAAACTTAGTGAGTGATCCACATTAATATGCTTTTTAATGCTCAGTACAACAACAAAAACACTTCATCCTGGTCTGGAGCACAACAAACACACAACCTTTGACCCAGACTCCGTATAATCATAAGAGCTATTTCCTTAAAAGACGTTTGATCTTATTCCGAATTCAATTCAGATGTCGCCCATTGATTTCTTGTAAATGGGATGAAATTTTGTGTCAAGTGGACGAGACGACGACATGGAGCGAAGAGCAGCGGGGTATGAAATCGGACATGATGACTCATTGATCGCTTGGCTATAGTAGAGAAGTATCGAGCGTGTTTGTGTGTGTGTGTGTGTGTGAGGCCTGTGTGGATAACCGACTTGTTATTATATTGATGATGAAGATTCCAGCTGCAGTTAATTGTACATCATCCTCTCTATTTATACACGCCGAGCTGATTGTCTACACACGGAAGCCTAGATGAGGAAAAGGCTCGATAACAACACGCTAACCTCAAATGTATCTCACTTACAATCTGCGCAAGTGTGTGGAAAAGTGCAAAATCGTCTTTATAGCGACTTAAAAAAAAGAACAACTCCGAACCAATGAAAACAAAAGGGCTCTGACCTGCAACATAGAGGTCAATATCTGTGCAACACCCCCAGCAGCTGCGGGGCCATGATCTAAATGCGATGGTGGTGAGTATCGACTATTATCTGGCCAGAGCAGCGTTGGCACTTGTCCCTCTGCCGCCCGGTTTGTCAGGCATTTTGCGTCTGGAAAGCACAGATCAGAAGCAGGTCACCCATGTTTAGGTGATGCCTTTTGGGGCCTCGTGGAGGGCGTCGACCTTTTTAACACTTTTTTTTTTTGGGTGAGTGCGTCACGCCTGCATGACCCGAGGTGATCCAAACCACCACCGGCAGTCTGTCTACGCCGCTGCAAGGTAACTAGGACCGGATCACTCATATCTATGGAACGTATCCCCTCTGTTGTATCTTTGGGTAAATATGTAAAACAGCATATTATCATTCGGCATGTTTTATTACTCTGAACCTGTTTCTTCTGAGGCATGTTTTTGATACATTCCCGCTGCATTTATTGAACAATTTCAAGCAGGTTCACCCAGCGTTCCGTCCTAATCCTCTTTCTCTTTGCCCGCAAGTCACAATGGTCGAGTGAAAATGGGGGACTGGAACTTCCTCGGGGGGATATTGGAGGAGGTGCACATCCACTCCACCGTGGTGGGCAAGATCTGGCTCACCATCCTCTTCATATTCCGCATGCTGGTGCTCGGGGTGGCAGCCGAGGAGGTGTGGAACGACGAGCAGAACGACTTCGTCTGCAACACGGACCAGCCCGGGTGCAAGACCGTGTGCTACGACTTGGCCTTCCCCATCTCCCTCATCCGCTACTGGGTGCTGCAGGTCATCTTCGTGTCCTCGCCCTCCCTGGTCTACATGGGCCACGCTCTCTACCGCCTCAGGTCGCTGGAGAAGCTGCGTCAGAGGAAGAAGGCTCTACTGCGCAGGGAGCTGGATGTGGTGGATGTGGAGATGGTGGACACCAGGAAGCGGATTGAACGGGAGATGAAGGAGTTGGATCAAAAGCGGGTGAACAAGGTTCCTCTGAGGGGCTCTCTGCTGCACACCTACATAGCTCATATTGTCTCTCGCTCCGTCGTTGAAGTGGCCTTCATGGCGGGCCAGTACCTCCTTTACGGCTTCCGTCTCCACCCTCTTTTCAAGTGCGAGCGGGATCCTTGTCCCAACATGGTCGACTGCTACGTTTCCAGACCGACGGAAAAAAGCGTCTTCATGGTTTTCATGCAGAGCATCGCTGCCGTTTCTCTCTTCCTCAACATCTTGGAGATCATGCATTTGGGCTGCAAAAATATTAGAAGGAGCCTCCTCGACAACTACCCACATTTAAGACGTGACGGAAACGAGCTTGACGATTACTACGCCGGCAAAAAAGAGTCTATTGTGCACGTGAGCGCGGGTGGAACCAGAAAGGCCACAATTGCTTCTGCACCCAGCGACTACAACCTCTTACTGGAGAGGACGCAGGGCACTGATCTGTACTTTAGCCCTGCAGCGCCTTCAATGTTCCTCCCTCTTCAGGATTTAAATGAGTCCAGAGGTTCAGCTCAAACTCCTCTGGGGGATAAGTACACTTCATCTACCACTGAGCCCCTCTGGCCTCCTGGAGACTCCACGTCCGGGCCAAAGCGGGAGGCCGGGGACTTTTCCCAGCATCCCCTGCAGGGTAAGGAGGACAGGAATGAAACAGGGAGTCCAGACTCTCCAAAAGGCACGAAGAGGACAGCTCAGGCTTCCTCCCTCCCCACGCTCCCGGTCAGTATGGCCAGGAGGCCGTGGAGGGGTCACGGCTCTTTCCACTGCTCCACGGTGCTGGAGGGGAAAAGCTCCGACACGGATTCGTACGGATGCACGCAGACCGGCCAGCTCCCTGTTCAAACAGCGTCAGGATCAGATGATAAACAGCACGGCCGTCTGTCCACCCCAGAGTCTCTGGATGATTCCAGCTCCGGGTCCAGGCACCATCCTAGACCTCCGTCCTCCACCTGCAAAGTGTCGGTTACCAGTAACGCCAGCAGCAAACGAGCCCCCGACTTACAAATCTGACAGGAACACACGACGGTCCTAACACGCTTATAAATGACTCCAACTGGACAAACGGAAGCTTTACCTCTGTTTTCTGTATATAACATTTGGTATTTTGTATTTTCTTGGGATTTTACGTAATGTTGTCCTTTACGTCTGAACTAGGTCACGTGATTATTTGTGTAAGTTGAATTCTCATTACGATGGAACGCTCAATGTTCAATAACATTTCAACACAGAACAACACAGATTGTACATGTTTGTAATAAAGCTGATTTAACTTAAATTTAGACGGCCTGTCAGTTTCCATTCATGTAACGTGAGAGCTAGAGATGAGAACACTCAATTTATGACAAAGCTGTTTTCTCCTATCTCCTATATTTGAATATCTACAGTCTATATATACGTTTTTTGTTTAATTTTATAACGACAAAAGTGGGCTTTTCTATACTTAACAGTGATTTTCTTTTTTGTTGCCTTAAAGTAATATTGAACATGCAGAATTAGAGGCAGATATTTTTGGATTAAAGATTATTCTGTCAGCAGGGAGCCACTTTACCACAGTCCCATTCCACATTTTAGGGCATTAGCAGGAGTGATTTTGGACACCTCCCTAATGGACAGGAGGGACAGACGGCTGTCCCACATTTCATATTGGAAAAATATGGAAACATTAGCCGAGGTTGAATCTATAATGATGCAAAGATAAGTTGGTCTCAGAAGTCAAAGTCCAAATCAAAGGCAACATCCGACCTGTTACCTCTGCATGTTTGACTCCAGCTGTAGGTTGTTCCGGTTGTTGTTTACCTGCTCTGGGTCTTTGTAAACACGGATTTGGTTCGTAGCTTTTTCTTTATGAAATATTAACCACAGGAGACGACAACATCTTCAGATATGTCAGTTGTTTTTTTAATAGACCCCTCAAACGGTTAGAACACGTCTGAACACACACGAGAGGCTGTTTCTCATGTAAATCAACTCAAGGCTGAATGAGGAAGAAAGAAAGGTTTTTCTACATAAATGCACAAAATAAGTTAAATAACTCTTTAAAAAAAATATGACTTAGGCAAAATGGCACGTGTGCATAAAAATGATCGGCCTCCACAAACGGTGCAGGAGAATCAAGCAAAACAAAGTGCAGCCAGGTTGAGGAGAAGGACGGGAAGCCCAGGCTCCGTCAAGGGTCTAATCAGCTGTGGGTCCAGCTTCTGAGACGGGTTCATGGCGCTGAAGCTGCAGACGTGAGGGACACAGAGGATCCACGTTAACATGATGTCACCAGACGAGACGCATTCACCTGAAGAGCACGATGCTTCACCCTGGTTTTGAGGTCGTTGTTCTCCTCTTCCAGCATCGCACACTTCTGCCTCAGGTCCATCACCTCCTCCTGCAGGGTCGCTGTGTCTGCTGACAGGTTGGCAGCAGCTCCCAGGTTCTGCTTCACGAATCTGGACACACCCGGTTAAAGAAGCTACCCAGCAACAGTCAAGCAACTGGATGGTGTCATTTTGGGATGCAAAGCAAATGGCTGCAGGTGAGCTGCCTCTCTCTCTCTCTCTCTCTCTCTCTCTCTCTCTCTCTCTCTCTCTCTCTCTCTCTCTCTCTCTCTCTCTCTCTCTCTCTCTCTCTCTCTCTCTCTCTCTCTCTCTCTCTCTCTCTCTCTCTCTCTCTCTCTCTCTCTCTCTCTCTCTCTCTCTCTCTCTCTCTCTCTCTCTCTCTCTCTCTCTCACAAATATTTCATATCAGTAACAAGAGACAGTTTGAGGTGACTCGGTTGTTTCAGGTCCATTTATACAGTAGGATACTCCAGGGCATTGTTGGGCTTCTCTGGTTGTTCATACAAAGCAACTAGCACTGAAATTCAAACATAACAAGAAATATTGAATTAATTAGCACAAGAACTAATTATATATTCATGTTAATTGAGAGAATGTTGTAGGAGATAAAGTAGAGAAAAGGCCTCATACCACTGGTCAGGCTGTCGATTACACCGGATTTCTCCAGATATCTCCTAAACGGTTCCCTTTTGGAATCCGAAGCCTGAAACGAGAAACATTTAACACAATTTAATACCAAAAGACGATGAAACTCTTAAATAGTTTGGGTCCATCTGTTTATGATATCTTAAACTTTATTATTAGCAATAGACTTGTTGAAATTTTCACATTTGGACGTTAATTTACTACATCTTCGATTCAAACTGTGCATAACATTGACACGTCATGCAGCAAAACATTGTTACCTCGGGTTGAGAATGTTTGAGTTATAACTCAAAGCTTCTCGGGAAACGAAACCTATGTGTGTTCATTCACACAGGTGTCACGTGTTCCCGTCTACTAACATTAGCTCCGCTCACTGGCACTTCACACACACACACACACACACAAAACAACACAAACCCACGTACTCTGTAATGCGCCATGTCGAGCGTTGACTTCACTGCCTTGGTGTCAGTTTATCTTATAAATGCGTCGTTGATTACAAACAGCATCCAAAACACGAAACCAGGAAGCTCCCAGCTGCATATAGGCAACTTATTAACTTTCATGCTGCGTTCGTCATAACTCAGAAAAGGGAGGAACTCAGAATTGCGTCATCAGCTGTTCTAGGAAGAGGGGAGGGGGACACGCCTCCAAAAAAGCGTTTGTTTTGCTTGTAATTTCAGTGAAATGTACAACGTTCAGTCTGATATATTCCTAAATATATTAAATATATTACTACTGTTACGTGTTTTAACAACGAGTCTCTCTGTGAATTCACCAATGTTTCTTAGTGAATTTACAAGTTGAAACGTAGGCTTTCACTTGCTGTTTACGACGTGAGTGGCCACGATTAACTGACGTCGACCCTCAACTCGGGGTTGGAAAACCGCACACGACTTTCCGAGTCGGTTTTTCTGAGTTAAGGGGCGTTCTCGTTGTCTTTTTCGAGATCGAAGTCGGATATCACCTTTTCCGAGCATACCCCAAACGCAGCACCCGCTGTGTTGCCTTCAATACTTCTCATAGTTTCTAAAGCGTAGCTCCAAGACACGGTTTTAGCGTCAGATATAAATAGGAAACAATGACAGTAAATGTAATTTGGCCCTCCGTGCAAAATATGACGAATCCCTGCTGTGTTCGTGCCTCCTCATAATACACAAGTCTCTGCAATCTTCACGAGAAACACATTTGTTGGCTCCATCCAAAAATCCCAGCATTTTAGAAACAACTTGAAGTAATAAATTAGCCGTGATTTACCTTTTTCGCCATCTACTGGTGGTGTCGCGGAATTGCATAATCACCACACACCCCCCTTTCATTGTGTTTTTTCACAGCCATCGTCGCATGTGCACATTGAACGCAACTGGAATGTTGCGAATAGCATAATATTGATTTTGCTCGAATTGTTTTGAAACAAGGGTTGCAAACGTGTGTGTTTGTTTCTCAATCAGGTGATAGGTCACAAAACAAGTCTGAGTACTAGTCAGGTGACAGCGAACAGCCTTTGCAGAGTGACGTCTCATTTTACCAACCAGATGTCACACTGTCTTGACGAAAACCAATCAGCACATTGGGGGCGGGCTCTAGGGTGAGTTCTTTTTTTTTTTTCAAGGAAAAGGAAATCCTAAGGAAATGTGTGGGATCATCATGCACCGTGTGAGGCTTTACTGCTAAATATTCAGGTCTTGTGAGGTGAACTTGTAGCGTCCACCAAGCGTCCGATAACACCACGGCTGTAGAAAACGGAAAGTGACGGAGGGGACAGGGAAGCGACCGCGGTTAGGTCAAAATGTCGATTCAGTACGAGGTAGAACAGCTGGCTGACAGCTACGGCGTTGCGGACTCGTTCCCTAAAGACTTCGGCTATGGAGAGGAGGAGGCCGACATCGAGGACAGCTCGGCATCGTCTGACAGCAAGCCGAGAATCCTGCTCATGGGGCTGCGAAGGAGCGGAAAATCATCGATACAGAAGGTATGGAGAGACGGCTGTGACTGAGCTGTAAGCGGTTCGCCTGTGTCACGGGCGTGTGAGTGTCCATGCTAACTGGTGACTTCAGCGACAGTGTTCCGCTGTTTGCCTGTGGCAGCAGATGTAAAATAAATAAATAACTGTAGTCTCTTTACATTTGTAAGAACATAAGTACTACTGGCTTTGTATTTGGTGTCTAAAACCGATCTTTGTGTAATGATTCTATCACGTTTAAGTATTTCAAGTATGTTGTATAACAGTTGCAGCGATCGTAAGAAGCAATCTATGTTTGCGTAATCTATGTTTACATGCACCACATATTTGCACCGGTTTTCAAATGTATACGTTTGTTTGTTTACATTGTTAAATCATAGTTGTCCCAGCTAATGCCTTACTCTTGTCCCTTTTCATCTGAACGGTCAGTACAGAAAAAGAAATGTTATGCACAAGCGAAAGCTCGACACGTATAATCGCTGTATAAACTGAAAAGGTCCTTTTCTATTATTATTGTTATTATTATTATATTATTTTAATATTATTATTATTAATAATTTGGTATTGTTTTAGTAAGGCATTTACGAGGACAACTAAACCAGGTCCTTTTTGTCTTTCCACAAGCTAAAGTCACTAGTTAGCTCAGACACTGTTTTACCCCTACACCTGGCACGGCATGGCGAACTGTACCTTCCTCCGCTTCACACAACTAAACCGCACGTCCTCTAGCTAGCCAGGTGGCCAGTTTATCTAGTAGCCGCAGTGTTTTCAAACAATCGTTGGCTACAAGCTACAATTATGTAGCAGACACTCGCACAAGCCCAGCCGACCACTTAGCTAGCGTCCAGCGTTAGCCTGTAATCAATGATTAAGTGGACAGACTGGGTGCATCGCTCTGATATCCACACCACGTGACTGTGTGGCTAACAGCTCTGGTTCTATGTCAGATGGATCATCGTCTCTCTCGGTGCTCAAGCTTCGAGCAGAACTGATGTTTGGCTCTCACATGACAGCCACTCCTCTCCATTCTGCCAAGTCATAACCAAGTCTGTGTTTTTAATCTGTGCGTTATTTAGAGTTTAGAGCACCTGGAGATTGGTCTGTGTTGATTCAGTCTAACCAGAGGTGCCCGGCCTACTTCAGTCACAAGATCGGCCTGTGGATCTGTCAGTCTGTCTCATCTGACAGACGGGCGGCCTCAAACAGACACGTACACAAGCATCAGAGTACACAAACACACACCTCACATCACGCTGCTCACACTACCTGCTCACACACTTTCATCTTTGAAAAAGGGGGAAGTTACATTTCCTCCTGTGGTGGGACTTTATTTCATTAAATGTCTCGTCATCATCATTATCATCATCATCATCATTTAACAAACCAGCTGAGTGAAATGTTTAAATGATGGATGACGTGTTGGGATCTAAGGCGCTCTGAGGTTTGTCTTCCACTTTTAGACCAACAATGTGATTGAATAATTGATACATTCAGTTGTGTGTTTTGTAGTTTATTGTATAATTCATGTTGACTGTCACCGGGGAAGCAGAAGTGGAGTGGATGCATGTTTGTACACAGAAGTACACGCTGCACACTGCACTCAGCCATGTACTTTGTTTTCTTTGCACAAGCTCGAGTCCCCGACTGTAGTTTTCCTCTCATAAGCCTCTGTGTTGAGCTGGAAAATGTGACCTGGCTTTCTGCTTGATTAGTCGACCTTTGACCTCAGCGGTTCTCACTTCAGACAGATGCTGATTTCGTTACAGTATTCAGTCCACCTAGACGGCTGATTACTACCTTTCTACCTAACTGCCTTTGTACTGTGAAGTGGCAGATAAACTGTAGTACTTCACACTATCTAAGTAGCAAATAAGGACACAATACACAAACAGACGTACTTCAAGCCCATGCATCAGTTATAGATGCTTTACTGTATAATAGACGCATGATTGGAAGGTAAAGCTTAAGTTGATTGTGTTTACACGTGCGGTTCACTGTTACAAGCAGCATCAGATAACCTCAGATAATTGCTTTGTTGTTCTGTAGCTCTTCCGCTTGCACATAACTGAGATTAAGCCGTCTGGGAACGATGTGGGTGGTTGTGATTTGAACTTCGGCCCGGTTTGAAGCCGCCTGCCTCTTGTTTGCAGGTGGTGTTCCACAAGATGTCTCCCAACGAGACCTTGTTCCTGGAGAGCACCAACAAGATCTACAAGGACGACATCTCCAGCAGCTCCTTCGTCAACTTCCAGATCTGGGACTTCCCGGGCCAGGTGGACTTCTTCGACCCCACCTTCGACTACGAGATGATCTTCAGGGGAACGGGGGCGTTGATATTCGTTATCGACGCTCAGGTGAGGAACAGAAGTCGTGTTTGGGCTCGATCGCAGAAATGAAAGAAGAGAATGTGCGGCAGAACAGAATGAACCTGTTCTACTCGCGGATGAACAGGTTCAGATGGCTAGATTAGTCGAGAGACAATAACATGCCATGGACATGAGATCATTAACACCCAAGTTAGCCCGAGCCCTTCAACGTGACAACTGTCAGGGAAATGGCATCTGAATTAGGTCACCGAGTAAGTTGGAGCATTTCTGCTGATCGTTGGTGTTTGTTTATCGGCTCAAATCTCTTTGAATGGAACTCTTATACAAGTAACAAGTAGAGCTGTGTGTCTGTGTGTGTGTGTGTGTTAAGCTATAATGACAGCAGCTGCTTGTAAAATCTATCTTCTTTGGGTACAGTTCAGTTGTTTCCTTGCGACGCCCCCGCTTGACCTCGTTTGGACGAGAGAGAGAGAGAATCGCTCCTTTATGATCTCAAACAAACAAACGCACACAGAGCCGACGTGATGGCTGAAGTGTTGCTGTGACCGCGAGCAGGCCTGTGTTCTGTAAAACCATCAAACACACTGTTTCCTCCTGCTTGTGTTTTAAAGCCGAGTGTTTCCCTCAGTGTGTCGGGGCTGAGCTCAGACAGGAAGCGGCGTCGGTGTGGATGTGATGGAGGAGTTGAAGTTGTGTTACAGTTTGTGTAGTTTTTTATGAAGTGCTTGATTACCTTCTTGGTGTATAAAGTAGCAAATATTAAGCTTGCAAGCCTGTGATTCTATTACTAACAGTGAACTTTAAAGTTTAAAGTTTAAAATGGTGATTTTCTCAATTATTGCCAACATAAAGGATAATTATGATCTAAAATGTGCACTGGGTCGTACTTGCACTTTATTCTTTCTGGGGCAATAATAATCTATTTGCAAACCACTTAGATGAGATGAAGAAATAAAGATATGACCCCATCCAGAGTAAAAAACGCTGTGGATGAAGAGTAAACATAAAAGAGAATCAAAGAAGCCCGACTAAGAGCATGTTGTTAAGATTAGACTTTATTTATCCCAAGGGAAATTAACGATGTCTCTCTCCTCCTCGTCTCTCTCCTCCTCGACTCTCTCCTCTTCCTCCCCCTCCTCGTTTTCCTCCTCCTCATCGCTCTCCTCCTCATCTTCCTCTTCCTGGCAGGACGACTACGTGGAGGCCCTGGGGAGGCTTCACCTCACCGTGTCTCGAGCCTACCGGGTCAACCCAGAGATCAACTTCGAGGTGTTCATCCATAAAGTGGACGGCCTCTCCGACGACCACAAGATCGAGACCCAGAGGGACATTCACCAGAGAGCCAACGACGACCTGGCAGACGCCAGCCTGGAGAAGCTTCACCTCAGGTACACACACACATACACACAGACACACACATTGATTTATTTTGACGTGTTTAAGGCTTGAAGAAGAAAATGACGTCTCCTTCTCCAGTGTTTGTGTAGATTAGAGAGTGAAGCTTTGACTCCAGGCTGACGGGTTTAACGTATAGGAGGCTCTGCTAGATGCTCTACGTTCTCTGCTCCTCACTGTGAGATTCCTCTTCGGCGTCCTAATGAAGACGCACGCCGACCACATACGCAAACACAGCTGCTTCTGTGTTTACGTTTCCACCGGATCCACTCAGCTGAGATGGAGACGGGAGGCCAGAGTGCATCTGATCGATTCAATCAGCTGACACTGTTCCTCTGTCACGTCTCTCTGGAAGATTCTCTGTGTCGGTTTGATCGTTAATCAAAAAGAGAGCTGATAGGACCCGACAGAAGGGCGTGGCTAAGGCCGAGTACGAGGCCATTTAAGTTTGGCACTGATGCGGACGCAGTCATGTGTTTTAATACGGTGGGATGGGACATTAAGTGGCGGACGAGGTCGTTTGTTTGTGCTGCAGCCGAGAGGCGCGGAGTTCTGTTTCTCTGCTGCTGTCTTGGCCGTAACTCAGTTTTACAAAGCGTTACAGTAAGGTTTAAACGCCTCATAACTTATCTGGATCCAGTGTTGCTGCGGTGACACAGTCGGGGGCGGCTGGGATGCTCTCATCATATCCTCTGCTCGGCCGCTCGTCATGCCAGCTCGTGACTGTGTGTATTTTTACCTGCGTTCCCTTGCATTTTGAGGAACCGAGACGTTGGCTGTTAGGGGTAAACTGTACACTCACTTCCCTCTCCTCTTTTTATTATTTCTGCTGCCGTTCAGCTTCTACTTGACGAGCATTTATGACCACTCCATCTTTGAGGCCTTCAGCAAAGTGGTGCAGAAGCTCATCCCTCAGCTCCCCACGCTGGAGAACCTCTTAAACATCTTCATTTCTGTGAGTAGACCACAGCCTGGGAGGGGTTTTGGTGGCGTCGGCTCCATTTTGCGCCCATTTGGATCGCTGATTAACCCTTTGATTACCTCTCGTGCCTCCTTCCTATCCGCTCTGCCCTTGGCTTCCTGTCGTCTTCCCAACAGAACTCAGGGATAGAGAAAGCCTTCCTGTTTGACGTGGTCAGTAAGATCTACATCGCCACAGACAGCTCGCCGGTGGACATGCAGTCTTACGAGCTGTGCTGCGACATGATCGACGTGGTCATCGACGTCTCCTGCATCTACGGGTGAGTGTGTGTGCTGTAATCGCGCCCCCCTACTGTTGTGTTATTGTCATTTGTTTTACATTTAGGTTACCAAACGTTAAAGCGAAACACTGTAGTCATGAGAGCGAGTGTTGGAGGTGCAGCTTTTGTTACGGGACGGCTTCCTGTTCAGTGTCGCTTCACCTCACATACTGAATAATTCTCCCTGCTTCGCTTTTGTTTTAGTCCCGAACAAGCTTCAGTCCCCTCACACAGCTGTGAGACCAGCCAGGTGGCGTGTGTGTGTGTGTGTGTGTGTGTGTGTGTGTGTGTGTGTGTGTGTGTGTGTGTGTGTGTGTGTGGGTGTGTGGGTGTGTGGGTGTGGGTGTGTGTGGACCAACCTGACAGACACTTTATGCTAATATATACATCTGTTAATCATATAACTTCATACACACGTTTGGAAATATCTACCGTGAAATAAAATCTCCATAATAAGTCAATTCAAAATGAAGGAAGTAATATCTATAGGTTAGACTTTGATTGATGTTGCTGTACATTAAATACAGCAGGAGCTATATGACATTAATCAGTCTCAGTCTCTTAATGCTCGACGACGTAGAGTTCACATTAATAACGGGCGCGTTGTCATAGAAACACAATTGATGCATTTTCAAACCGGATGAATGACCGCACTGACGAGCTGCGATTCATGTCCCGTTTCCACCCGCCGCCCTGCAGCCTGAGGGAGGACGGCAGCGGCAGTGCCTATGACAAGGAGTCCATGGCCATCATCAAGCTCAACAACACCACCGTGCTGTACCTGAAGGAGGTCACCAAGTTCCTGGCCCTCGTCTGCATCCTGCGAGAGGAGAGCTTCGAGCGCAAAGGTAAACTGCCGCTGTTCATTCCCGTGCTCCAGCTCGCCCGGATATCGTTTTTATTTGCCTCGTATCTTGAATTTGAAGTAATGATCATCAGTTGAGCTTTGAGCTGCGGCTTCTTGGTGGATTGATATTGAGATCTAGGGTTAGTTCTTAGAGTCCCAATGGTTCACAGGCTCGCTGTTCTAACGTGTCGCCCTTCCGCCCTCAGGTTTAATAGACTACAACTTCCACTGTTTCCGTAAAGCTATCCACGAAGTGTTCGAGGTGGGCGTTTCCACCCAGCGCCCAGGCTCCCAGGCTGCGGGCTCGCCCTGCGCCAAGGCCGTGACCCTGAACGGCACGCCGAGAAACACAGTCTAGATGTCCAGTGAAGAGAAAGACACAAAAGAGGGTGAGGAACGGAAAGATAGACGAGGGCAAAGGGAGTCTGCAAAGGGGGAGACGGACACGCCGGGCCGCATCGGCACAAACCCAATCGCAGCCCCTTTGCTCCCCCCAGCAACTACAAGCACTGAGAGACGGCCAGAGCCACGGCGGCAGCAGCACTGGAAGAGCGGAGGAGGGCGAACTCCTTTCAAGCTTTAAGGACCGCACGCAACTCATGCATCTGTTTCAGGCCAGCGGGTCAGAAGTATCGACCGGCGAGGAGGAAGTCGACGCAGCAAAACCCCGCTCCTGGACTCGGGACCCGACAGACGGATGGCCAAAGGCAAAAAAGGCGTCTGCGATCTTTCTCTGGATTTTGTTTTTGTTTTTTTTCCCCTGTATAAGAGGTCAGAGGTCACACAGCAGCGACTGTGACGATGAGCTGCTGGTCCCTCAATGTGAACAATATGGTAACGTCTCACTATGGACAAAGCTGTGATGCCTGTTCGCAGCATCGGTGTCATGTATCCACGGCAACCACTGCTGATGGGGAAATAAACCTGCTACTGCTACACCCCCCTCCCCCTCTCCCCCACATGTTCAGAGATGGCCTTAACGCGGATGAAGCTTGTCTGTTAGTGCAACAAGCTTTCTCTCACCATCACCTCACCGTACCTGAATGCTGCCCGGGAAAAAAAAACTCACTTTCCTTTTTTTTTTCGGTTTCACTTCTGAAGGGAAAAGTTAAGGTTTCGCAAGAAAGATGAGTGAAAAAGGGATCACACTGTCTGATACAGTCTTCTGTGTGTGTGTGTACGTGTACGTGTGTATGTGTGTGTGTGAGTGAAAGGTTTTGTGTCTATATCGATGAAGGACATTTGTAAAAAGGTTGTATGATGTAGTGAAATAAAGTCTTGGCATCCAGTTGGTCGCTCACAGTAACTTTCTGCTACTGAACCTCAAACTCATGTGATTTCTAACCAGGTTGTCAAAATGAGACTGTATAGAAAACATAGAAATTGAAAAAATTGTCTCCATCAAAGCTTCACACTTACTCCAAATACAGTTCAGGCAAATATGTAAGAAGGTAACCAGGAGCCCAAATTAATGTCGCAAAACAAAATCTCCTGACTTCTGCTACACGTTCTGCTGAACGGTTTTACAGAATGCTGTAGAAGGGCCTGAAAGGTTGAAGTGTGAAGACCTGATAAAGGTCTGAATGCTTTTTGTACCTGAAAGAATAAAGGAGTTACAAGCAGTTTGATTGACAGCTCAAATTATATGAAGCTGCCTTTTGTTCTTGAACAACAGGTGCAGCCAATTAAGCAAAGGCAGCTGTGAACCACATGTAGAACAACTGACTGTGTTTTAATAAGGATTTCTAAGTTAAAAATGCACAGTATTTCGGAAAATATAAAAGATATTAACACCAAAAGTCATGGCAATAACGTCCTTAATATTCTGAACATTGCGATGTTTGAATTGTGGCTAGGTATACAGAACTAGTTGCGTGCCAAAAAAAAAACTAAAAAGAAAACAAACCAAAAGAAAACAGAAAAGAGCAATAAATGGAGATTCACATTGTGCGGTTGTTAAACATACTGTCTTGTGTTTCGGTCCTTTGCTCCGTTTGTCATGAATCCATACGACTATAAACAAACCCTCCTCCTGTTACTGAGGCATAGAAGCAAACACAAGATGGCGCCAGAGGGCTGTCAATGGCAGAAACAAGCAGTTCCAAGATACAACTGGATTTACTGTTAAATTCTGCAATGTTTTCAAAGTAATGGGACCCACAGTTGAGTTTCTGGCTCCCAAAAGATGTAAATCAAGGCAACGTTTGTATCTCAAAGGTCTTCATCAGACATTGACACAGGCAGTGACGTAAAAAGCTTATACAGTGCTGTGTATATACAACAATTAGTGATTAAGATGTCGCAATCATAAATGCTGTATGTAATAATAAACTCTGTAGTCACAAGAATACTACATAGATTAATCAACGGCATCAAAATGTTTATTTCATCACATATCAGAGTAGCTTATTAAGTTCTGACACCGCTTAGGTCACATTAATGTTCCCACTGAATTCTTATTGTCTTTCCTCTTTTTGAGCATTATGCATTATAGACTAAACCTACTTCAGTTCACACCCAGTGTGAGTGTGTATTCAGTTCCATGTTGCCCTGACATTTTCGTATTTTACCCTAACAATTCCAAACTCACACATTGCTATTGCTCCTCTATCCCAAAGCTACACGCACACAGAGCTAATTGTCAGTCATCTTGAGTGTGTTGTTGGTTCATGGGCCATTAGAATAAAGGAGCAGGGGAATGGGGGGAAACATCTTGCTGCTTCAGACTCTCTGAGTAGCTCGGCCATGCAAGTTATTCACCAGTTAAGTTAAATAAGCCTCACAGCTCCTGTCACGAGCCATTATGTGAGGGAGCAGGCCAGGCAGCTAAACACCACTTCCACGCAATTTAGACGCAATAAAACACTGACAGCTTTTTTATCCACTTCATTAAGCCGGTAATTTCTTATAAAAATCTCCCGCATTAATCCTGCCCGACGGTTTCCCGCGGTTTCCTTAAGCCCTCCTCCATCCTCCTCCGCCGCGCGCTCACGCTTACTCAAATAGGCGCTAATTCGGGCTAAATTATGCATCGTCATGTAGCGCGGCCATGCTAAGGAATATAAAGTGCGACGCGCTGAGAGATAGTGAATTAAAGCGAAGTGCGATACCTCGGCGGGCCTAATGACGGATAGGTTAGCGCTGTCAGCCTGATGTTTTGATGCGGGCGGGGGGGAGGCTGCTGTTGTTCGGATGTTCTGAAGGTCATTTGTTCTGTTTGACAGAACCTTTCTGTGTTTATCCTCACGTTTGTGGACAAAGATGTGGAATTAAAATGAGCGAGTCACTTGAATATAATCTCGAGAATTCAAAGTGTTTTGATTTTTGAACGCTAACTCAAAAGCAGCATTCAATTTACGGTGTAAGGATTGAATAGAGATGAGGATGACACGCATCCTCTCGATTAAACAATCTTTGACATTTATTGCGTCTTGATTGTCTGCTATCTGCTCATTCACGCAATGACTTCATCCAGCCTCTAGATGGGGGTGTTGTCTGCTGTTTTTTTGATTTTGGCTGTTCCTCCTTGCTTCAACATTGCTGGATACATGGACCTTAACACATACACACTCACACGCACACATACAGTATACACACCACTTCTAGAGAGAGAGAGAGAGAAGTTGAGGGGAGCTGCATGATGTACAGCTGTAATTTAGTGCTGTAGCGACGGCTGAAATTGCCTTGCTTTATCAAAAAGCAACAGCGCTTTGATTCCACCCTCTCGTCTCTAATAAGGAATCTTAACCAATAATGAAACAAAGCCGGCAGAAGGTACATTTGCCTGTGATGTCACTCTTCCTTCATCTTGGTGTCATTTCAGTGATACTCCCATTATGGTGTTAATAAAGCTCACTCAGCGCTGCGTTATCTCTCATCTCCACGTTTTATTAGTCGCGCTTATGAGAGATGAGGGGAAAATTACGTTGGTAAGTAAGACATCCCAGATAGCTGACGGATGTAAAAAAAAATAAAATAAAGGGCTTCATTTGCTGTATTGTAAGCGAGAGTAGATCCACTCAGTGCAGCTATGAAGCACACACAAGACCGGTTCATATCTGACAGGTTCATGTTGATGTTATTATGACAAAATGAGAAAAGTTCAATGATTGAGATGTAAAACATGAATAATATCAGCAACAAAATCAAACACATACGTTAAAACACAAAAATTGGTGTTTTTTTGTTAAATCTCTTCAGTTTTATTTTGTGTTCTATTTGACTTGTATGGTTGCTTCCTCTTTTTAAAACTATCAGGATCAAACATCTTTATGGGTACAAACTGACTCCATAATGCGAAATGTCTCTTGGCAAACTTTGATAGATCAGAAAAATGATTTATGTTGCTTTGTAATTTCTGAATGATTCCAGAATTTGGCTTTGACTCTAATTGGTTCTGATCGATAATTGGAACCAGAGCACCTTTCATTTCACTGTCTGTCTTTTTACCAAAGTTAACGTCTCTCCTGTCTCCCAAACTACTCAAACGTCCTCAACCTGCAGGAGTGCGATGACCTGGAGGAGTGCTGGAGAGGGGAAAGGAGAGCGAGAGAGAGGAGGGACAGACGTCTCCTGCATCCTCCCGGTCAGGCGGCAGAGCGCTGAGCCGAGGGGCCGGCGTGGGCCAGCAGCCAGCTAATGGGGACCAGCGGTGAGCAGAGGCTAGGGACAGAGCTGAGACAGAGCTGACAAAAAGGAGCAGCGACGGATGCCATTATCTCTGCCTCATGCTCATACAATGGAAGTGGACGACACAGGGCCTGACACTGACAGACGTTTGTGTGTGTGTGTGTGTGTGTGTGTGTGTGTGTGTGTGTGTGTGTGTGTGTGAGAGGGCCTCTGTGGGGTGAGAGACGGACTGAGTGTGTAAGCTGTGAGGTTAATGGAACACGATAGAGGAGAACTGGATTATCACGGAGACTACAATTTCTTGGTAACACTTGTCTGAGCTCCACTACACTCCATGCATGCATGCGTGTGTGTATATGTGTGTGCATGCATTTTGCATGTGGACCCATGTGTATTTGACTCCAGCCTACATGACCCATCTTGTTACAAAGCGAGACAGCCAGCGCAGTCACCCGTCGCTTAGAAATGGGCGGGGGGAGGAATCACACATTGCACTTGGTCCCACATTTTCTGGGGGAGCCACTGTAGGATTTAAAATTATTCAGCATTCACTTCACCCCCAAGGATGTTCTGGTCATTTGGAGAACCAGAAACGGTGCTGTGTGGGGGGGGGAGATGTGAGGGGGATGTGGCAACACGTTTAGCAGGATTGGCAAAGGCAGGACGGGCTGTTAAGCAGCAGTTTTTGGGAGGATAAAACTGTGAGCTTTAGGCGGTGCAGCGCGGTGACACGGGACAGCGTTATTGACTGTGGCGCCGCATGCTGACACTGGATTGTCAGCCCCTGCAGTCATTTGCCAGACTGAGCAAATGCACGGATCAGAGTTTTTGGAGCTTGGAGAAAGAAAGAGAGAACCAAAGTGAAAAACAGAGGGATGAAGGGAAAAGAGGGGTAAGGAGAGAGAGCGAGAGAGAGAGAGAGAGAGAGAGAGAGAGAGATGGAGAGAGAGTGGCAGACGCACAAATGCTTGAATATACACTCACGCTGAACCGTGGACGCCCTGCTGGGTGTCTGACACTGATGCTGCCAGACTAATCAGGGTTCTCTCTCTCTCTGCCTCTCTCTGCCTCTCTCTCCCTCTGTCTCTCTCTCTCTCCTTCTGCCTCTCTCTCTCTCTCCTTCTGCCTCTCTCTCTCTCTCTCCCCCTGTCTCTCTCTGTCTCTCTCTGTCTCTCTCTGTCTCTCTCTATCTCTCCCCCTGTCTCTCTCTCTCTCTCTCTCTCTCTCTCTCTCTCTCTCTCTCTAGCTGTCTGTCTATCTCTTCTCTCTTATCCCACTGTTTTGTCACTGTTTCGGTGTGTGAGGAGGCGTTTGAGTTTGGACTTGAGTGTGAGTCTGAGTCCTTGTGGAGCTTGAAGTGGGTTCCAACAGAAGACACAAGCAGCCACATTATGATGATTTTTCCTGTTTTATGAATTCAAGATAGTTCATAAACCCAAACAGCTTTTTGTAAATTTGCATGTCCACTTAATAATGACTCAGCTCCAGATGAAGGTGGGCGGAGTCTGTGTGGATCTGAGGCTCACATTTGGACCTGGAGCTTCAGAGAAGGAGCTGGAAAGTCTTTGATATAATTTATTTATAACAATGCAAAACATCACATAAAAGCAGTTAAAGTGGAGTAAAACTGCTTCAATGAAACTTCTCCTAAACTGATTTGTGTTGAAGTTGAAGTTGGGAAAATGCTGAGGGGACGATTCCTCTAACAATGTTATATAATGTTATATAAAAATAGAAGAAAGACACTGAAGGGAGTGACCAGTAATAAACTCTATAAAAATGTCTTTCTTTCTTTCTTTCTTTCTTTCTTTCTTTCTTTCTTTCTTTCTTTCTTTCTTTCTTGCAGTCATGCTAATGACGCCCCTGCAGCCTCTCATAACACAACCTATCAGCACAGAAAGAGACTGGGTATTTTTAAACTCCACCACAACATCTCTCTCTCTCTCTCTCTCTCTCCCCCCCCCCCCCCTCTCTCACAGGTGGTTAGTGCTGGGCTCCAGATTAAAACAGTGATGTGTGCTAATGCAATCCTCTCCTCTCCTCTCCTCTCCTCTCCTCTCCTCTCCTTTCCTCTCCTCTCCTCTCCTCTCCTCTCCTCTCCTCTCCTCTCCTCTTTCTGGGAGCCAACAGTGGGAACGCCAGGCTCAACCCTGTGTGCTGGAGACGGCGAGAGCATTACAGCGACTGAGTAATGAGAACCATGGAGCTCCAAGTCATTCCCACGTACACACACACACTCAGGCTGGTCTGTGGGAGTGTGTGAAGCAGCGTGAGACTCCAGCAGAGTAGTACCAGTGCTCTGCTCTCCTGATGGTGATGCTGTGTGAAGTGCAGAGCTGTTCGACACAGACTCATGCTGCTGCTGCCCTGTATTCAAATGGCACCGCAAGACATCGGCACATTGTCTCTTGGTTCTTATTAGACTCAGACTCTCTCACTCTTTTTGTCTCTGTCGTTTTTATATATATATTTTATTCTCTCACCCAGAAATCTCTCTCGTCTCATCTGCACCAGTGGCATCCTACTTTTCCTTTCCTTTTCTTCCCCCTTCTCTTCTTCTTCTCCTCCTCCTCCTCCTCCTCCTCCTTCTCTGTGCTTGTCATGTGTGCTGAGCTCTGTTGAGTGTTAGGCATCAGTTTGTGCCGCGTCACAAAGAGGCAGAATGTAACAAAAACATCTGGCACAAGTTGATCAGCACTCTGAATGTATCCGCTGCACTGTGTTACTGCTGACAGGGTGTGTTTCTGTGTGTTGGGCTACGGAGCAGCTGTGTGTGTGTGTCCGTGAGTGTGTTTTGTGTGTGAACTAGATGAAAGTGAACGGGAAGATGCTGATGCAGAGTCATGTGTGTGATTAAAAGGGCCGAAGGGTGACGGGGGAACGCAAGGGAGACACGTCAGAGGATGGATGAGCTGTGGGAGCACACCTCCATCAGGCACACACACACACACACACACACACACACACACACACACAGTCCACTTTATTAGGTACACATAGTTGCTGACTCTGTGATTCAAACAACAGAGGCGTCTGTTACATTGCATGATCACGTTTTTGTGTCGGTTTTTCAATGTAAAACATTAAAAGAAAAAAAGAGGAAATAATGTATTTCTTTTATTTGAATGTTTTAATTACCTATAAGTCTTTGCAAAGTTATGCACCCGGGTGTATTTTCTCATTCGAAGATGTTATTTTCCATCAACTGCAGTGACATCAGTGTTTTGTTGACGCTGCCATATTGCGACAGACATTCATCTCATTACAGTCAAGAGACACTCAGGAAAGTTCTGGAAGTTTGGAGGTGAACTTAATGCAGAGTTGAAGCTTCATTATGTTTGGAAATGGAATGTTTTGTGTTAAATATAGTGTTGAATATATCATATAAATTATTTTATTCTAATATAGTTTGATGTTTAATTATCCACTAATATCAGGCACTCAGCTGTTTCAGTCATAAGTTTGGTCTTAGAATTGTTCTTTGTTCTTTGAACTTTGAGTTTAACAGGTTTAAACATTTCCGACTGAATCAGTTTAGATTTTTATTTTTACAATTTACATTTGTAAAACTATTAGACTTTTGGAAGTATTAAAATCAATCCAATCAAATTGAATCTTGGCCAGAATGTGAGATTTTTTTTATGCATTTATTCTCCTCAAAATCAAATCAAATTGAATCACATATGAAATCATTACACACTATATTCCCTGAGCTCTGTCTCTCAGGCAACTCTTTCTCTTAAGCTTCACCACCTTGTCCACATGTAACATACTCTTCATACATTACAGCAGGTAGAGATGAAGAGGGACCTTCTTTTGACCACGTTTGTAGAAAGTTGGTTCATCTGTTGCAGCTCTCAGTAACTCCCAGTCTTAAGAACAAAGGAAGTCATAAATACCGACATTACAAATTAAATAAAGTCATACTGATGTATTTTCCAGTACTTGGTACATTGTTTACTGTTGTATATTGTATATTACATCTAATCTTTACTGTTTGAGTTTGATTGCAGCTTTCTTTCTGGTGTGAAGCTGATGAGAAACCCTAGCTCGATGTGGTGACCCCTGACCCCACAGGTGACAGGAAATGAATGCTGCCGCCATGTTTAGAAATCAAGTCGGAAAGTGGAATCCGCGTTTGATCGCGTTGAAACTAGAGGAGTCTGGGAGGGCCAAATTATGGCCCGAAAACCTCAGATTGGGACGGGTTTGAGATTGTGGATCTCTGAACCCGATAACTGTCAAACCTGCCGCGATGTAACGAGGAAGAGAGGAAGCGGAAACGTCCCGTCACATCTGGATCACCTGGATCACCTGGATGACGCCATTCTAATCCACACTACAGGTACGGTAAGAGGCGGTGCTCATGTGTAGATGTGTCACTTTGCGTTCAGTCATCGCATACCGTTGCTTTATTGCGTGTTTCTGTTCGGATCCCAGGCTGTTTTGGGCTCAAAGCGGTGACGTCACGTGTCTGTTAGTCTGCTGGACTTGTTGAAATGTTGCGTGTTTGCATTTGAGTTTAGAATATACATTTGCTGCCATCAGTTTGTAGTTGATAACTGGTAATTGTGATATTGTGTGAAGTTTGAAATCATGATATATTTTTGCTCATTGCTGTTTGTGTCTGACGTGTTTGGATGAGATCACTGATGAGTGTGTGTGTGTGTGTGTCTGTTGGTGTTCATAATTGAACAAACACACTAATGGATCCAAAATATCAGAGTGGATTTGGAGTGAAGCAGATCTGTGTGTGTGTGTGTGTGATATTTCTGAATGCATCATTATAGCTGGAAGTGACTGTTTACTCATTAAGACAATAGAACCTTGTCCATGGCTGCCTTTGTCTGTCTCCATCCTCACAAGATTAGATCAAACTGACACTAATGCCATCACAAAACATCAAAAGAGCTGCTTAAAGTAGAATATAAACTTAACTGACCACTTACAGCCCTGACTCTCTCTCCTTACCTGCTCTCTGCTCCCCGTTGTGTCCCTGAACACCAGCTGAGCATCACGTTGGACCTTTAATCGGTCGCAGACCAGGTGTTTCCTCCCCACACGGTGACAGTTTAACCTTCTCACCTGCGTGCTGCTGCTGCTGCTTCTTCTTCATCAGTAGGTTACCGGCCTCAGGGTCGTCTGAGGTGCTTGGCAGTGACCTCATGTTACTCCAGGGAAGCTGCACAGTCGGGCCGTCCATCTTTGATCACTGGACTGGGATCAGGGGTTTACATTCCGGGGATAATCTCATGATTAAGTTATGGTCAGTTTTTCTTAAATTTCCCTCTTTGTTTTTGATCATCTGCATTGACTTAAATGAAATTTTACTCAACCAGATGGTGGCGCTATAACAGCAGTTCAACATTGGGTCTAGACAGGGTGCAGGATATTGGTTTATCTTAGATTTGACCTGAGCAGGAGCACATTTACATTTTGGCAGCCGGTTACTGTTTGTTCACATTGTGATTAATGTCTTAGTTTGACACTAAGTTTTTTTATGTGAGTAGTTATAGACTGAGACTTTTGCTGAAAGTGAACAGAAAAAGTGCTGCTCTGCTCTGCTGGAGGAAACTCTGTCCGTCCTCTGGCCCGCTGCTATATTCAATTGAGCAGACAGGCAGCTGAGGCACTGTGGGATCCTGGGCCGGCGTACATGCTAATGGCTCTGCTCCCTGGACCTGCAGCTCCATCACACACACAACACGGGGACCACGCTTATTTTAGACTCTGCTGCAACCTACAGTACCTGCCGCTCTCTCTTTCTCTCTCTCTCTCTCTCTCTCTCTCTCTCTCTCTCTCTCTCCCCCTCCCCCTCCCCCTCCCCCTCTCTGTCTTGCTGTCTACCTCGCTCTCTTTCCCCGTCTCTGTCTTACTATCTTTTGTCAGACACTTGTGTGTGTGTGTGTGTGTTTGAGCACAAGCTTGTACAACACACACACACACACACACACACACACACACACACAGCAGGATTGGGGCCTGTAGCTCCTGGGTGTTTTGCGGGTTGGATTCACACCGATGCTTTTTCTGACTGCACTATTGTTATTTAAATGTGGGAGGGCGATCAGCAGCGAGCATTAATGGCATCCTCAGCACTGCAGTGTGCGCGCACACACACACACACACACACACACACACACACACACACACACGCGCGCGCTCCAAAGCATGCACATGTACACACGTGCACTTACACACACACACACACACACACACACACACACACACACACACACACACACACACACACACACACACACACACACACACACACACACTTTGATGCAAGCCTTGTGGATGCACCTTGAGGGCCATATGAATAACAAATACCTCTGCCATCTGCAATACCACAGAGTATTTCCAGCCATTTCGGCACATTAGTCAGCAATCCTTTGACTTAGGCTCTCCATGCACCACTTGGTGTATTAGCAACGCTCTGCTCTGCTGTGATGCACCGTTTAAGCCTGCAGTTTGAGCAGAAGTTTGTTTTCTGAGATGAAACTTTTTGTCGCTGACCTTGCCCCGGTGCGTCTGACGATAGTGGGAGGTGCCTGAGTCAGTCGCCGCGGAGATATTTACTTCTGTCAAGGCCAATCAGAGGCATGGCAGAATACCTGTGGTGATGGTATCGTTTTAAACGGGCGAGAGCCTCCCCCGCTCCTCCCTCCCCCACCCTGCCCGACGCTGCCAGACCAGATGGGATTAGACAGGCACCTCTGGCCATTAACACTTGATCCCTACCTGGTTTCTTTCTGGCTAAAACCCACGGCTATAACCACTGGATGTGCTGCCTCTCCATATGAAAGAGTCAGTAGGATTTAATTCACAGACTAAAATGTATAACAGCTCATAGAAACCAATCAACAAACAACAACCTAACGAATCCAGAAAAGAATCAGTTGGATTTTTGTCAAAACTCAAACCCGACATCACAGAAACGGCAGACAGGGATGCACGCCTCGCCACAGTGACACGGCAGGTCGAGGCGCCGCTGAGTGCTGTCAGAACTCATGTACCCATGTACCCGAAAACATCGGCAAAGGTGTTCTTGTTTTCATGCCACATTTCAGAACAGTGCCCTGTCTGAAAAGAATGAAACGGAGGCGAGAGCGGTGGGGGGGAGGGGGGAGGGAGCTGCCTGCTCGCCGCAAAAGTTGTAGGGAGCGACGAAAAAAGCTCAGAAACTTGTTCTGTAGGGGAACTTTAAGCACGGCGGGAATGCAGAGCGGCTTGCTTTACTGAAACTGCAGGTTGTAAACATTTCCCATTAAAGGGCTCTTCTGTAGTGTTTATAAGGACGCTGGTGAATTTCCCTTTAAATGACAACTTGATCCTTTTTATAGACGGATTCCATCATGTAGAATGAATTTTCCATCAGTGGCAGTCTCTGTTTGTCTGATGTTGCTGCTCGCCCCCTACCGATCACCTTTGACCTTACAACTGACAACAAACACTCAGGGTGGCTACAATTGGAAGCTGTAAGTGAGACCACACTGTAGACCTAGCCTGTGCATTGACGCTGTGCTGAAACGGGGAGAGGTTAAAAGTGGGAATGGAAGCGGGTGGTGTGCACACATGGAATAAGACGGGTGGGTTTCAGCAAAAACGGCTAATTCTCAATTAAAAGAGAAATGTAAACAAAATGTTTCTTGATTTAAAACATTTAATAGTTTGTCATAATTTCCGAATTTCTACAGATTCGTATTTTTTGGCTCGCTATAGAAATTAGCTGTCATCTGTCTACCACAAGGGGGCGCTTAAGTGGTAACTGAGCCAATACTTAAATTTGAAATTTAATGGAAATGTTTCACTCAGATTTGCTCACAAGTTTCTCCCTTGTGTCAATCCCCAATATTTGTTTTCATAGAATGTAACATCCCCTGAATGCAAGGAGGTATTCGATTGGCTGTTCCAACTGGAGATCAGGTGCTCTGATTGGCCGTTAGATCTACAGCACCAATGTTTATGTTCAATCAGAATCATGAGTGACGTTATAATAGCTTTTTATCTCTGACCTTCACAAGGACCCTGAAAAATCAAGAAACTTTCAATCTTAAAGTCAGTATGATGTAATAATTTTGGAAGTTTACAGCGGCTACATCACGGTTTGAGTTTAAAATAGATAATCTGTCATTTGAAAACCTCACATCTGTATACAATTCTCCTAACATTGTTAATTAGCTGCTAGGAGGAATCAATGAATTACAAAGAAACTGCTGACAAAGTGATTATTGGATCGGTAGTATGATGTCATAGGATAGACGAGACCGCAATTTTCCGCTTTTTGGTAAAAAGATGCAATGTTTAATGTTACCGATCACCTTTGCGTTTATAAATCTGCACATTTTGTAGTGACAAGCTGCAAAGTGTGTGTCGCGCGTGTACCTGAGCGTGTTTGTGCCAGTCCCTTTGTGTGCGAGTGTGTGTGTGTGTTGTCAGAAGTGATCCCATTTTCATTACTCACTGGCTCAAAGAAGGAGGTGAGGCCCTGGCTTGCAGCAGTGATAAATGCATTACCCCAATAAACCCTGTCTCCACTAAGGTGCTGAATGCTGACACACACACACACACTCACACACACACTCACACTCGGGGAGCGGGGGGGGAGAAAGAGCGGGGAAGAGGACAGCGACACAGAGCGGGAATGGATAGATAAAGGGAGTAAAGAGACAATCAGATGGCAAAAGAAAGACAGAGTGACAGGTAAGAGGAGATGAGAGGGTGGAGGTGAGAGAGGGAGGAAGAGGGGGGGGCGAAGAACAAGAGAGATGGAAAGACGGCAGAGAGAGAAGGAAAAGTGACAGGTGCCGAGAAAGAGAGGGTGACAGGAAGGAGGGGAGACGGGCGAGAGACGGAGGAAGGGAGCAGGAGCAGGAGGAGGAGGAGGAGGAGGAGGAGGAGGAGGGTGCAGAGAGACAGAAGGTAAGGGGTAGAGGGGTGCTAATGGCTGTGTGTGCAGAGCAGGACTGTGGGGGCGCACTGGGTGGAAGGAGGGATGGAGTCATAGATGGAGGGATGGAGGGAGGTGAAGGATCAGTGGTGTCCAGCTGTCCTCTTCCTCGGCCCCTCATTAGAGCTGCACAGGTCTGTGGCGAATAGTAATCCAGGATGACGGGGGGAGGAAATGTACTTAGACTGTGTGTGTGTGTGTGTGTCTGTGTGTATGTATGTTTGTCTGTGTGTGTGTGTGTGTGAGAGATTAAGCATGCACATATCAGATGTGTGTTTATGTCCAGTGTGTTTTTAGTTTGTGTATAGGTGGAAGAGTGTGTGAAAGTGAATGCATATGTGTGTGTGTGTGAGTACAGTATAAGGTATGGATGTGTGTGTGTCTGGTATTGGTTAACTTAGTATAAATGGGAGTGGGAATATTTAGATGTGGGCCAGTGTGTGTGTATCCTCCTAATAACTCCGGTCTCTCTCTCTCTCTCTCTCTCTCTCTCTCTCTCTCTCTGTCTCTCTCTCTCTCTCTCTCTCCCTCTCTCCTCCTCCCCCTGCCCCCTATCAGCACCTCTTGTAATGAGGTGAGGGGAGGCGGATCAGAACCCTCGGCAGAGTGGACCGACCCCGTCCTCGGTCGCTCCTACACGCGGGTCAGGCCCTCCCTCATTAGCCGGCATCACGTTGACATCACAGGACAAAGCGCCGGCGTGCAAACACACAAGTTCACCGAATCAAATCAGAACCTGGCAGAGACCTGACGACAAAACAAAAACAAAGAAAATGAGGTCTTTCTTTTTTGGGATTCTTGAGGAATTAGAGGAGAGGAGCTGAACGTGTGTGTGTGTGTGTGTGTGTGTGTGTGTGTGTGTGTGTGTGTGTGTGTGTGTGTGTGTGTGTGTGTGTGTGTGTGTGTGTGTGTGTGTGTGTGTGTGTGTGTGTGTGTGTGTGTGTGTGTGTGTGTGTGTGTGTTATGGTGGGGGTGAAACGAAGGGCTGGGGAGGGTTGGAGGGCAGGATACAATTAAACGAGAGCAGTGAGTCAAGGGGAGTGACCTGGTGATGGGAGCGAGAGTGGGGGGGTGGGGGGGGGGGCGCGATAGGTCTGAGTGCACGTGCAGCACATAATGAAAGGTTGAACTTTTTGAGTCGGGGGTGGCATACCAAATCCACTCACCCCGGAGAGAGAGAAGGAGAAGGGATAAAGCGAGAGAGAGAGAAAGAAGGAAAGGAGGAGACGGGACAGAGAGCGGCGAGGAGAGAAGTGTGGAGGAGACTCTGAAGGACGTATATTTCTGCTCTATATTGGCGAGTTAACGTTGCTCCCTTTCTAAATTGAGTTTGTTGTGTTTGCTGCTCTGTTCTCAGCCCCTCAGTCCGTCAATCCTTTGGGTGGGCGGCGGCAGTATGCAAATGAGCAACAGCCCTGATTGGTTGTCTCTAAATCGCTGCTGGGATCTTCTGAACGTTGCGCTCACAGTTATGTGGCGTTAGTGCACACGGTGGCTTGTCCTCACTGCTGGCTGTAGGTTTGTTTCCTTTTTCTCCGATCAGACAGCATTTCAGAGACGTCAAACAGTTGTAGGCTCGTTATGTAATAGCTGCTTGGACACGATATGACAGTAAGTGCACTTTGGAGACGGTCCCTTGCGGACAGTGCAGAGCCAAGGTAGAGTTTGGCAGGTTGTGACACAATATTTCCCTCAGATCCAAAAGAACCGACACTTCCACAAAGGCGACGGTCCTCCTGGATCTCAGAAGGTTTTTGACATTTTGCATTTTGCAGGTTGTTACAGACGAGGAAGGCCGACTTATCTGCGGGAGGGCGGGAAAAGAGAGGGAAAAAAAACGGTTTTGTGTAATTTGGCTCCTTTAACAAGGGACGGGGAAGGTAGAGAGGGACTGAACTTGGGAGGGACAGAGGGGCGGGTGGGGGTGCAGGAAGGAGCCGAGAGGAGGAAGATGGTGATTGGAGGGAGGGAGAGTGAGAGGCCCCCGTTACGTGGCTGCCACAGGGGCCTGAGTGACAGAAATTAATAATTAGTGACAATGATTGACAGCGCTCCCTCCATCTGCGGCTCTCCGCCGCCTCGCGACGCCTGCCTCCGCCAGCGACCGCGGGCAAAATGAGCTCCAGAGGGATTGTGGGAGACGCGCTTGATTGACAACTGCCTCCTGGAGAGACAAGGGGGTGGGGGGGGGTGGGGGGGCAGGCAGGGGGGTGGGCAGAGGCAGGGGAGAGAGAGAGAGAGGGAAGAGAACGGGAAAGAAAGGGGGGGGGGGGGCGTATGTAGAGGGGAGAGGTGGGTGAGGGGGGCCAAAGGGGGGGCCAAACAGGATGGAAGGAGAAGGGGGGGGGAAGAGGGGGGTTAGGAAGGAAGATGGTCAGAGATGTTTTTTCCCTCGGAGATGGAAGAAGGAATTGCTGTTATCAACCGCTGTCCGTCCCCACTTCCATTACCGTCTCCACTTTCTCCATCGCACCTTTCTGTCTCACTCCCGACACACACACACTTGCACACAAACACACTCACACACCAATGTACAGCACGATTATGCAAAAGTGACAAATTCACCACAGAAAGATGGAGAGAGAGAGAAATAAAGAGGAGAAAATGAGAAAAGGGGTTGAGGCCTCTGGCTTCAGCGGCGAAGCAGAATAGCCTGTAAATAGCCATCAGCAGGGAATTTGTCACCCCCCTCTCATCCCCGTCCCGTCTCTCTTTCTCTCTCTCTCTCTCTCTCTCTCTCTCTCTCCTTATCCTGCTCTGTCCCGACTGCGAGCCGTCCCAACTGTCTCTGTCTTCGCTGTCAGCTGGTTGACACCACCAACACGTTTTGTCTTACGCCGGACTCGAGCGTCAGAACGAAACCTCGTATGTGGATTGGCTCCGTACGACACCGTCTCGCGCCTGCCTGTCATTCCTGTTTCCTCTCTTTGTTGCCCCCCCCCCCCCTTCACTCTCTCCCTCCACACCTTCTCCCTTTCATTTATGCCCTTTCCCTCTCCCACCCCCCCCTCCCTCTTTCCCCTCCATGCCAGGCCCGTTTCAGCTTGCTTTGACATGGCGGGGGCTAATGTGCTCCAGTACGGCTTAATCGGCGCCGGGGTCTCCAAGGCTTACAGCTACACACTGTAACAAAGTACACTATTTACCTCAGGGCCAGGCGGAGAACGGGCTCGTACAGCGCACAGAGAAATCCAGAGGGGAAACACTTTCACATCACAACACATTATTGATTTTTTCTCCCCCCTCCTCCCCCAAAAGCAGACACGTTTTTTATTGTTGCCTGAGCCGGGCTTCCTCTCTCTCCATCCCTCACCGAGGAGAAGGAGCTCAGGATTAAGGTCGTGCCCTCCAAGTAAACACTGTAATGTGTCTTATTTATTTATATATATATTTTTTTTACCACAACTCTCCATTTTGGAGTTTGGTTGGTTGGTGTTGACTTACCGGCTGTATTGCTCCCAGGGTTTGGATGCTTCAATCCTCTTATTCTTCACGACATTTGGCTGAATTAAGTCGACTGTCATTGCGTAACCCCCATTTAACGATTCCTTGCTTAAATAAGGGTCAAAGGAAAACAAGCTGTTGTTGTTAGTCCTAGGACAAATTGGAGTTTTCCACCCAATTTCACCAACGGCAACCATTCAGCTTAACCACACAAATAGAGTTTGGTTTGTTCGAACAATTGCAGGATTGCATGTACGCGTCCTTGAAGGTCTTTCAGCATTCTCTCCCCCTCTCTGCGAGGCCCAGCTGAAGTCTATAACTTTTCTGCAGCCCTTAAGTCTCTCTCTCTCACAAACACACACACACACACACACACACACACACACACACACACACACACACACACACACACACAAACACACACTAACACACACTAACACACACTTCACTAACCAGACGGCAGAGAACACGTGGAGTTGACAGCTGGTAACTGGAGGGCCCAGCAGGTGCAGTGTGTGTGAGTGGAGTGTGGTTGGCCCCAGAGGGCCCCTGACTCATGGCCAGAGAGGCAGAGGTGTGTATGTGTGTGTGTTTTACATGTGTGTGTGTGTGTGCATATGTATATGTGTACGGTCTGCGGGCTTGGCTGACTGACTCGCCCCGAGTTGACTTCACTTCAGCTCCGGTGATTGATTGGAATAGGCCTGGACATTGGGCTGTGTATTGCCTTTGGTCACTACCTTTGACTACCTTCATTACATCAATCTCTCTCTCTCTCTCTCTCTCTCTCTCTCTCTCTCTCTCTCTCTCTCTCTCTCTCTCTCTCTCTCTCTCCTTTTTCTGTTTTATTTTCTTTGTTGTGTGTGTTTTTGTGGCCTTATGCTGAACTTTGAAGAGTTAACTTTCTGATGGTAATGAGCTCAGGACATGTTCTCCTGTTAGTGGCGCTGGTTTGGCGACCTCATGAAATGGACCATTGCTTGTAAGCAAAGAGACAGGATTAGCTGGGGTTGGCTGCGCCACAGATGGCAAGTTGGGAGCGTTTATTACACAGCGGAGAAACTCTTTATCTGTGTGTCAGACTTTCTCGCTCTCTATTTCTCCCTCACAGCGGAACAAGCTTGTTCGTGGTCACCGCGCCATTTGATGGAGTGCGCTTGCCAGCCCGCTCGCCTCCGGCTATGGTACCATCTTGAAAGGTGCCGCGGCACACACACCTGGCCCGCCGGCAGCCTCTTTGGTCTGCGTCACCTTTTGTCAGCGCCATGTTAATGAAGGCCCTGTCAGTGTCCACCGCCCGCACACCGGGGCGCCTTTTAATGAGCTCGCTATTTGATCGCTATAGACACCCAGGATGAACGATGCTCCTTTTTTTTTTTTTTTTATCCCTCATGGACGAAGCTCCTTTCGCTCTTGTGTATGTATGTTTGTTCAGAGAAGTGGAGGGGGTTAACGGGGGGGGGGCAAGGAGGAGGGGGCCGGTCAGCTGATTAGAGCTAGTTTATCATAAAAGGGGGAGGGTGGTTGTCGTTTTAAAAAAAAAAAGAAAGAAAAGAAAATTATTATTTCCCCGCCCGCCCGCCTGCCCGCCCACCCCCACCCTCTGCACCCAAGTGAGCCGTGGCTTTTCCCTTTTCAGGAGCAGATGAAAGCAGCTGGGCTTCCAACAAAAAGTGCCAAGCGATCACAAACAAACCTTCAGATGAATCACATCAAAGGCGCTGCCCCAATTGTTAGCCCTCTCGTATCTGCGGAAAATTGGCTCATTAAGGGCAAAAAAAATGACATTGTTTACATTAGCCGGGGCCCTGATTAGAGCCAGCCATGTTTGTTGTGTTGCTCTGCTGTCCGCTTACCAACAGACCACTTCAGCCGCTCTGCACAATCGCTCCTTTGAAGGCTTTCTTTCTCCGGGAAAAAAAAGGAGATAGAAAAGACTGTGGACAACAACAACAACAAAAAGACGGGGAAACGGAGAGGGAAAATACACCCATACACAGAGAGACGCACACATACAATCGCTGTTCCAGACCCACACAAACGGACGTGATAACTGTTCTTTTCTCTCTGTGCCTCGCCGCTCTCCTCCACTCGTCGCCTTTCCTCTCTTTAGGACTAATTAGGTTGCTTGTGGAAACGGAGGCGATGGGAGAGGACAGTCGGGCCAATGATGAGTCTGTTTGTGCTGTAATTGCACTGATAAAGAGGGTGGTGTTGTCGGCGGCAAAGGGAGAGAAAAGAAAAGGGACTCGACAATGAAAGGACCCAGAGGCTCCTCTTTTGCGTCGATGGCCACCTCGCTGTGAAAAGAACACCTTTTGTGGAGCGAGGCTTTTGTAAACGGAGATGATTTCTAATCTGCGGAAAGTGCCATGTGTTTTAGACGAGCTTGTATGTGCGTCTGTGTGTGTGTGTGTGTGTGTGTGTTTGATCTCGTGGATCTGAAGTGGAAGGGTCCTTCTATCTTCTCATCTGCCACTTGAACTTTTCTACCACTGTTCTCTGCCCATAGTAGACACCTACGTAGATGGAAATGGATATGGGAGGATTCACCTTTAATCATTGCTGTGAGGACCTTGAACATCTGTTGCAGCAAAAGCAAACAATGGATATAATGGTGGCTTACACACACATACAGAACTGATAATCCCCATTTATGATGTATTTAGTTGGCAGGAGCTTCAGCACAAACTAGGAACATGTGATTATTGATCAACATCAATAAAGAAGCGTGTCAATTGCAGTTGCTGAAAGGTTTTGACAAATGCTGAAAAAGTATCTGTAAGATTGAAGTGTGAAGGTTTCTGACCGTCACTACAAATGAGATTATTGATTTCTTTGGTAAGTGGCCGTCTCGTAATTCCTCGTTTTCATCTATGGCTGAATTTTATTCCTCTCTCACAAGTCCTTATAAAAGAACACTTATACGCTTCTTGATTCTGTCCGAGGCTTTTGGCAAACTTATCCCTGAGCAAGTTCCCTCAAACATCCGACCCATTAAAATTCAGGAGGCGATGTTTCATCTATCTGAGCTCGGTCTGGCAGCGGCGAGAGAACAAGACGGTGCATGACAAAGAAGAAGACAAAAAAGAGAAAAAAAACTTGGGGCGGAAAACTTCAACTTATAGGTGAGCGGGTCAAGCTGCATCGCTAACGACAGCCGCCGACCCCGCGCCCGCCCCGCCTTCCCCTTAACCTTCCCCGGCTCCCCAGGCCACCTCACCTTTGCCCTGAGAGAGAAATGGAGTGGGAGAAGGAAAGGGGGAGGGACTGGGA
Source organism: Genypterus blacodes (assembly GCF_046128005.1). Taxonomy (NCBI): domain Eukaryota; kingdom Metazoa; phylum Chordata; class Actinopteri; order Ophidiiformes; family Ophidiidae; genus Genypterus; species Genypterus blacodes. The sequence continues at coordinate 2,480,826 of NW_027466911.1, read as the reverse complement.
AAAGGATGGAGGAACCCTCCCCCTCAACATAATGATAACCACTGAGATCTGGCCACTTTTCCCCGCCGGCCCCTGGACGCTCGGCCCCATGGCCCCCAGGTCAGCGCGGCACATTAAACCTCCTCTCTCCACCTGAACTCTCTGACTCCACATTTACATACCCACCACTTTTTTTTCCTCTAATAGTTGCCGTTTTTGCTTCCATCTTCCTCCATTTGTCCCTCTTGCACCTCATCTTCCTCTCCACCTCTCCCCAAACTCCTCCCTTTGTCTTCTGCATTTCATCAACACAGTCCAGGGTGGTGTGTTCGCCCGTTTATGTGTGTACGCCTGCTTGTGTGTGCAATAATTACCATTTAGAATACTAGCAGATCTCAGAGGGAAGGAGCCCAAGTTTGCCCACACCGGAGCGTCGTGGAAGCTGTTTGGTTTGTGTTTAGGTGCCCTTGGTGCGCTGTGCTGAGGAATCAGAATTTCCTTGACTTTTGACCGACTTGGTCCCCGGGGGGTACGCATGGTGGGATAGAAGGGCACCGGCTGACTTCCATTCGCCGTTCAAGGACCCATATGAAAAATATAAATTGGTAGCAGCAGGATAGACTGAAACCATTGGCATTCCGGGCATCCAGCATTTGAATTCATGAGGTTGTCTTCTGTCTCTGCCCACTTCTCGATTGGAATATTTAAGAATGTGTCACACGCAGAATGATGGATAGACACTTCTTGGCTCTTTCTTTGTGCACTGAAGTCTCTTTAAAAGTTTCTTGTCTGATTTTTGCTTTTTCTTGGTAATATTTGACACATAAGCAATACATTAAGAGTACTGACAAATACGGTGACTTGATTTAAGATCAATGAATTATTTTGTATATTTACAAAAATTCTGCTGCCAGGTATAAGACGTGTACATCACAAATCTTGCTTTTATTTATGACATTTGGCAGACATTCTTACAGGAGCACTCTATTCATGATTAATACAACACTGTCATATCAGTTGTATTCCCTAGTAGATTAAAAATTTAGAATGCATTTAGTAGTAAAGGTGGTTTATGATCAGGATTGAGGTTTTTCAGAATTTACGTTTTCTCCGTTCATAAAGATGCATTATTCACAATAGGGGATTCATGTACATCAGGGGTCTCCAACCTTTTTGTCTCTGAGAGCTACTTTGACAAAATAAATGTGTCCGAGATCTCCTCATGTTTTACATTATCAGTTATTCACATGGCTGAATAAGCGTCTTTTGTGTGAACATATATTATTAGTTACTTATTTTATTCTTTTACCAATACTATACCTTTCATATTTCACATTTTACGTCTGTCCACACATCACTGTCACAATTTCCCTTCACATTCCCTGTAATTCAGGGAATTCCCTGTAGTTAGTTTTTCTGTTTGGAAGAACATACACTGGATTGAGAGCCTGGGTGCAGCTTCTTTTTTCTTCCAGCTGGATGCACGGTTCTCATGTCTGTGGAGCTCTTTTGTGGACCCTGCTCGACGTGATGGCTTGATTCTGCCTTAATGTTGTCACAATGGTTAAAATGCATCCAAATGCTGCTTTTTTCCAGCTGTCACTCATCTCTGCTTCACTCTGTCCTGCTCTGTACCTGTAGTAGACCGTCAGCACGCACCGTCCCTCCCTGCTTGATGTTATGAACGCTGTCTGTCTTCACGTCAATTGGTCGAACGGCACAACATCAGTTCAAACATTCAGTCTTCCCTGTGTTCATGGCACAGAGAAGACCATCCTATCATTCTGTCTTGTATTAAGTTGCAGAAAAAAAAAAAAACGGCTCTCGGCCCAGAGCCTGCTCCCATCGTTGACCTAAAAGAGCCGGCCCCTTTTGTGCCGGCTCGTCTGCTTACGACACATGACATGCTGTGGACTTGAAGTGGCGCTCCACAGACGCGTTCGCACCGCAAATGAGACACGCACACACATGACATTCACATTCGTCATTTTTTTTAATTCCTTATGAAAATAGTATATTTGTGGCCTTTAATCGGGGCTGTTTTCCATGGTCATCAACCAATCCGGCATGCGCTTGCTAGCCAAATGTTACGGTGTCACATAACCAAACTTGACAGCAGTGTCATTTGTTGGACTGGCAGCTAATTGGCTTATAATCGTTTTGTGACAAAAGGGGGCGGGATGTTTGTGAATTTGATAGGATAGAAATTTAATAAACAGCTTTATCAAGTGACGTTGTGTTGTCAAATGTACTTATTCTTTGAACCTTTGGCGAGCTACTCAGAACCGGGACGGCGAGCTACCCGTAGCTCGCAAGCGAAGTGTTGGCGGCCCCTGATGTACATAGTGAAAATATAAAAATCTTAAGTCTAAAAATGCTAAGGCTTACATGGTGTGTCCCAGTCAATACTGTACATTTACATCTGCGCTCTACTCTTAGTTTTGCTCGACTGCTATTAAGGGCAAAATGCAGAGTAAGCTGTATACACGGATGGAATTAATAGGATCCTGCTGTTTCTAAATATACACGAGTCATTTAATCAGCTTACTAGAGGAAGTACGCCAGATAAGGAAACCCATGCGTAGAATCCTGACACCACTTATAAGCCCGTCAGTAAAGGTCACTGCACAAATATAAGTTTATGCTGCTTTCAGTCCGATTATGTTGTTTAAATGACATTTGATTTTATTTTTCACTTATCATCTTTGAATTGTATTAGAATCAAAGCTTTAACGTGCATGTAGATATGCTAAATTTGAATCACTTCGATGACAAAATAGAACCCCGCCTTAATCACAGATGCTCCAGGAACCACACTTGAATAGCACGAGCACAGGCTGAGGGGAGTAAAGCTTGCTAGATGGATGGGCAAGGAATACTGTGTGTGTGTGTGTATGTGTATGTGTGTGTGTGCGCTTAAGTGGAAGGGGAGGGGCAGTGCAGTGAGTATATGGCTTTGCGGGAGCAGGCCTAGTGGGGGACTACATTAGGAAGAGGTTGTGTCCTGCTCGTGGGACAAGGGACCAACTGCAACCTTGTGGATAATAACTGCCAACAGGGGTCACAACCAGCCGCCAAGGGAGAGAGAGCAAGCGAGCGAAAGAGCGAAAGAGAGAGAGAGGACGAAGCTTCATCACTTCTCCATTCTCCCCATCTCCCTCCGAGTGCCCTCCCGCTCATGTCACTGCTATCAGTTTAAATGGAGCATTATGCAAAACGGAGATGATTTTGGCTTCAGGGGGTGTGATAGGGAGAATTGCTGGTTAATGTAGGGGGGAGAAGAGAAAAGAGCGATGGGGATTTCTCTGGGTGGGTAGAGAGGGTTAGAGCAATAGTACAAGGTGGTGGGGTTTGGTGGGGGAAAAGGGGGCATAAGAGGGTTAATAAAAGTGACAAGGGAGTGTTTCATTCTATCTAAGCCACCCTCCCAGACAGGTAACTCACTTAGAGGATTCGCTGAGTGAGTGAGTCAGGATATTGGGGGGAGATCTTCACTTTGGTGTCTGTCTCAATTTGAGCTGGAGGCGACACAGGACCCGGGGGTCCGGCTTTCCCATATAAAAGCCCACCTGAGAGCCAGTACAATAAAGGCCGTTCAGCCGGATGCAATAAGCCCCGAAGAGGATTTTCACAGAAACTTGATTTGAGCGGGAAAAGAAATTGAAAGTTATTTGCAAATAGCGATTTCTTAAAATCATATACTCCAGGTTGACTTAGGAGAGTCATTCATATACGATTGACTGTTATCCTCAAGCTAAATGAATTTGGTTTTACCTGACTCAAAAGAAAAAGTTATTGGAAAACGCACTTTGCCGAGCCCGGCGCCTCTTCCTGTGGTCTGTGGAAGGAGAAGTGTACGGGCAGGAAATATCCTTAGAGGGTTTTGATTGTGTTTCCTGTTTTGAAAGAGAATCAACTTTTAAAATATGCAACCGAATCTCAGACATCTTTCCAGTTTATTGCACATGGCAAGAATCAAAGGTTTGATTATTGTGGAAAATTAGTTGCGTAGTTCAGCGAAAAAGAAACAACTTGCATGCCACCATGTGTGTCCCAGAACCAGATTGAATCAATTGTTAACCCTTTGGAGAAAGTTTGTTCCTGATTAGAACCAGAAAATAGAAGGAACAAGCTGCTTTTGAGTTGGTGTCTCCAAAATCCTAATAGTCCCTGATTTAGCGCCTAAGGTAAACCTATGTTTCACCCATTTATACACTAACTGTGAGGGTGCATCGCCTGGTTTGATGTAGTTTGATAAGTTCAACATGTCTAGTCTCCACATCAGGTGGGCGGTGCAGCCGTCTCTTACGACATCATCAGAACTTTCAGCCTCCAGCCAACAAACGGAGGTAATTTGTGGGCATTAGATTTCCCCTCTGGGCTGTGTTGAATATTTCCCCGTGCATCGCTATTACAGAGGTTAACAATTATTTTCTCCCTTGAAATGAAGGGCGCTGACCCTAATATGGGGCCACTTAGCACCCATAATAAGATGATAATTGGCCAATGATGATGGGCCGCCCCTCCCCCCCTCGCCCAAATCTGTCAGTTAACTGTAATAGATTACACACGCATTAGTTACATTTATCATTTCCGAAATGAAGCATGTGGAGATTTAAACGCGTGTGTGTGTGGATGTTTCAGTGTACGTCAACGGCGATGGCATTGGTGGGAGGGGCGGCTTATACTTGAGATAATAATACTTTAAATCATTTTCTCCTCCTCCATCCAGATATTTTCCCCTTTTAACGCCCGACGCCCCACTTCCTCACGTGTTCGCTCCACTGATGACTGTTGTAATTGTGTGTTCACGGGCTCGATTTCCCCCGAGGGGCTCCCCAAATTAAAAGAAGTCATCCCACTCTTCCCTCATCTCCCTTTCCTCCAGCACCCTGTCTTAGACACACACACAAACATACACACATGCACACACACACACACTCTCTCTCTCTCTCCTGCTACAGGGATGCCATGCTTATTTGAATGGAACTTTCTTTCTTTTTTTTTCTTCTTCTTCCTTTTCAAGTCGCATGTCACTAATGAATAAATAAAACACACACAAGCAGTGGATTGACTTTCACGCATGGGCGCACTGGCTTTGATGAGCCCCCCCTCACACACACACACACACACACGTACACACACAGACACACGAGGACAGTCACTCTCGTCTCTGTCAGGCTGCTGTTAAACGTTTGCTCTGTATGCAGATGATGCACAATTTAAATGCTATAAGGGTGAAATCATTTTTTTTTTTTTTTTTGAAAGAGAAAGAAAATTCTGATTCAGTGTCGACACCGTGTTCAGAGAGGAACAAAGCGCAACATTTCCGTCTAAGAACGCCAGGCTGAGCTCTAATGTTTTCTAAGGAGGTAGGTTTTGGGGATGTGATGCATTTCAAGTGTCTCACTCTCATTTCCACACTGCAGACTCATTCTAAACCTTGTTTTCACCGTTTCAAGGACAAAATTAAGCATAAGCCAAAGTTATCACTATGCACCCTGATTGAACTTGATTTTTGTTTCATAGATTGACGTTGTTGTTGTTGTTGAAATCCATGTTTGGCTTTCATTTCCATTCTCCTAAAACTCTTAATTGCTCCAAACTGCCACTTTAAATACAATTGTACAATAATACTGAATGTGTACGCTAAAACTTGCAGAATGTGAAAGTTGGGCTGTAGAAAAGGTTTTCAGTTAATATGTGAGAATGATGGGAGAGTGTTGTGGTGTGTTGAGTGCTAGTGTGTCTGCTGTCAGGTCCATACATTCCTCCATATGAACACAGTCTGATGGAAACTTCAGGCCTGATAGGTGATGGCAGGTGTGGCCGGTGCTGGCAGCTACAGCCAGCGGTATGTGTGTCTGAATGTGTGTGTGTGTGTGCCCTCCTTTAAGTGCCAGGGGCCCGGCGTGCTGGGCAGGGCAGAGGGATCCTGCCACTAATTAGCTGGTAATGGCGTCATAAATTACGGACAAATCAAGGCAGAGCATCGGACAGACGTTTTAATGAAAAGTTGTAATGGGTCACCCCCGGGGGCCCGAGGGGCTGAAGTCCTCTCACCTGCCAGGTTATCCATCACCTGCCAGCAACAGGACGAGATGCACACAGCATTCCACACACACACATACACAGGCGAGCTGTGGAGGGTTTTGGGTTCCAGAGTTTTCATTGTAATGCGTCTCGTTGGAGAGATTGTCTCAGATTTACACCTGGAAATCGCTGACATCAGGTGTTCCACTGAAACAATCTTTTCCTATTCAGCTATATTACATCACATTGCGTCACATCTAAAAACATGCATATATATAGAGAGCTAAACACACACACATACACACCCACACACACACACACACACACACGCACCACGCATGCATTAGTTCCACATTTGTGATGCAGCACATACAGCAACATGAGGCCTTGAGTCGCTTCTCTCCCCGCCGAGAAATCTTTTGAGAAAACGTCCGTCAGTCCCCTGGAAATGTTTGGTCAAATAAAAAACAGTTGCGGGACTTATTGATGTTTCTTTTGTCCCTCCGTGCGAGACTCCATAGGGTTCTGGCCGCGGCTGCCAGATGAGCGTCTGAGAATCATTAGCGAAGCTGATTTGATTTACGTCCTGTGTAGACGGGGGCCACCCAAATGATCTGCCTCGCCACGGCCGTCATCAATCACCGCCAACCAGAGGGCACAGCGAGCACGCATGGGAAAGAGAGTGGGGTGGCACACCGACGCACCCACAGGGCTCTGTGTGTGTGTGTGTGTGTGTGTGTGTGTGTGTGTGTGTGTGTGTGTGTGTGTGTGTGTGTGTGTGTGTGTGTGTGTGTGTGTGTGTGTGTGTGTGTGTGTGGGCACGTGCTCACATGCTGTGCACAAGTAGATGTTCTGTAAATGTTTGTGTGTGGATAGGAAGTGTGTTTTTCCTGAGTGTGTGTGTGTGTGCAAGCAAGCTTTTTTAACGTGGGAAAATGTGTGTGTGTGTGTGTGTGTGTGACATAATGGATATCTTGTGTTAAACTTTCATTTGTAGTTAAAATTGCGTTGTTTTAATTTAAGGAAGTCGTTTTTGCGATGATTTTCGATGTCTGGTGAGGTTTTGTTGATTTGTGTTATTTACTGATAAAGATAAAGTCACAGTGACCCAAACCCTGCAGCACAGCTTATATCTCCCACAATGCAACACATATTCAGGTTGGAACCTTCATCATTTCAGTGACATCACATGTTCATATTGGAACTTTCTGGTGTGCTGGTTTCACGCTCTCGTGCTGCAGCTCAAGTAGATTGCCGACATCTGAATTCTGTCTGTGAGCAAATTTACACTCCAACTTAATCTGAACATTTCTGGCCCGAGGTGAGTGAAGCGCCAACATCCCTGCGCCTGCTCAGGACTTCAAATCACTGTTAAATTTAGCGTATTCGCCTCGGATAAATCAAGACATTTTGGGTCCTGATCCAACTTTGTGTTGAAAGTTCTCCCCCTTTTTCTCTACTATTTCGAAAGCTCTGATGTGTGTGTGTGTGTGTGTGTGTGTGTGTGTGTGTGTGTGTGTGTGTGTGTGTGTGTGTGTGTGTGTGTGTGTGTGTGTGTGTGTGTGTGTGTGTGTGTGTGTGTGTGTGTGTGTGTGTGTGTGTGTGTGTGTGTCCTGGTGTTTGTTAGACAGATATTACAGATATTCACACACACAAGCACAGACACGCACACACACGCGCACACACAAACAAACTGGGAGTGTGAGAAAGTGCCACGTTTCCGTTTGAGGGCTCATGATTGACGGCCAACGTCGGCTTCCCAGGGAGTGTGTCGCTGCTGGCACCAGTCCACGGCGCCTTGTTCACTTACACAGAGTTGGCACCGGTTCCACTCCACGGCGACGCAGGATTCACATGCCATCGCACTGTTGCATCAGCAATAATCTCTCCAAGCCAACAGAGACACGGGGAAACGGCTCAACGTTGGCTAATCGAATTGCCTCCATCTGAACCTCCTCCCATCGTAACCACCTCCGCGCCTAAACACCATGGCGCTTTTATTATTGGAACATGCACGCTCTAATATCTCCCTGTGATATGCTAATGAAACGCTAATCCTTTATAGTGTAGCTCTATTTGCACTTTTATAGCATTCAGAATCCAGTGATTCCATTGGATTCAGGTGAAAGGAAACCAAATTAGATACGCAGCATCAAATCCAGAGTTTACTGTAGGACTGTAGGCCTGTTTGCTAATAGCGACTATTTTTAAACACTAAATACAGAGAGATTACACTTCCCCTGGCTTATATTAGCTCCATGAAATATCACATATTCGGGAGACACTGGTGTTGTGCGTGCAGGTGAGAAATGTGTCCCTGTGTGTGCGCGCGTGTGTGAGTGAGTGTGTGTGTGGGTGCAGGGGGTGAAGGCCAAATTAGCCAGGTTGTATAAGCAATTATTGGGGCACACTATGTACCTAAGCACCCTAATAGGTATGTAGAGGAGGCATTATTCAATTAGATTGTCGGTTTGCTGTAGCGAGGAGCAGAGCGGTGGTGACAGCACTGGTGTCTTCTCCTTATGAAACAACCTATTTAAGCTAAATCAACTCCCACTTAAGAGCTGCGGTAATAAGCACGCGGAGACGCTCGCCGGCCCGCGGGGGCCCATCCGTCATGCTGTAATACGGAATCAGAATGAGTGATAACACCTCGGCCCGCTACAGCGCCTTAGCTGCCGCCGCAGGAACGGCACCGGTGCACGCGCACGCACGCTCACACTCACACTCACAAACTAACACACACCTTCTCTCTCTCTCACACACACACACACAGATGCTCACATTGCTAGCAGCAGCAATACTCCTGGATGGCTCTGCTCATTTCCCTCTCCCACCCACCTCCTGCTCCTCCAACTTGCATATGTGGAAAGAAATTGGGTTTCTATAGATTTGCAAGTTTGAGTCTCTCCTGCGTCTACTTATTTTTTTTTTTGCCATTGTCCAAGTTTGAGCGCGTGCTGGTACCTGTGTGTGTGTGTGCGTGTAAATGTGACGGTGTGTGTTTATGTAATGAATGATGTCATCGTGTACTTGTCTGTCTCATTTCATGGTGAAATGTGCAGTGATTGTTTACAGTGGAGGTATTTTGTGAAATACAGCAAAGAGTGAAAAATAGCAACAAACCATTTAGTGAAGAGATTCAGAGTGACGGTGTGTGTCAGTGTGTGAGCTTCACATCGCCACAGATGCAACACAAGGTTTGGTTTCACAAATGCCCCACAAATTACAATAGAAAACTACTAAGGGATGAATGTTCCACATAAATTTGATTACTTTTATTAAGCTTGACTCTTATCAATTTCAGCAGACCTGTTACACACATTTATCATCTTGGGTTAAAGTATAATTGACACAGTCTGCATGATGACAGCGTTCAACAGGTTAAGTGTAACAATGACAATACAAAATAACTCCAGCATAGATTATCACTCTGCTTATTCAAAGTGCAGCTTCTTAAACCTTGAGATGTTTGGTGACATCTCCCATTTCTTGACTGTAATCACCATGGAGATGAAGTGATGCTCTCTCTGACCTTCATGACATGATGGAAATATGAAGCGTGTTTGGTGCTGGTTGCCATGTTGCAGGCATGTTTATAGATGAGGTGAGGAACACTGTGGATGCAATGAAAGCTTGGCACAGTAGGGCGGCGACAGTGTGCTGCTGAATGTGACGTGTCCATTGTCAGCTGTGGCCCTCAGCCTGCAGGCTCCACAGCTGCAGCAAAGTATTTATTTGCCTGCTCCGGCTCGCGTGAGGATGAAACTTATTACAAAGATCCTCAGCAACACAAACAGGGCGAAATCTGTTATTTGTTTCCTGCGTTGAATTATGAATAGAGGAATGAAGGGATGAAAACAACAACAACAACAAAACATTTGTAGAGTGATGAAGACAGGGGAGGGTGAGACGCTCGCTAAGCGGCACGCTTGAACTGTTTGAGAAGCTTTCATGGGCATCTCTCTCTCCTTTCATATCTTGTTTGTTTTTCTTCTTCATTCATTTCCCATTTCCCCCTCTCCTCTCTTTTCCTCTCTCCCTCTCTCTCTCCTTTCTCTCTCTTTCTCTCTCTCTCTGTGGCTCATCAGTGTGGTTGTTCATCGGTAATGACTCCCACTGTGGCAGGGCCCCTTTAAGGTTGAGGTCCCCCCCCCCCCCCTTCAGTCCCATCCGCCATGCATTATTCATGGATCCACAATCAAATGAGGGAACAACGGTTGGTAGCAGGAGACATGGTGCATGGCTCTTCCTCCCCAAAAGTCCCCCGAGGTGCCCCAGTCTGGTACCCACCATCACCCCGCTTCCCCTCCAGCCCCCCTCCCCCCCCCCCACCACCTTCCTTTCCACTCGCCCCACCCAAATCTGTGACAGATTTTTTTTTGTGTGATGTCGTGTGTGTGTGTGTGGTTGTGTGTGTGGTTTGGGGTCAGACACAGTGACTCCGTCCCGCTCTTCCCTGGGGTTTGCTGGCAGTCTGGCTGGTCAGCGGTGACCTCCTTTGCCCTTTGGGGTACTCATCACTTCCTCTTCCTCTCCGCAGGGAAGCACCCAAAGTGTCTGGCACCTTTTTTTGGAGGAGGGATGGGAGTGGGTCAGGGGGGGCTTGGGATAGGTCGTCTTTTTCTTGGGGGAGGATTTTCCAGAATGGTTATAGGAGGTCGGTTCCAACATCAGTGAAGTGATGTAACCTTGTAAAGATGTTTTGTACAAATGATCACCACTAAGACATCAACAGTAATTGTCCTCCCTGTGCTTAAAGGCAAAAATGTTTGATGACTACAGAGTCGGTAAGATTCAACCATCATCCAAGTCCACAGAGCGTGTTGCGTAACCACATTGATAAGGCCTGTTGGTCAGAGTTCAGTTTGGGCTGCATTCAGCCGCATTGAGGTGTTAACATGGTGTGTGATGAAGCTGATTAAATTGCTGTATAATACGTTTTTAAGTGAATGCAAACATTAATTGAATGGCACCAAAACAAGGAAAATGGTGTCAAATCAATAGAAACGCTCAAAAGAAGGCAAAGTTTAAAATATTTCAAGCAGAAACTGGCAGTGATGACGACGATGATGATGATGATGATGAGCTTTGAGAGGCTTTTCTATGTGATTGTTGTTCCTTGGATCCATACAAGGGTTCAACAAAACAACATCCTTGACTTAGTTTGAGCGTAAATCACCTGAAAGTCGTGACATTTTGTAAAATCATCCAGCACCTCAACCTCATTACTCACCAGGACTCGCTGGTTGTGATCAGAGTTCATCATGGTCTTTAAAGCAAACGGTCCTGGTCCATCTACTCACACCTAATTAGGTACATCGGGTGTGTTCAGCCAATCAAAACCCGGGGTTCTGTTTGGGCTAATTGGTTGTGGGCTGATGGAAAATTATGGTACGGATTCTTTACCCTTTTTAAAATATAAGTAGCTTTGTGATCTGACTCCACCCGACTACAACTTGACGAGCTCTAATCAGCCAGAATAACTGAAAACACTTGTATGGGTGCTGTGTGTGTGTGTGTGAGAGAGAGAGACGTGATGGGCAAATGAATGGAGAAGAAAAACAAAGAGAGAGAAAGAAAGAGTTGCATGAAGTGGAAGATTAAAGATTAACATATTAAATGCCAAGATAGGCCCACCTGGTGTGTGACAGATCTCTCACACAGCACAGAAAATGGAAATGTATCATAACTGGGTCTCTGGTGAGTAATTTTATTCTGATTATTCCCGGTTTGCTCGTTTCCTGCTTTTTGGGTCGTGTGTTAGTATGTGTGTGTGTGTGTGTGTGTGCGAGTGAGTGTGTGTGTATATTACAGGCCTTTATATGTGAGGGATTAAGTCGTGTAATCATGTTGGGTAATTGAAAGTGCGGGGCTCTGATATTGAGCGTCGGTGTCTCACACACACACACACACACACACACACACACACACACACACACACACACACACACACACACACACACACACACACACACCTCTCACACCGTGTCTCTGTCCCCTTGCCACTCTGAAGAAGCCAAAACACAGCAGCCAGTCTCTCCTCTTCATCGCCGGCCAATAAATATGCCATTATGGTGCTCTTATTATCCTCATTATTGGGGTGTCTGGAGTGGCGCCTGCGTCCATCACGGCGCTCTAATGTGGGTCTAATGGTTCTGACCTGTACGGGACACAGGTGGTCCCCAGAAAGGCCTTGATTGGGTCCATTTATTAAGCCGCTCTGGCGCCAGAGACGGTCCGTTTAGTCATTTGTGTGCGGTGCGGGTTCCATTCCCAAGGCTGCTGATGGGTTAGAGTCGCCCGCTCCCCTCGCTCCCCCCGCCCCCCCCGCCCACCTCGCCACAACATTCCTATCTCGCCCAGTAGCCTCAGCTTTGTTCTTTCCTAATGGCTCAATTAAATGGGTTAATTTGGAATGGGGACCCTCTTCAAATCCGTGATTATCACCTAGACCCCTACCCTGCACACACACACGTACACACACACACATACACACGCACACATTGCTTTTGCCCCCCTCATCACCAACTGCAGACCCGCACATTTATTATTCATCGCAATCAAATAAGTGAGGTGGTTGAAGAAAGTTGCTTCTCTCTCTCTCGCTCTCTCTCTCTCCCTCTCTCTCTCTCTCTTTCTCAGCTCCTCTCCCATCCCTCCACCTCCATCCCCTCCCTGCGCCTCCTCTCCTCCTCTCCTCTTCTCTCCTCTCCTCCTCTCCTCCTCTCCACTCGTCACCTCTCCTCTCCTGGGGAAGAATTGCTTTTATTGCGACAAACAGTCGCGCGGAGCCCTCGGCTTTTCGGGAGCCCCAGCCAGTCATTGATGCATGCAGGCAGGCAGGCAGGCAGGCAGGCAGGCAGCCGGGCGGGCGGGCGGGCGGCGGCAGGCAGCCCTCCCCATCGGGAAAATGAGCAATTCTCTCATTGTAATAATGCGCCTCTGTCATCTTCCCATTATCGGCATGATAAAAGATGAAATATTCAGGGAGGCTGGCCTCCTAACCTGATCTGGGCGCGATATTGGGCCTGTGGAAAATGAGTTTTATCAGCTTTAATATACTCCTTGGCAGACTGACCCTTGAAATTAAACATTATTACAGAGCGGATATTTAAAAAACCGGGGCCACAAATTACATCAAAATGAAAATATTAAGGAACATTACGAATATATCAAGTGGCGCTTCTCTCCCTCTCTTCTCACGCTCGCAAGCCGACTCTCCTCATCCTGACACCCTCTTTCTCATCCAGCCTCACCCGCCCCCCCGCCTCACCCCCCCTCAGCCATCCGCGACGAGCGTGGCCGGGGATGCAGCAGGCGCGGCTGTAAGTGTCACTGGTGTGTGTGTGCGTGTGTGTGTGCGACGGGGTGGCACAGAAATAATAACAATGCTGCCTGTCCCACCAGTTTCATACGTCTGCATAAACTAATTAGACTTCGACGCTCTCATCACCTGCTTTATTGAGAGTGGAGGGGAGAACACTGGCAGGAAGTGTGGGGACTTGAGTGGGAGTGTGTGTTCGTACACTTGTGTGTTTGCATGTTTGAGAAGGAGTGTATGATGAAATTGGCGTTTGATGTGTGTTTGAGAGAGAGAAGGAGACGGAAAGTGTGCGAGCTTCCAGAGTGGTGGTGGAATTGGAAATGCTATATATGGTCTGTGTCTATATACGCCTGTGTGTGTGTGTGTGTGTGTGTGTGTGGATCCTTCCTCTTGAACATACCAACAGGTACTTTGGCTGCGTGTTTCTGCAGAGTGAAACTTACCAGGCGACGGCTCAGTGAAACAAGTGCAAACCAACAGAAAGTCAGTCGCTCTAATCACTTTAAAAGTAAAAACAAAAAATCTCTCAAATGTTTCCGTCCCCCAAAATGGAGCCAAAGTGATGTTGGTTCTGTGGAGTGTGTGGTGATTTGTCACTTTGTGATGGGGGGATATGAGAAATGCAATAAAAGGCGGAGGAGAGATGTGATTTGAATAGATTTCAGAGGAAGTGGGTCCTTGGGGGAGTCGGATGAGTAAGCAGCGTCCCCGAGGACCGAATTAAAACTTTACTTTTGGTCACGCCCCCCTACACCCCCCATCCAATCCCCCCCCCACACACACGCCACTCTGCTTATCTCCTGCTCGCGTGGAAATAGTGTGTACGCCACTGTTTGTGTGTAAACATGTATGTGTGTGTCTTCCTGTGTGTGTGAGTGAATGTGTGTGTGCTTTCACTTGTGTATGTGTGTCCCCACGCACATGGACCCCCCCCCTACCCTCCCCCCTCCCCCCCTCGCCCCTCGCCCTGAGGTTATGGGGGGATACACACTGCTCCCTCTGCCAGGCTCAGATGAGTATTCACAGCAGCACGCCCCTCTCCCTTAACCCAGCGCAGGGGAGCTTTGCATATTGAGGCCGTGTGTGTGTGTGTGTGTGTGCCTGCCTCTCTTGCCTCGATACGAAGGGGGTCCGGTTGATTCCTTGCACATGCATCATTATTATTGTTATTCCGTCGGTGATCCTGCGGCCTGGCAGGTGCCAAAGTCGTACGCATGCACGGCGCCTCAACATGTTCTTGCAACTGATGCCCAACTGGCGGCTCCCGTTGCGCCGTGTGTACGTAGTGTAAATGTTGCTCACTGCTCCGATCCTCCCATTAGGAGGGTTAACGTGTCCGGGCATTAAGCATCGCCGCGGATACACACGGAGCGTCAAATGGCCTCTTAAAGCTTTGAGTCCGGCCCAATTTGCAATGCGTTGCTTGGGTCTTAATGGTGTGCGGGGGGGAGGGGGGGTGGATGAGGGGAAGGGAGAGGGAGGGAGGGGAGGAAGGGGAGGAAGGGGAGCGTCTACGGCACTGTCAGGCTGAGCACAGAAGTAAAGGGAAGGAGAAGCAAAAATGTGGGAAAAGGGGGAAATGCAGAATGGAAGGGATAGACACCACGGGGGCTGGCTGCCGGGAGGAGAGAGAACCATCTCTCTCTCTCTCTCTCTCTCTCTCTCTCTCCCCCCCCCTCTCTCTCTCTCTGTCTCACTCTCTCTCCCTCTCTCGCTGTCTCTTACTCTCACTCTCTCTGCCACTTGATTCATTATGCTGATATACACAGTATTTGCTTCCTGAGTGAGCCCCTGTGCACTCCCGCCCTCCTGGAATGCAACACACACACACACACACACACACACACACACACACACACACACACACACACACACACACACACACACACACACACACACACACACACACACACACACACACACAAGCAAGGTGGTGGTTGGTGCCATAAATATAGCAAACGACACGCAGCCCCGGCAGCCGAGCAAGGTCAGCGCCGGCCCGGGATGACAGTGCCGTGGGCGCTGCACTGAGCTCTTGTTAGAAATGCACACAGATAGCTCATTAGGACGGACCCCCGAGGCCCCCGACACACCAATGCACACACAAACATATACAAACATTGATCCATTTACTGTTTAATTGCAAACTCGCAGCGTCGAACGCGGCGGACGCTCAACCTGCCACTTCAGTATGTCTGTAATGTACCTGCCGGTGTGTGTTTGTGTGTTTCATTGAATATCTTGAAGGTAAGCGTGAGGCCGGAGCGTTTACAGATTACAGATGTATATATATGTACAGTATATGTGTGTGTGTGTGTGTGTGTGTTTGTGTGTTTTCTAGCTCTGCATCTGCATTAAAAACTGTGAGCATCGCAAACTCGGCTCGGCGTGGAGGGATGAGCTCTTCTCCGACTGCCAGGGTGTCATGTTTACACAGGCACAGGACACTTTTACTACCAGACACACACACACACACACACACACACACACACAAACACACACACAGCGGAGTTGTTGTTGTGTTTACTTATCCTGTAAAAAGAAGACGCCGTCTTAAAAAGAGAGGGGGGGGGGGGGGGGGGGGGGGTGGAGATGAAAACATGAGGAAATCTAAACGTCGAGAAATCGACTAGAAAAAGTTTGACTCTGCAGGTATGTGTGTGTGTGTGTGTGTGTGATGGCCTGCAAGCATGAGAGAGAAAGAGAGAGAGAGATAGTGTTGGTGTGTGTTTACGTGTCTGTGTATGAGGTACTTGCCTGCTCCGTACACGCCTCAGAGACTTGGTCCCCCCCCCCACACACACACACACACACACGCTACTTTTTTCACTCTCTTTTTTTCTTCTTTCACTCTTTCGTTTCTCTCAGATGAAACAATTTCTCTTTCTCTCGCTCAAACACTCACCTGCGAGCGTATTGGAGGCGCGTCTCGCCCTCTGCGTCGCCTGAAATGACCTCGGCAGCGCTCCAGCCGCCCCCCCCCGCCCCCCCCGTCTCCTCTCCTCCTTATATGAAACAGATAAATGCATTGGATACCCGCCGTCCCCTCTGCCAACCTCCACCTCCGTGTGCCCCCTTCCCTCCTCCTCTGCCCCTCTCTCCTGCCTCCTGCCCGGGCCTGGGGGGGGTGGGTGAGGTTGTGTGTGTGTGTGTGTGTGTTGGGGGGGGGGAGTGTCAGTCTGGCAGGCCGCGGGGCCCCCGTCAGGCGACCACTGGGCTGTGACGGGCAGCAGCTCTGCGTCCCTCTCCCCGCAGTCTGGCGCCCGCTGGGGTCTCGTCCGGGAGCCCAGCCTGCCAAAGTGACCTCACTCCAACTGGGATGAGAACACACACACACACACACGCGCACACACACACACACACACACACACACAGAGGAGACAGTCTGTGCTGTCTTCCTCTGCAAACTTGACCGGGCGGCTCAGGTTTTGCGCTCGTGATGTTAGAAGACGATAACGTGAAGAATCTCTGTTCTCGCACTTTTGTCCCCTAATGTTTGGGCGACGCGAAAAAAAGGAAAATAAGAACATTTGCATATTCCCTATTCCATTACGTGGACGTGATCACTTTTAGGGAGCAAGCGCAGACATTAAAGTGTGTAATTCTGTATTTCTGAGAGGAGAGAGGATTCCTTCGGTGTAATTTTGTAAACTAGAAGCTTAAAAGGTCTCTAATCTGAGGCTGTTTGTCATCTTTGGAGCAAACGTCCCGTAAAGAGTTTCTGTGTCTTATTAGGCCTTAAAATGTTACTTTGTCTCCTAAAGTGCAAAGTTGTTCCCAAACATTTAGAGATTTGTTGCGTTTCTTTTTTTTTTTAAATCCAAAAGTGGCAATAAATCCAAACGAGTGGGGAAGTGAACCCCTCATGTGTCTCAGCTGTGTGGACTCACCAGTGTTGTCGTGTTTGTGTAGTGTTTGTGTTACTTTTCTTTTCTGCTTGTAGTTTTCTCAACTTGTCAGGACCGATCTCCATGGATCCCCTTTTTTTTTCCGCGCTCGACTCCTCATTTCCCGGTGACTTTTGAAGACGCTGGGATGGAGTAATTATGAGTGTGTGTGTGTGTGTGTGCCAGGAGAGATCCAGGTGTTCTACACAAACAATTTCCCCGTCGTCGCCGTCGTCTCCGGTGGCAGAAAACACAACGTCGTCCTGCATCCCTGAGAGGGTGATGCTGCGAGGTGACACCGTTAGGGAGGAGCGCTCTCTCTCTTTCTCTCCCTCTCTCTCTCTCTCTCGCTCTGTGTGCGTGTGTGTGTGTGTGTGTGTGTGTGTGTGTGTGTGTGTGTGTGTGTTTGTAGTGTAATGTACTTCACTTTACCTCCCCCTTCCTCCCTCCCTCCCCCCTCCCCCCCGCCGTTCCCTGCTGGTGCCCCGCCCTACCTCAGCCCCGTGGAGATGCGTCGGGGTCAGGGAATATGGGGAGAGGAACACAGGGAGGCCGCACTCCACAACTTGAAAGGAATTCTAATGAAGCCGACACAGTCACGCTGCCTATTCCCACGACAACAGGCCCCAAACAAATAGCTGCATTTGAAGTCCCCTCGTTTTATGACTTTGAAAATGGTGTGTGTGTGTGTGTGTTTGCTGAATCTTGAGTGTGTGGTGGTTGTTGTTGTTGTTGTTGTTTTTGGGGTAGAGTACGTGTGTGTGTGTGTCTGTGTGTAAGGGTTTACCTCTGTTTTCAATGAAAGTGTTTGGCAGACACTCAACTGTTTATTTATTTTGAATAACCAGACACATACGCAGATTATTAAAGGTAATAGAATCGTTTTCATTTTGTATTTCACATTAACGTACTTGTTAACACCAGCAGCTGTGGAGTCGAGGCCACAGCTTTCAGATAAGAAATGTGTCAAATCTCTCTATTCTTACTTGTTTCTCACAATTTATACACAATTTTCGCCTTTTTTTAAATTGCCAAATGCTCTAAATGTTCTATTTTTAAGTCTTAGTTATTCTGCTCTCAGGCCTTAACGTCTCATCATTAAAATACAGCTGGAAACGCACAACACGCACCAGTTTAATAGGAAATAAATGATAGCCACGGATAAAAGGGGTGGTGCCCAGTTAGGTGTCTGCATACACCCCCCCTTACACACTTCACGTGTGTGTGTTTTTATTTCTTTGACAACCTCCGGACGCATGTACAGCGGCTCCTATGAACCGAGATGTCTTTTATTTCTCAGTCCAGTGCTTTTGCATCAACTGAGCGTGGAGCGTCTGGCTGCCTGCCTGCTTGGCTGCCTGGTTTATTCCTCTTCTGCCTCTTCTTCTTTTTTTGGGAGGTGTGTGGGTGCTGGCAGGGCCCGGCTCATCTGCCTGCCTGCGCCGCCTGGTTTTGTTCCCGCCCTGCTCTGCGCAGGCGGCACGAGGGCTCAGAGTGTCACTCCATGAGAGCAGCACGAGTGGAGCCATGTTAACAGTAAATAATAAACAAGCGCTCTAATACATTATTGAGAGAATCACTTTAGGCAACTGGGACAGCATGAAACACACACCCCATCACCACCACCCCCACCACCAAACCCCTCTCTCTCTCTTCCTCTCTCTCTCCTTTTTAAACTTCTGCTCTGTACGTTTTGATGTGGATAGACTGCACACGTGCACTGACGCTCGCACATTGTCGAGCCTTCTTTGCGGCGCATTAAAACGTTCTCCGGTGTCCTTTGATCACCCTGACACCCTCTCTGCCATCTGTATTTTTGAGCTGGTAATACTACAAACGCCGCCTCTGTGCCAGAGCGAACGCGGGGGGCTTTTGTTCCCCCATGAAACATTTAAGTAACTGCGATCTGATTTGTTTTTTCGACCTCCCAACAGCTGTATAACGCAGGAACGGTACCTCATCTTAATCGCGAGCCATCAGCAAACCTGCTTAAAAATGCATGTGTAATTTTCCCCGCTTCACCCCCCTTCCCACCCTCCCCTCCCCTCCCGCCCCCAATAACCGGTAGCATGTTGGCTCATATTGTGCGAGCATAAAACAGCACCTGAGTCTACCTGCTTCCGAGCGTGTAGTAAATGGAATATCCTCCTCCAGTGGCTTATTGAGCAGAATAATTACATTGCACATATTGAATTCCGCTAATGCTCCAAAGGTTGGTCTTATTTAATACCACAACTCCCCGAGGGTAGAGAGCATGATTTGGAGCACGCATCTCCTCACTGTACCTAATGTTCCACACGGCTTTGCACCTAAAGAAAATATGTCCCTATCTACTTAAAACAGCATGGCAGAGTCGTCACTTTTTGGCAAATTTCTCTCCTGGTATGTTGTGTTGCAGTAAAGGCGCCAAACAGCCCCATTCATGCTTTTGGAGGAAAACAATTAAAACATTAATGTATGTAAACAGATGCCACTTTTAATGATTTTCTATTGAGTCTTTGGGTTATAGCGTCTACAAATCCCTAAATGAAATTAGCAGAGATTAGGGGTGGGGATGTCTAATTTTCATCACCATGTTTGGCTCCAGGGCTTGTAAATCATATCTGTTGGGCTGGCCGAGGGCAGTACCGCCAACGGCCTGAAGATGGCAGCCAAAACCCAGTTAGTCACATTAGCAGGCACCAGGGCCATTTTCTAAAATATTACTTCACAGGTCAAATGTATCTTCTGCTGGTAAGGATCTGAGTTTTACCTGTAGTCACGGCGACGATGAGACACTTTTTTGTTGTTGTTGCTGTTTTACCTTTTTTTAAGTGAGATGCATTTTCTTGCGTTGGACGGCAGAAGGAGGGATGGTAAAGCATGATGGATGAGAGAACACAAGCACAGGCGGGATGAGAATGTGTAAGATTGGACAGAAAATAGATTGTGGGCGTGCACGAGTGAGAATTGTGAAGTTTTGAAAAAAAAAAAGAGAAAATCAATTACACTAGCTTGCGAGCGACATAAATGAGGAAGCAAAGGGAGTTATGTTAATCTTTAATTAAACAAAGTGTGAATTTTGTTTTCAGTCAGAGATCAGTTTGTGGTGCTGCGGCAGGTAATTTATTCCCAGATAGGTTTTAACCACAGTTGCAGTCTCACTTTTCTAAGTTTTTGAGTGTCGGCACATCAGCAAACCCAACTTTTCCTCTCGCACAGATCGGAACAGAACAGAACAGAACAGGCGGATCTCTGGATCAGCATCCTTCTCCCAACGCCTGCTCATCCCTCCATTCTCAGCCCAGACAATGGAGAGGAGGAGAGAAAACAATGGGGAGAGGAGGGGAGGGAAGAGAAGGGGTATGTATAGGACACACACACACACACACACACTGGCCAGCGTGCAGACAGAAGGAGGGTAGCGAGGAGGGAAAGGTCATATAGGTCAGCGATCAGGCTCTCCGTATCTGTGTGTCTGTGTGTGTGCGTGTGTGCGTGTGTGTGTGTGTGTGCGCGCTCTTTGGTTGTGTGTTGTGGATGCTTGTAAGGGGATTTCCACATACACACACATACACAGACAAACTCCCCTCCATGGGCAGTCTGGGTCATGCCTGTCCCTTCACAGTCCACTGCCCCATTATTGACGGCTTGAACTGATACCCCAACAATGAGGGTGTGCGTGTGTGTGTGTGTTTGTCTGTGTGTCTGTGTGTGTGTCTGTGTGATCTAGTCTCTCTGTGTGTGCACATACGTTCGCGCCTGTGGGTGAAGCAATTGGCGCTCACTCTCACAGATGTCAGGCTGACCCAGGGTCCGGCCCAACACACTCGTACCCCTCAATATCCCTCTTTCTGTCACTTTTTCCTCCCTCTCTTTCCATGTCTCTCTCTCACTCTCTCTCACACACACACACACACACACACTGCTTTTGTTGACAGACCAACTGCTGGTATTTTGCACACATGCACACGCAGGCACAATAGGAGCTGGGTGGGGAGCCGTGGAATGGGGCCCCTGCGGGAGGACCCCCCCTGTCCAAATCAATATATGAGAAGTCATGCAAGTATAACAGAATCATTACTCTCACAGGACTGGGGAGGACGCACTATAAAATGTTTGTGTGAGTGTGTGTGTGTCTGTGTGACACCTGTTGTCTCCATTCCACTGTTGTCATCTTTTTCTGCTTGCTCACTTTGATACCTAAGTGCTGCGTTGTGACGAGGAGAGGAACACGAGTGCTGCGTCTTCCTCCTCCTCTGCTCTTTATTCGCAAGTGTGCACGTCTAAGTAACACACACGCGACGACAACAAGCAACCTCTGCCCGTAACCTGTGTCCAACACAAGTCCGTGTTTTCTCTCACTAATCACGATCTCCCCCCCCCCCTCCCCCCCACACTCTCTGCCCCCTCAAACATCAATGACAGCCTCCTTTCATCTGCCACCGCCGAGCCTCGCGTCCATCGTGTGTTTACAAGGCCTGAAATGAACACAGCAATTATTATCAGTCATGCTAATTCTGCAGATAATGATCAAAAGCAGAGTCCTCCCCTCCTTTCCTCCCCTCTCTCTCTCTCTCTCTCTCTCTGCTCTGGGGAGCCAACAGCGGCGACAAACCTCCCCTTTTATTATTTCATGGCCTGTTTAAAGATTTAGCGAGGCCCACAAACCACCACTTTTAATGACCAATTAACAGGAGCAAAGCTCTATCCCGCCGCCGCGGCCTCGCTCAGGATTTGCTAGAGTAAACAGTGGTTCGGCGTTGGTTGTGGCGGCGGTGGAAGGGGTGCGCGTCTCGTTACCGGCTCACCGCTCGAACTCGCACGCATACAAACAGCCACACGTGTACACAAACCGAATACACACACACACACACACACACACACACACACACACACACACACACACACACACACACACACACACACACACACACACACACACACACACCCTGCCTGTGCTCCACTGCTTATTAAAAGCTGGAGGAGCAGCAGTGCTTACCAAAACCTTGAGAGAGAGAGGGAGAGAGGGAGAAGGAGAGAGAGAGAGAGAGTCCCACTCCCGCTCCCACTGGGTGTGTTTTTTTCTTGTTTTTTTAGAGGAGGGGATGAAATCTAAAATGATAAAGCTCGTTGCGAAGTCAGCCCGGCGAAATCTGATACGACTCTGCGAAACGGCGCTGAAGAGAGAGTAAATGAGTGGAGCCGCGATCATTAGCATTGCTCAATAATGTAGCTGGGGGGTAGGACGGCACTACTCAAGGCCACAGGCTCTCTGAGCAGCTAATTTGGACCCATGTTGTTTACGGGTGGAGCGAGCGAGGCCCCTCAAGTTGACTGGCAAGCTTTGGCTCGCTCCCCGCACGCTAAACAAACACAAATGAACACACAAACACACACACACACACTCCTTGATGAAGCCCAGTCCACGCATGAGAGATCAAGCATGTATGAAAACAAACATAGACTGAACTCTGCTGTAACTTATCAGCATATGAAGTGTGTGAATGCTGCTATTTGATCAGTAATGGTGATGTCATAGACCTGTATGGAACATGACTTCATCGTCCATCCTAATCAGACTGTGACCGCGTGATTATCATTTGTTGGTTCATAGGTTAACTCGCTCTCATCTTCCATGTGAGCAGGTTAGCCATCACCCAAGGACGACCTCATTGATCATTCATTTTTCAAAACTGAGTGAAGATCAAGAAGTTCAAGCACCTGGATCTCGTAGACTTCAATATGTTTCATAAACATAAGTTGAGAGTTTGTTTGAAATAGCTCCAGAACTTTTTTGATTGATCCTGCAAACAGAACAAACAAAGAGATGTGGTGTAAAGGTGGGGGCCACGGCCTAGGGAAGGACCCATAACAGATCAGTGCAGGTGCAGAATCATCAAAAAATATATTTTAAAGGATTTCTTAATGCCACAAAATATGGTTTTGTAAATGTATATTTCTTTAAAAGAAGTTTGGGATCGATTAGAATGAGACACAGCCAATGAGTTCACTTAGCTTTATTGTTTGTTCAATCCTCTCCTACAGAAATATAAACATGGGTTGATGTCTTTCACCCAAACTCTGCAGGCCTTTATTTATTTATCCGCTCAAACTAATATTGTTTTGATTCTGGGTCCCTATGTGCCTTTACCTTTCCCCAATTAAATGCTGATGTTGTGTTGTATGCATATGCAAACCCTTGTTTACATTCACTCCACAGGCTCTCCATCAGCGAGCTGCAGTGTACAGAACACACATGGAGGCAGGCCATTGTCTAACACAAGAGGTGTTGGGGGGAGATCAGACAACTTGGTTAATAAGACAGTGTGCTGATTGTATTTGTTTTCCATTTGTCTCTCATCGTTTGCATTGAACGCGCTCGGCGGTAATTAAGCCACTAAGTGAAACTGAAACAGGCGAGTCGTGGGGCGAGCGGCATTATGAGCAGAGAACAACAGGCTCAGAATGACAACAGCGCGGTAGAACAATGCAGCCAAATGGAAATCCTCCCATAAGGAGTCTTTGATTGTAAGAGAGAGACAAACGGAGACAATGCAGCATGAAAGGAAGGAAATAATAGCGCAAATTCGGATCAATGCCAAGTGTTTAGCATACAAGAATGAAAGCAAGAGGTTTTCTAGAGCATACGCGTGTGTGAATATTAAACACACAATAGCCAGACGTCTGCAGGAGCTCGCGGAAAAGAAAATAGAGATTAGGAGGAGAAGAAGAATGCACAGAAGAAGATGTAGACATGATAGCAGCCAAGGCAGTGTTCATGATGCAGCAGGCCAGCTTGTTCCTGGCTAAGGTGTGTGTGTGTGTGTTCGGTGTGTGTGTGTGTGTGTGTGTGTGTGTGTGTGTGTGTGTGATGCGTATGTTAAACACACAGAGCATACCGCTTTATGCTTGTGTGTGTGTTCTCCACTGCTAGAACCTCTTGTCCACCAACCTCTTGATCTGTCGCTCTATCTCCGTGTGTGTGTGTGTGTCTCCTTCACCCCAACCGTTTGAGAAGACCCACAATAAGGACAAAGGCTCGCCGTCTCTCTGCCTCTCATGGATTCCCCTCTTTCGTCCCTCCTTTCCTTCCCCTTCGCTCCCTCTTACCCGATGAACCCCAGCAACAAATCAATGGCAGAGGGATAAACACAAATCCCCCGTAGAGGTGACTTATAGAAAACAATTTGAACCCGGGCACCTCACTTAAAGGGGGCCCCGCCCAGCCTCTCCACTGTATGGTTCTAACCTCAAACCTCCTCTGTCTCGCAGTCAATTGAAATTAGATTCCCAGGTGGAGGTGGAGGGGGCCTGTAGGGAGAGACAGGCCAGCCGTTCCTACACATTGTTGGAGATAGAAGATACTGGTTCAGTGCAAGATGTCTTGATATGTTACTGGATAATTAATGGACATATATATGTAAGTGGAGGAAGAGTGTGTGTGTAGAGAAGTGGGGGGTCAGGGTCATTATTGATCTTATTCTGGTTAATTCATCCTGTATTTGAAATGAGCAAAGGAGCTGTAGAATATGTAAAAATCCAGCATGCGGTGATATTTTACCTGAAACACACAGCGACCTCGCCGAACCTACAGAATCTGATATGACACCCGGAGTCTAATGAGAGCCGGGATGAGGAGAGACACAAAGACCAGGCCGCCGCTTCCTCGGGAGGCGGGAGGCCTGGGACCAGGGCTTGCACTGGGGGGAGGCAGGCGGGCGGCGGGGGAGTGTGTGGAGCTGAGGAGGAGGAGAGGCCGGGGATGGAGGAGGAGAAGGAGGAGGAGGAGGAGGAGGAGGAGGCAGGTTAGACCGGGGCCTTGTGCTGAGTGGGCCCTCAGAGGGCTCCATCGCCTATTTGCAGATCTTGTGGGTTGGGGGTGCTTTTGCATTACCTCCTTCTTTATTCTGCTCAGCCCCCCTACCTCTCTCTCTCTCTCCCCCTCTCTCGCTCTCTCTCTCTCTCTCTCGCTCTCTCCCTAGTCATGCTAATTGCTCCCAAGGTCAGAGCGACGGCTGCGCTCCCCTGAACACCCCCATCCATCCCAGCCTCCACCCCTGCACTCTCTCACTCCCTCCTCTCCTCTCCTCTCCTCTCCCCTCCCCTCCTCTCTTCTCCTCTCCCTTCCCGCCCCAGCCATGGCTTGAATGGCATGTTTTGATCAGGCCTAATTTGATTGGTCGATGCCGTCCGGGGTGGATAGGGACAACACTTTACAGCCCGCTGCTTTTGGTGTGTGTGTGTGTGTGTGTGTGTGTGTGTGTGTGTGTGTGTGTGTGTGTGTGTGTGTGTGTGTGTGTGTGTGTGTGTGTGTGTGTGTGTGTGTGTGTGTGATGCCCGTCGGGTTAGTGTCTGTGGATGAGCGCGAGGGTGTTGCAGTGTTTTGTTTGAGGGGTGTCAGAGTGTGGGTGTGTGTAATAAGGGGGTGTCTGTCACAGACGAGGGTGATTTTGTGTACTTAAGTGTCAAGGAGAGTTTGATGTGTTTCCATACAGCACATGACATGAAGTGTTTGGGGAAATACAGCCAGACATGGATTGAAATGGTATTACTTTAATTTTTGCGCAAATATTTAAAGCATGTATAGTATTATTATGTTATGTAACCCTTTAGAAATGACAAATCTGACAGTAAAAAGTGATTCTGAAGCTTAACATCGCTGTACACAGAGAGAGTTTCTCCTGAATCAAAGGTAGAAAATAGGGATTTGACCGATTCCTCCCTGTCAGTTGGACGGGCAGTACTCCCCCTCTGTGTGTCTCCCCGTCTACAGTCAGAGCCCCAGCGTGTACTGGAGCAGCAGGTACAGTAGGAAGTCCTCGGCAGCCCAAACAGGCCATGTGTGTCTGCTGTCTGACAGCGCTGCTGATCCGGCCCCTATGAGTGAGATTGATAGGGCCTGTGATCAGGGACGCCGCGCTCCCTCCATCGCCGGCGAGATGGATCACATCACACTGCCGTCTCCTCCGCTTCCAGGATAAATGAACTGAGGGGGAATCTATCACTCCCAGAGAAGGAGAGAGAGAGAGCGCGAGAGTTTAGAGGGAGGGACGGCGCACTGTACAGAGATACTGGAGAGGATACAGAGAGAGAGAGAGGCAGGCTGAGAAAGACGAGAGCCAGGGAGTGATGAAGAAAGAAAGCGAAACGGACAGAGGTAAAAAAGAGAGGAGCTTGTGGAAGAAAGAGGAGAGCAGGAGGAGCGGTGGAGTCGTCTGTGGAGGCCTGTGTCTCTGGGTCACCCCCCCCCCCCCCCTTCACAGGTTAGGTGTTAGGGTGTGGGCTTTTTTTGTGTTCGCCTGTCAGCCAGCTATTTGTCACAGTGAGCGATCTGATGCTCTGTCGAATCAATCACACAGAAGCGCCGTGGTTCGTGTGTGCTGTACTGTATATGTGTCTGAACACCAAACCGCAAGCGTGTGTGTGTGTGTGTGTCCGTGTGTGTATGCATACAAGACTGTGAGGTGAGTGGATATGCTAAGCCCAGAGAAGTGGCACGTCCATACTGAACATGATGTTAATCTCCTTCGCACATAGCAAACAAACTATACTTTTGGTTGTGTGGGCCTCTTCCTCAGCCCCTAAACTCATCCTCCTCTTGCTCCTTTGCCTCGGCATAAATTAGATTTAGTCATGCTTGATTGGGAATAGGCACCTTATTGCATTAGGCCATGGCTTATTAAGCAAATGCTCTTAAGACAAGCCTTGCTTAACTGGGTGACAGCTTCTCAATTAGGTCGTCTGTGAAATATGCCCAAGCTTAATTGCCCCCAAACATGAGCTCAAGAATTGGATTAGAACTTCTTCTAATCCATTTGACTTGCATGGACGTGTTTTGCTGGGAATAGACAGGTGTCATGGTGCGAGTGATCGCTGGAGCGTCGCTTGTAATTTAGATCCTTCCTTTGATATTGTTTGCATAAGACTTGTGAGATTGTTTGCGCGCGTGTGTGTGTGTGTGTGCATGTATCACATTTGCTTTCCCAGGATATGGTACACACGGGACCCCCCTCTTCTTCTCTCTCTCAGGGATGACGGCGACAAAAACCTTTCCCCCGTGATTATAATTGACTGATTGGTGAGTCCTTAACTTCCACTGCCTCCTCCAATAATCCCAACATGGCTCTCAAGTGGCTTTAGGCTGTCTCCACGAGAGCCTTCTTCGCCTACTTTATGATTGCCTGATGTGAAAATGGCAGCGGTGGTACGAGGGGGTAATTTGTCGGAACCCAACAAAGAAATGTTGTAACAATTAATCACGGGGTGAACACTGAGGAAAGTGGTAATTACGTTCATTAAGTGGCGAGCACGAGGGCAATTATCTGGCATCGGCGCCTGTTGTCACCAGCACGTCAGGCCGACATGTTGTAATAATGCAACACTTTCAAAGGGTTGTCCCTGTGCTATAATGCGCCCTAATAGGTAAGAAGGTGTAATGGCTGCTGAGGTGGTCGCTACGCAGGTCAAACGTCAGCCGTGTGCCCTTGGGTTTTCTATACAGGAGGAGCAGAAAGGACACACAATGCGCAAGAAGTGGCTTTTTAATTTCCAAGGCAACCCTGGTATTCCATAGAGTATCAGAACAGCAGCTCTATATGTTCTCTACCACGCCGTCATGGCTTCACAGGGGACCGTCTTCTTTTTGTTATTTTCTCATAGTTTGATGGTGTCGTGTAGTTTGAAGTAGGTTGAACATTGTCAAAGATGCATCCATTAAGCTGGAACCATATAGATGGATTTATGTTAACATGGAAATCAGAATCTCCCCTGTGTTTGATTAAGAAGTGTCTCATCGGCCTTCAATCGGAGGCCTAACATATACAATTTGTTGGTTGCTTTCATGTATGCTTTAATGTAACTACCTTCATCAATGAGGTAATGTTTTGGCCTCAGTCTGTGTGGGGTTATGTTTTATGAAGAAGTAGATTTTGAAGCTGAACCAGGTCATAGTTTTGATTTAAACCATAGACAACCATTCAGACTGGCTGATAACACACGACTACCACTACACTTCTATATAGAGACACTCTTTGTTCTGGCTGGTTGGTTCTTGGATGACCATCAGGATTTGGTGGCACAGGTTTGGTGCATCTCCCAGTCGCGATGTAGCTCAATCCATAGCACTTCCAACATTATCGATTTCCATTCATATCTCTTATCTCCTTAAGCCAAAGAAGTCCGATTTTAAATGTCTGTTTTAGGTTTTTGTGGCTCGTTCAGGAGAAATGTGTCTCTTGTTTACATCGTAACAAAGCATAGAGATACAGCAGGTTTGCTCTAACAGACAGACTGAATTCTGTATCTCTACACTCCTTCCAGCACTTGGAAGAGGATGAGTCGCCTCACACCTTTAGGAGAAATAACACCTGTCTGCACCTGCACGCTTTGTCTAAGCCCCAGTGAACGCTTAAACAAAAGGTCGAAACTTAAATCCTTACTCGCAAATCCCGGCCAAAACCCAGAAATACCACCGGGCTAATTAAGTTGATTGGCTCCGTGGGTCCTAAAAAGAAAAGGCTGGCCTGCCAATCAAACGCCAAAACGACGTTTCTGGCCATAACAAACCCCGGCGTCGGCTTCTCCTTTCCCACACCGAGCCAGGGGTGGAATCGCCCTGACAGCGGAGTGTGTGATTGGACAGAGCTGTGCTGCCTGTAACTGTCAATCAGCAGGTGAAGACTGGAGTATATCTACACCTTCTCACAATGCGGCCCACCTCCGAAAGCTGCCAGGCGTGAAAATAATAGATACTTAGGATAAAGACTCCCAGTGTAATTATACAAACCTGGAGAAGACACCGGGTCCTCCACTTTGTGAACACAAAGTGCACTCAGTTTCTCTCCTGACACGCTCTTTCGCTCTCCTCTATCTCCAGCTTGAGAACACATCTCCAGGTATCTGTGCTCTCGAGGAGGGCAAGGCAGGAGAAAGACAAATAGCGTGGGCTTTTTATCACTAAAGCCCTCCTGGAAACAGACAATAGCCACACAGGTCTTATTTTAGTCACTGCCTTTTGTGGCTGCCAGCCTTCTCAAGCTCCATCTCCCCTTCCCCTTTTATTTCCCTGTGTTTTTCCTTGGGCACAGTTCTCTCTCTCCTCTCTCTCTCTCTCTTCCCCCCTCCCTCTCTCTCTCAATAGCGAGCCTATTTGGAGCATGTTTGTTTTCATGCTTTCTCCTCTCCTTCTCAATCTCCACCTCCCTCTCATTTTCTCCTGCCCTCCCCTCCTCCCTTGCTCATGCTGTGTGTGTGTGTGTGAGTGTGTGTGCGTGTGCCTGTACATCCATCGATGGATGCGAGGCGTGTATAACCTCAGGTAAGCTCAATGAAGCAGCCTGACTAGCCTGTGTGTCTGTGGGAGGCTCTGGCTCATCGCTGCCTGCATCCCTGTAGCCTTAATCTGTGACAGACCATTTCATAATCACAGCCAAAGGGGCTTCTCTCTCTCTCTCTCTCTCTCTCTCTTTCTCTTTGCTCATCCTCCTCCTCCTCTTCTTCCTCTTCGTCTCCTCCTCCTGCTCCTCATCTCCCTCTTTCTTCCTTCTCCTTTCTCTCTCCCAAAGTGCAATAATTCACAGGCATGCACCCTCCCACAGGCGGATTAGCAGGCGGCGTGCTCGTCCTACATAATCGCAGCACAATGGCGCCCATACGTGCCGCCGCCACAGCCACGCCATAGGGCACAATACATCTGCACCCCCCCCGAACCCAGCAACCTGCTCCCAGCACCCAGCACCCAACACCCAACACCTGCAGAACATGCAGGCCAGTCAGGGTGCTGAGACGCAGCAGTGTTTACCTTCACTGGAAGAAGAGCTCATGGTGTTTGTTAGATGGACTTACACTTCCTTTTTTATTTCTAATAATTTAGACACGTTAAGTAGTCTGTGTGTGTGTTTGTGTGTGTGTGTGTGTTGAGTAAACTGTATAATATTTCTTGTTTCCTGAGTACACGTGTACATTTCAAACACACACACGTCCTGTACATTGAACACAGCTTTGCTTCTAAATCATTCCAGCAGCCTTGTTGTTTACCTTCTGCGACATTAACATATTGTTGGGGGGAAAAAAATGAACAAGCGTCTTATGATTCATTTTCATTGTCAGAATAATAGCTGAGCCGATTAGCAGCCTTGTTGCCATTGGAGAGGCAAAACATCATTACGCTCCTCAATCTGTTTGAGTAATTAAACCATTTGGGAGAATCATCTCATGTGTGTTTGCTGATTCAGTTGAAAAAAAAAAAATAGCCGTCGAGCGGCGCGGCTATATGTAATGTTACATTTATGTATTAGCTTTAAAGGGCTTAAGTGTGAAGCCGTGCACAACCGCTCCAGTAACAGAATGTCAAACAGGATCCATCGCTCCATTCCAATGCATTTCATATAATACTGTAATGAAAGCCGAGGATTTATACCGCATTAGTATCAAGCTCCATCAGATTTAAAGCCATAAATCCGTTCTATATCCTCCAAGTTTTCCTCTAACATTTTCCGGCCGTTTAATTTAATTTTCTCCGAAAGTGCCAAAGCGATCGCTGTTCTTTGGTGCTAGGTGAATGAAATAATTTGCACATACTTTGCGCCCTAAACTGTTGAAATCCAGGAGGCAATTACATGCTTTGTTATATCACACAAACAAGCCAAATCTCCTTCTTCCCCTCCTCTGTTGTCAGAGACGCAGAGCTCCGTGCCGGAAAACCCGGGAGGATTCTGTTTGATCCATCCTGCTTTCACCTAAACCTGCTCTCCTCACTTTTATGAAACTTCTCCCTCCATATTCGCCTTCATTTCTTGGCAAAATGGCTCCTATCCTATCAACACCCCCCCCCCCCTTCGCCCTGTTATGTTCATCCCGGTCTACCCTCCTCTTCCTCTCTTACTCGCTTCCTCTCATCCTTTTCCATTTTGCCGCCTCAGCACGAGCCCACGCTGCAGTAATCCCTCGCAAATCAGGACAAAATGAGTGACATGGGGGCTGGGTCACCGCTGGTCTCGCATAAGATATCTCCCAGATTCCGGCCCCCCCCGCTCTTAGCCCGGGTTTTACGGGAAACTCGGACCGTGTCAGACGTTGGGAATAAAGCCTTTTGGCCTTGCGTGCAGGAGCCGAACGCGGCGTGGGCCTCCTTGCACACACGCTGCTTTAAACACACAGGACTTCATTAAAAAGCACGTCTACGAGCTGAGGCCTGCTCCCTGTAATCCACATGCGGTAGACACACACACACACACACAGAGTCAGGTGAATACACACGTGTCCACACGGTTCAAACACGTTTTGTTTAGCTTTGGAAACCAAACCGTGCATGCCGGGTTTGTGTTGTCCCTCAGAACATCTGCAGCACAATGTGTGGATGAATGGAAGCAGAGGTAAAGGTCAACTGATGTACGACCTCACAGCCAAATACCTACAACATGAAATGCAAATGAACCGTTTAAAAGAAGGATGAGATAATGGTTTGTAGAGTTTGTAGAGGTTTGGAACACTGCTGTTGTCTCACTTTTACTCCCTCTTCCTCCCTCTTCCTCTCTCTCTCTCTCTCTCTCTCTCCTTCAGTCTCTCTCTCTCTCTCTGCCTCCTTCTCTCCGTGTCACTCGGCTGATTTATGGCTCTGTTTAAGCGAAGGCCACACGTCTCTCCCTACGCCGCTATTTGTTTCAACCCTGCTTCATTTTTCCACGCTGCCCCCCTCCGAAGGCGACCAGGAACCAACAAAAATTAACCCTTAGCTCTTATGCGCCGTTTGAAGTGTGTTCCTTTTGCGGCTCCTCCCACGTTGTCGTCATTGTTGTTGCTTTGGGGAACTTCGGCAGGGCTGCGCGGCGACTCCGGTGTTGTTCCACCAGCTCAGCCCCACGCTGCTGCTACTGCTGCTGCTACTGCTGCTGCTACTGCTGTTGTTAGCAGCGTGTTGGAGATGTAGAAAAATGACATGCCACAAGGATGCCATTAATAACGCTCAGGGGCAAGGTTTCCTTGACGTGGGGAGAAATGGCCGACGTCACAAGGCCCTTTTATCAGCCTAATTTCATAAGAGGATTCCATGTCTGAGCAGGGAAAAGTGGCTATTTTTCCTCTTCTTTTATCTTGTAAACAGCCATTACTTGGAGAGGTACACAAGCCTCCGCTGGCAGTAAGTGGATATGAATTTCAAGACCAAACCATCCTTTTATATCAGGCCCTCTTACAAACGCTTTGACATAATCGTGAGATCAGACAGGCCTACTTGTTTTTTTTGTCCCGACTGCGCTGCATTTCATTGCATTTTCTTGATGATACTATTTTCCTTTCTATCGGCGATACCGTAAATTAGTCCTTATTGATTTTACCAGCAAACTGAAGCAATTGTTTGACTAAATCAAAGAGGCAGCTGGAGCCGCAATCCCATATTGTGAGTGTGATTGTGTTGCCATTGATTGTAAACGTCTCGAACACTGAGGAGGATGCGACTCGGCTGGGCTTTGTCTGTTGCGACGTGTTTTTTTGTTTTTTTCTGGTATTGTGCTATATTTGCTCTTCTTCCTGCCTTTTCTCCGTCTGTGCCTTTGTGGCAGGCTGGCAAGGAGGAGGCTGTTGTTTACCCTGGTAAGCTGCCCATTGTCTCTGCTGGGAATTCCCTTTGGGAGAGAGACGCCACAGGAACACGACTCGCCACCACAGAGCTGCCAGTGCGACGCGGTACATTGGTGGGACTCCCGTGCATCCATGGGGATCTGGTGCCAGGGGTAAGATGGCCGTCCCCTGGGACGAGCAGAGACTGGGGAGATAGAGACAACAAAAGGGGAAAATGGAGAACCAGGCAACAAAAGAGGAGAGCGGGACTGAAGGTGGAAGTAGACGATGAAGACGTAGGAGCTGAGTGTGTGTGAGTGTGTGTGAGTGTGTGTGAGTGTCTGAGCCACGAGAGGCGAAGGATGAAGCTGAGAGAGGAGCCGAGGACGTTACAGGGAAAATCAGGACGCAAGGCAGCAAATCCAGAATCAGTCTTGTTTCCAACATGCAAGTTAGATACAGTACATGGATTTGATAAGAGATTAAAAGAGGGATTAATATTAGCAGAGAAATTAATTTTCTAAAACAACAACACAGTCTCTCAAACACACACACTCCGCATGTTTACACACTCCAGACTCTGAGTATTTGTCCCTAATGCAGTGAATCAATCAGTATACATGACGTGTTGCGTAATCACAATACGCCCAGTTCAGATTAAAGTGTATTCATGATGTTAAATAAGCATATGTATGACCTTTATCGCTGCGTAACTTGGCCTGTATCACATCTGGGGTCAAACACGAGGAACATGTTGGTCGACCTGGGACTCACTTCCTGTCGCCGCCATATACGCTCAAGTCTCATTGAATATTTAAGGTTTTCACTTTGCCACACATTAGAGACACTTCACTTTGTTCACTCTCTCTTTTCTGTTTTTGCAGGCGCAGACTTGGACGTCCTCACACACTTTGGGAGCAGCCTGAAATGCCATTGGTTAAGATAATGGAGCAGAGGGACGTAAAGTTCAGTGGCAGAGAGCCTAATGCCTTCTTAAGGTGAGCCATTTCCGCACGCAACCGCATTTGTATACGTCTGCGTATTTATCCGCGGAGGGAGGGGAGGTGACCTTTCCGTGCGGAGATGGTGTCTGCATGGGAACGCCGCCCGCTGCATCCTAATGGCCGCCGCGACACCGCAGCCGGCCTGATATTTGCCTAAACGCGCCGCTGAAACTTCTCTTCCTTTCTCCCCCTGTCGCTCCCTGAAATATTTGCAGAGAATTTGTGGTCAGTACTGTAACGCTTAACATATTGTTGATGGGTTCGCTTCCTTGTTTCACCTCGAAGCTGAATGATCGGATTTCCCGTGAAATTTTCAAATTAAAATAATTTAAATTGTAAATCAATCGGAGGCGTTTACGTTTTGATTTTCACTCTGTCAATTTTTTTCTCTTGTGCTTTGAGTCAGACAAGTGAAGTTTACTGACTGACACATACACACACACACACACACACACACACACACACAACAGAGTGAGACTCACACAGTATCATTAGTAGTGATGCTCTGAACAAGGGTTAAGGCAGAGGTCCACCAGTCAACATGGCTTCCTGCCTCCTGCTGCTCTGTGGATCATTAGGAAAATGAAGGATTGGAGGACTGTGTGTGTGTGTGCGGGTGTGTGGGTGTCTGTGTGTGTGTGTGTGTGTGTGTGTGTGTGTGTGTGTGTGTGTGTGTGTGTGTGTGAATCCTGTGTCACTGGGCTGTGGGGCAGCCTGATTACTCCGCTCTGCCTCCTACCTGCCGGCCCACCGTCTAACCTTCAGCATACTAACTCCCTCGTGCTGCCGATTCCCTCCTCTCTGCTGTCTGTCACACGCAAACACATGCGCACAAATACACACACTCACACACTCACACTCAGGCGCGGATATGGGAAGGAATCACAACAGCATTAATTTATCTAGATTCATGTCTGTAAAACCTCTGAATGTATCAAACCCTGACAGTCGATTTTCGGGCCTGTAAATCTGCTCCTGAGGGGATCTGTGTACCTTTGGGGCGGGGAAGAGGGAAAAAAAACCTTTCTGCTTGCAAAACCTCTCGCCACCCGCCGTTATTCTCCTCTGTTTTATATGTGTGTGTGTGTGTGTATGAATGTGTACTCAGAGGCAAATGGCACACATACATTTTAAAAGCACATCAGCCATTGGGGTAAAAAGCCCGAAAGGTGAAGAAAATTACAGGATCAACGATTGATGTCAAGGGAACAAATCTGTGTGAGAGGCTGCCGATTTTTCACTTTCTGCTGCTGGATGTGTGTGTGTGTGTGTGTGTGTGTGTGTGTGTGTGTGTGTGTGTGTGTGTGTGTGTGTGTGTGTGTGTGTGTGTGTGTGTGTGTGTGTGTGTGTGTGTGTGTGTGTGTGTGTGTGTGTGTGTGTGTGTGTGTGTGTGTGTGTGTGTGTGTGTGTGTGTAAGCTGTCCCCATTAACAGGCGGAGGAGATAATGTTGGTGGGTGGACACTGTATGTGTGTGTGTGTGTGTGTGTGAGAGCCTGTATGTAACCCCACACGTCCTGAGTTTGAACAAACAAGCTGCCATGACGTCGCTTTACTAAACTTTCCCTATTTTTAACCCCTGTAACGTTCCAAACACAATGTTTCCCAAATCGATATGCAAATCAATGGCTGTAAGAACGGAAAAGGGGGATTTCTGCCAAAAGGGCCGCGGCTTTGTGCTCTCAACAGAAGCATTAGGCTAATTAGAGGGAGAGGAAGGGGAGGGGGGGAGGGCAGTTCTGTAGTTCACTGAAATTACAAATCAATAAATTAAGTCTTTAGGATTTCAGGAAATAACCGTGCGCGCTCGTTTGGATTACAAAAACTCTCCTCCTCCTCCTCTGTTTCCCCCTAATGTTCCTCTAAAAACAGTACAAAGCCAATGGGGCCGTCTGCTCTTTCTAAATTCCCAGCATTCTTCATTTTGCAACACAAACAAATTCACACTCCTGCGTTTCGCACATTAATTATGCAGTTAGAGAAAAAGCTGCAATGTTAGGGAAGGAATGGAAAAGGTGAAAATGAGGAATTCAGCTTCTTGCTTGCGCTTCCTCTCGTTGAATATTCATATCCCATCCTTTTTTTCTCTTTCTCCCCCCTCCTCTGGTTTTAATGCTTTGGGGCGTTGTTTGTTGCCGGGCGACACAATCACTTCCTATTTGTGAGGCAGTGAGGTGAGGTACCAGGAGATGATGGTGAATCCGAGGAAAGGTGTCTGCGCACCCAGGTAGTGTGTGTTTGTGTTTGTGTGTGTGTGTGTGTGTGTGTGTGAGGTGTGTGTGAGGAGATATTTAAAGTGAGTCTTGATCAACACCCCTCCACTCTTACCTAACACACCTAAAACCTTCATTTGGGGGTAATTGAGTTTAATCTGCGTCGGGCTGATTTCCTTCCGACAGTCACGACGACGGGTGACGGGCGACCACTTTTGTCGTTCTGTCATCGCTTTTTCTTAAAACTCGCACAATTTATTATTTCCCGACGCTCCCAAGAAGCTTCAGGAGCACTTAAAGGCAATTATTCCAAAGTGATGCTCCTAAATTAAACAACTGTCCTCAAGGCTCTGCAGGAGAGCCGAGAGAGGGGGGGGGGGGCGTGGGGGGCAATTGTTATGACGCCGCCTTTTTCTTTTAAACCTTGGTTTTGTTTGCCTGTTTGCCGATGTCAGATTTTCTATAGATGCTGCCTCCATCTTTGACGCGCGGCCGTAATAATTGGCTGAGCGCACGAGATGCAAATTGCCGAGGATTTGCTAAAACGCAACTTAAAGCGGTTGAGAAATGTCTGTCCGCGAGTCAAATTACCATTCCGCATCTCTTTGAGTCTTTTCTTCCTCGTGTGTGTTTTTTTTGTCAACCTCTCTTAAACTTCCTGCGCTCCCGGGAGAGGTCAAACTCAGCCCCTTCATTTGCGCGGGAGGATTTTCGTCTCCTCCTGTGGAAAATTGCGAGGCATTTAGAGCTATCGGAGAGGGTCGAGGACCTTTCCTTTAATTTTCCTTTATCTTCTCCAGCATGCTGCATGACCCCCGAGCACATCACGAGCGCCGCCCGTGACTCGTCTACACGCGTGTGCTGTTTATTTGTGTACTTGCTTCTCCCGTCTCACTCCAGCAGAAGGGGGTTTCCTTCACAGATTTCAGATTTCGGGATCATTTTTCATCCTGAATCCCCAGCAGAAGGAGTGTTAACATGTTTTATCTAATTCCGATGGCAAAGATTACGTCATTAGATTTAGCGCGTGTGTTATCTGACGCGATATTGACGATGAGATTAGCGTTGCAGTGGACGGAGGTGATGCCTCTCTGCAGGTTCAAGCTTCTGTGTTGCAGCCTGAACCTCCGCAGGAATATTAATGACTTTGGTCGATTGTTTCCATTCACCAGGCCACTTCCTCCTGGCTGTTTTGTATCTCTTTGGTGTCTTGAAAAGCCACGGTTGCCACGGGAACGCACCGCCACTAGCAGCTGACCAGTCTGGCAACGTGTTTGTCGTATCTCATCAGTGACATAACAGCACAGCCACGAGGAGGAGGAAGAGGAGGAAGAAGAGGTGGGATGTTCTCCCGTAAGCTTTTCCTGCTAAGGCATTAAACCCGCGTTAGCGCCCAGCGTTTCCCCAGTAATCCGTAACCGAGACTCGCAAGCACGGGACTGGAACAAATGAAGACAACTATTCAATTACAGGCTCAATTAATGCGAGTGCCTGGGAGCTTGGATCACAGATGAGCCAAGCAGCTCGCCTGAGACGCCGTGGACCACATCTGGAGGGCAACAACATGTCCAGACGCTACATCTCACCGTCTGGACTCTGTGGACGTATTAGTGTGCGTCTCTTTGTCCACTTTGTTGGGTTGTAAGGACTTAAGCTGACCCTCAGACCTCCTCTCAAGTGTAAACATGCCATTTCAGTTCATCTCCAGCTGGATTTGTCCAAGCAAAACATTTGTCCAGTTTAGCTCGAGTTTCTTTTCTCCCAGCTTTGTTTTTTCTTCTTCTTCTTCTTATTGATTTCATGGAACTTGTTATGTTATGTTTCTTCTGTCTGGTTTTTGGAGAAATCCATGTTGTTTACAGTTGTGCGATGACCTGCAGGGTTGTCAAGATTACTTCTAACCCTCTCCCTCGCTGTGGTCTTGTGCTGTATCGATAGGTTGCCATGTTTGCTTATAATTAAGTCCCAACCACAGCGCAGATGGGACTCGCGTTGGACCTCTCGGCCCAATTAAAATAAACTTCCCTGCTTCATTTCTACCTGTTTACTACCTCAGAAGTTTTATGAGGAGAATTACTGCCGTGTTTGCGAGATGCGAGTGGCCAAACATACGTGTACGTGTGCGTGCTGCGTCCTGCTGATGTGAGGCGCCTCTGAATCACCGCAGAATATTACATCTTTACATAAAGCACCTTGTGCCCCAAAGGGAAATGTTCCTCACTGATTAAAGATTAAAGATTAAAAAACACAGCAGCTTCACCGAAAGGAAAGAATCTCTAATTATTTCCTGAAAAATAAAATAAAATGGTAAAGGCCACATGGGAGTGCGGTCTAATTATTTCATTTATCTGTAAAAGTCCCCGTGGGGATGTTTCCGTCTTTATTTTCATCTTTTTACTTCTGTTCTTTCTTTATGCACCTTTTAGCAGTTTTCTGTTATTACATTACGTTACATCGCTCTCCGTTTCATCTGTGCGGCACAGATTGAAGACACGGCCCGGTTCAGCTAGTTCAGATCATGGTACGCCTGTTCCTGCGGATAAGGAGATGTTGGTGGTAATGAGTAAAGGTGATGCGTTCCTCTGTGGCTCATTGTTGAGACCAACTGCCAGGAAAGGTCCATCATCCATCACACAACCACCACAACATCTGTTTCAAATCTTTTTCATCATTTATCAAATTAAAAATACCAAATTTCAATATTCCAGCTTTTGTTTCAATGAGAAATTGTTTCTGCTTCACATAACGGATAGATTCATCATTTCGACTGAAAAGGCGACTTTGATCTCTGAGCACTTGTAATTGGAACGTGTCACTCTTTGACACCACACTCACAAAAACAACCAATTAATCAGAACAATCGGCGATAGAGAACCGATAATTCTCATTAGCTGCAGTTACAATCATTTGCACTCTGCTCTTTAGATCGCATGTATGTTTGAGGCGGTAAATGGCAACTGATCCTGAAATTAGCTCGTCCCACCAAACCAACTGTGACGGCTGAAAATGACTGCTGGCTTATTCTGTCCAATGCTCTCACTTACACTTGTGATATGACCAATGGTGGTGTTTCACAGCTTGGGGCATGTGTGTGTGTGTATGTGCTCGTGTGCCATGTGGGTGTGTGTGCTTGTGTGTGTGTGTGTGTGTGTGTGTGTGTGTGTATGTCCTAGGAGCACCCAAAACAAGCCTCCCCTAGTGAGCTGACAGGGGCAGCTAAGCCAGTAAACAACGATGACAGTAATCATATGTGTTTGCAGTGCTATGCTTCATCACCTGTCCAGCACCAAGGCTTGTTAAAGGACAAATGACTCTTAATAAAGCACATTCTCTCCCCTCATCTCTCTCTCTCTCTCTCTCTCTCTCTCTCTCTCTCTCTCTCTCTCTCTCTCTCTCTCTCTCTCTCTCTCTCTCTCTCTCTCTCTCTGTGTCTCCTGTCAGTGCTCCTTCACTACCCCACCCCAGCCCTGCCCCCACCTGAGGTGGCCAGGTTGCCAGGCCGTGGGGCGGTGGGATTGGCCGGCTCCACGCCGAGATTGATTACCCCTGTAATCTTAGGACTGCCAGTGTGTCTCCGGGGCGAAAACTCCGGCACGAATCCCCCCCCCCCCCAACCCCCCAACCCCCCCGTCTCCCCATCTCCCACCCTTCCCCTGTCTCTGCACCTCCTCTCCCTCCCTCCTTCTCTTTCCTCCATCCCCTTCATCCCTCTGTCCCTGTGCTGCCAGAGGCACTGAGGGACGACACTAAGTCACAGCTCCAGACAGGGCCACTCGCTCGCACTGCCTGCCTTGTTCGCCATATGTCACGGCAAATGGGGCTCCCGTGGACTCTGCCGCGGACTCGCAGAGGGAAAAAAATGACACGGGGGAGGTGGGCAGGGGATGAGGGTCGCAGACCGGCTTGGTTGGGGTGTTAGAGGGGAGCAGAAAGAAGTCATACAGCTAAGATCTTTGAAAATCAGACTTGTTCAGATGTGTGGATGAATCCGTATGGCCCATGTATATAAAAAGCATCCCCGTGTTCTCGGGTGTTGATGTGGTTTGTCTCTCGGCAGCATTCACACGTGATTTTTTTGACGGGCGTGGGTGATGACGTGACACCCTTCCACTGTGCATTATCAAGGCTTCAAGGACACGAGATGCATGACAACTTGTAAAGGTGACAATTGTGCTTGGTGATGGTACGACCTGTCATCCAAACGCTGGTGAAATGAGCTCTCTTGGTGGCACTCCGGCTCTCGCTAGACTCGGGAGAGACTGGTTGGGTGCTGACGTTACCTTTCAGAATGTCACTTTTGTACTCGGCTCCGCTTGTAAAACCTCTGCTTTATTTGGGATGAGAGTGGGAACACACTGGAAGCCGATTGACAGAACAATTAGCACTGTCGAGATTTTTTACACTTGAAAGAAGTTGGGGTAGATTTCTGATGAACAAAGAGACATCATCAGCAAACAGCTTCTATACCACTGATAGTTTATGAGGTATGACTGTTCCCGGGCCTAATCCACATCTTTTCAGAGTTAAATCAGTTAGGATCTGTTATTTGTCATTCCTAGAAGACGTTTTTGGCTTCTAATTCAA
Organism: Genypterus blacodes; assembly: GCF_046128005.1. Taxonomy (NCBI): domain Eukaryota; kingdom Metazoa; phylum Chordata; class Actinopteri; order Ophidiiformes; family Ophidiidae; genus Genypterus; species Genypterus blacodes. Next base: position 2,440,264 of record NW_027466911.1, on the reverse strand, counting down.
TTGGGTTTTCTTTTGATTTCACGACACACACTAACATTAACACACAATACATTCAACAGACACAAACATATTCTGTGATGCCTGCGACGGTGACAGGTTCCTCTGATTCATGGTCGTAGTCAGAGGAGAGGGTGGGGGCTGGGTTACAGTATGTTTAAGATGGAGAGAGGGTGATGTTGTGATGTGGTGTTTACATGCGCCTTGCATGTATTTAACCCCAAGGGTCAAATTCAACACATATGACCTTGCAGTGCTGCGTTTTGAAATGCTAGAGATGAGATGAATCATATTTCAGGTATCTACGGTTTGGAAGAACTTCAATGTTTGGTGTTTTTTTTTTTTTTAATGTTCAGTCTCACTTTGGTTTGTAATGTGATTCCAAAAATACGCAAAACATGATGGTTATGACAGTAACTTTGGATTTAAATTCACACTGAACCTTTGAATGGTTCGCCTGTGATTTCGTGACACAACGTGTGCGCTCAGACGGAACCAAACCTCTGCACAATTTTGCGTATTCATGATTCTTGCTAATAGTGTATTCCATTGAAAAAACAGTAATTGCCACATCCACAACATACTGGCACACACACACACACTCAGAGACACACACACACACAGACACACACACACACACACACACACACACAGTTATGCTTTGAATTACAGGAAATGTCATATGAAACTATTTTAACTGTAAGAGAGACGACCAACATTTTGCTTGTCACAAATCCCACTCATTGCTCATGAATAGTTTGTCCGGGCGATAAATCATATGCTTCATGGCTCAACTTAACCTCCACGGCAAACGACAGTCAATCAAGAGCTTTCTGACGGGATCAATAAGTCCACAAAGCTGCCAAATCTGTGTTAGAATGGGGCCCAACTTGTGCAGGACGTTGCGGGGTGACTCATGGTTAAAAGGTGAGTTTATTGTGGAGTTGATTTCACACACACTAGTGAGCGCAGAGAAAGGTCCAGACAGCCATCAGAAGGCCCTTTGAAGTGCACTCTCAAGCCACCGCGGATCGCCCACGCACCCGTCCTCGCTAACACACACTTGAAGGAAGTCTTTGAGGGCACTGCTTTCTAATTCACCTCTGCACCTGTTTATACCTGCGCCCCAATCTTTTTCCTTTCCATGTCTGAGTGAGTCCGAGGCATAGGAGGAGGAGGAAGAAGAAGAAGAAAAAGAAAAAGAGAGGAAAACAGCGTGGGTGAATCTGAGCAGAGAAACATCCTCTGGGTCTTTTTTCCCTTTTTAAAACAACTCCTCCAGATCTCATGTTTAATTTATGAAAGTGGGGGGGCTCAGCCGTGATACATCTTGGCATGACAGGGAGAGTCCATCTTTGTCTGGAGGGAAACGCGGATCGGACCGGACCGGAGGTGATCTGCCAGTCGTCCTCCGCTCCCATCCCGCCTTCCCGTCAGGGCCCCGGGGTCCGGCAGACCGGTCAACAGCTGGGGGCCAGCGCAAACCCTTTCATTGGAACCGGAGCGTGGTTAATTAAACAAGTTCCCCTCGGTCAGAAAGCAGCTGGAGTCGGTTTGCTCCGCGTGCCAGTCGGTGCCAGGCTGGCTGGAAGGCACACTCCACCACACAAAGGGAAGAGGAGATGCGACAGTTCTTGGAACAGAGGAACGTACGCAACGCAACACGACAAACGCACGCATGAGAGACAGAGAGAGAGATGTTGCCGTTTGGGAGTATTCAGCGTTTTAAGTTTGTGACTGAGAGGAGTGGGCTGCGCTCGCTTTGGCTCAGCCGCGTCAATCCACAACCCACACCCTTAAAACCAACTCTCAACAGCTCTGCGAACTAATTCAGTTTGTTTTGCAACATCTGTGCGCTTACAGTACAGTCGAAACGTACCAGCCATCACACACACACACACACACACACACACACACACACACACACACAACTGCGAACAAAGTCACACATGCGAAATCTTGTCAAGGCTGAACACCAAGTAGAGATTAGGCATCCTTGTCCGCCTTCACAGTCTAAGCCGGCGTGGTCAAACCCGGGGCGATTTATGGAGAGAGCGAGGGAGACGGAGATAGAGTGGCAGTCAATGGTTGATGGAGGGGATGGCGGGGAGGACGAGAGAGAAAGAGAAGTCATCAGTGGGGTTGCACAAACTTGGGGGAGGGTGAGGGGGGACGGGGGGGCTGGGTACAAAATAGCCAATTTCATAGTACACATGTGGATTAAGTTCCCTCCTTTGAAAGTGCGCCGGAATGCCCATGTACCAATTACGCCCCGGCGGTACAGGCGGTGAGCTGTGGGGCCGCGTGTGTGTGTGTGTTTTGGATGTTCTTGCGCCTCTGCGTGCTCGGGCTTGCCAGATTGTCTGCGGGGCAGCGTTTTGTGCCTGTGCTTTGATACGGTGCCAGCGGAGGCCTCGCAGGCTCTTGGCGCCCTGACACCTCCCCATCAATACGCTGGCACGGTGTGGTAGGGGGGGTATCAAAAATGACCCAATTAGAGGATGGCAATGTGTTGTGACAGGCACTACCTGCTCGGGTGTGTTTTAAAAAACGCTCTTTTTCTCTTTCACACACACACACAAACACTCTCTCTCTCTGTCGTGTCCCTTGCGTTTTCCCCTCCGTGTTGCGGGTGACAATGGCGTAGACGAGTGTGGGTCCGCCTGCCCGCCTTGACAATCCCTTTGTCGCGTTTCTTTCAGCTGTTTGCTATAAACATCTCGGCACTTTGCGAGCGCGCAGTATATACGAGGGGATTGGTTTTGACGAAGAACACTGTGATTAGAGCGCAGGGTGACAGAAACATTATCCACAGAGCCAGCTTGTCAGTGTTCATTGCCCTGACTGACAAGCCTCTGGATCTCCCATTCTGTTTCCCTGTGTCTCCGTTTTTCCTCCGCTGTTCTCTATTCCCCCTCGATTTTCTTGAACTGTCTGTCTCGCCACGTGGAGCCCGAGTTCAGTCGCTCTGTCTGCCACCGAGCGCGCGCCTCAGTCCGTTTGCACCATGTCTGCAAGTCTTAAAACTGTCTGAGGCGGAATTCTTACAGTGCCAGGCCTCAAGTATCTCAGTTGTCTTTTGAAGAAGACTGAAGACTGCGTATCAAACTGAATCCATGCTTCCGAAACCACTTCATCTTCCCCACGTATCGGTTAATATATGGACATTGTGTCAGTTTTTGTCTACTTTGGTCAGAATTGGTCTTTGCTCAGCAGCAGTAAAAGTCGACCTCTTGCTTTATTATGTGTTTAAATGAATACGCTGCGTTAACTCTGATGTCAGACGAACCCAACACCCTTTACATTTCGGAAGAACATTAGCTAATGTATGTATGAATAGCAACTTTGTCAAATTTGTCAAATTTCAGGTTTCTAGAATGCACAGTTTGATGCAATGAAGTTGACTGATGGACTGAAGCCTCCGTGCGCTGCGTTCTCATCGTCCTCGACGTGGAGCAGCTGTGCTCTCGCTCCTCCCGATGAGCGATGATGCAACAGGCGAGCTGTGATCCGGGAGCTGAACGGGCTTCACCAGTCAGACCTTCTCCCCGCCGATCACGGTTACGTATTTAACATGGGGAACAGAAACACAGGAGGATTGTGGGTTGGACTTCCAGGGCATTTCAGAGGAGAATACAAGTCACATAAATTACTTAGTTAATGTTGATTAACTGACATTTGCTTCTGTTGAATTTGATGAGGAGTTTAGAAATGTTGCGTTTTGGTTTTCTAGTTTATGCATTATTCACAGTATGTTTATGCTATTTTGAATCATTTAAGCTGGAGAATTGCATAACCTGCCAAAGCAATTTGCTGTCCGTTTCTATGACTTCCAGTTAAAACGTCCATTTCTATTATCCCCGCTTCCATCTTGAATTGCTTTTAGTTGCTTCTCATTAGATTTAATGCCTGGGTTGCTCCATCTGAGAGCCGCCTGCGAAGGTTTGGCATCTGATGGCCTCTGGCGTTACACTGGTCGCGAGTTGAACGCTCACAGGTCTCAAATGGCACGTTAGAGCAAGCTGCCAGCCGAGATGGGCAGTTGGCGCCTGGTCCACTACCAGCTGGTGAGGTTCTGTGCCGTTCTCAGTGCAGTCAGGCTCATCTGTCAAACCGCCAAACACTCCTCCTTTGTGTATTTAATCAAAGTGTCACTCTGGACCGTTAAGGAAGCTGGAAATCACCTAGAGAAGTTTGCTTTATTTTGAAGGAGATTGATTTCACACAGACTGTATGTACTCACACATCCAAAAGTGGAATTAAAGAAAGGAAAGAAAAAGCTAAAAAGGTTCTGATTAGGTACCAGAGTCCCTTAAAGTTGATTGTAATTCAAAATTTGTTCTCTCAATTAGCCAGAGTCTGACTTTTCAAACCTACATTGTTATTGTCCAAGATACTGAATTGAGACAAGAGGACACACAGAGGCCCTGTCACCTTGCTTCTTCTGTTCTCTCTCTCTCCTCCACTCCTTCCTCCATCTTCCCTCTAAGCGGTGGTGTCCCTCCTCGTGCTCCCTCTCTATTCTCAGCATAAACGATGGTGCGTGCTCGTGTCTGCTTCCCCTGCTGATGGATTGGATGTGCAGGTTAAATGATCAAAAAAGCTTTTACGATTATAGGACAACTCCTTCTCTTAAGGCGTCTGTTAAGTTGTTTGTTGCCAGGAGAAAGTGACACTTCATCACACCGGCCCTTAAATGATTTCCCTGCTCTCTCACCTCCGGCTCCCTTCTCTCCTCCCTTCATTCTGCGGCGGGGATATTTTCGCAGGCGACCTTCCATTTCTTTCGCGGCGAAAAAGAGCACAGAAAGCTAGAAAGGATGTAGTGGCGTTTCGGGGCAATAGCTTACCTATGAGTAACGGGGCTTTGGCTAATTTGTACAACTTGCCACATCCTGCCTCAGTGCAACAGCTGAGTGCTTTCAGAGAAAGACTGATTTGACTCTGGCCATTATCTTTTGATAGATAAGGGGTCTGCAGGTGCTTTTCTCATCCCTCAGGGTGTGGTTTTGAAGATGGAGGACATGTTTTTACCCACTGACATTGATGCAATACAACCCAGAAGCAAGGGTACTAATGTTGGTATGGAGTCCACTCAATCCTGATGGCTGCTGTCCTTTCCTTGCCCCAGCCACAGCCTGCGGAGCCCCAGAGCCGAGGAGCGTCGCCCGCCATGCCTGAGTCATTAAGGCCAGTGTTTAGACAGGGCCAGGGGTCATTGTAAGGGAAGGTAATGTATCGCCTCACCTCGGATCTACAAATTAGAGAAAGGAATGGAGAAACTGAAGGCGAGAAGTTTTCTGAGGCAAAACTCTGAGCGGGAACGTGTTTGAGTACATTTCAGAACACGATTATCGCAAGGATTATGTGTTCATTGTGCAAAAATATCTCCAAAACACGGACAAAATGTTTTAGCAAAATGATGATATTACTCCAATTGCAGCCACAAAAAGACGGAAACTGGTATTTATCTTTTATAAGCGAATTCTGTGGGCAACTTTTGAATGACAAGAGTTCACAGGTAGCGGGAGGAAAAATCACTCTTTGCAATTAATTAGCGTAAATCCTTTCAGTGTAGTGTTTCGCACGTTTAAAAGCCTGAAACTTGACCATTAACCTGCAAATGGATGTGAAACACGGCAAGCGTTCCCCGTCCTCTCTAAACACAATGTGCCACAGGAAGGACTGGAAAATGAAATGATGAGTTTTAAATGTCTTTTTTCAGGCAAACTCAATTAGCAACATGTTTTTCTTTTTTTTTCCCCCTCCCTTTTTGAATTTTTTTTCTTCTGGCTCCGCTCTTGCAAAGAGCTCCGCATTAGCACCAAGGCTAGTTATTATTTCCACCGCGGACATCTTTACAAATCATTTCTCTTTTTTCCTCGCCACCGCCGCCGCCGCCTCCCATGTGCCACTATGCACCAAAGTGGGCTCCAATTATGAAAGCATTAAAACCGCCGGTGAAGGATTTAGGTACATTACACCACTCAATGACATTCTACTCGCCATTATGTTATTAGCAGAGTGCTATGTGTAAAAAGGGCTGTTAATTGAGAAAGTGTTGTAGGAAATACATTTAAAACAGCTCTCTGGTTACCTTCGCTCCCACACCGGCGCTCTGGCAGCTGTGTTCACACGGGGACATTTCTCGTCTCGGCTGATTTGGTTTAAAGTCCTTCACTGCTGCGGAGAGCAACGCCCCAAACGCACATCGACTATACATGCAGACATACAGGATGGAAAGCAAACAAAGGCTAGAGTAATGATGCATCACTTCTGTCTTAAAGTTCAAAGAAACACATTGTCACATAGAACTTTACTGCTCGTAGATGCATTTTTCTATCTGTCTCCGTTTACATTCATGCATGCTTTGGTATTCAAGAGGAAAACTCGTTCCTCTCCCCTCTAACAGCTTCTCTCTGCTGTTGGTTATGAAAACTTCTACTACATTCTGTCACATAACACATCTTACAGTAAATGCAGTATTTTTCATCAAAATAGTGTTTCCTACCAAGACGACAGAGATCATTTAACATGGACAAGCAGTTTGAAGCCTTAAAACACTGAAAATGACTTTGCTGTGAGCTCACATTTTAAAATGCGTCTAAATGTTTTAGTGAAGGTTTAAGATGATTCCAGTCCCTATTAATAGAATATGAGAAACTTCATGAATATGTGTCCACACACACACACAAACTGTCCACCTTGTTCTGATTTGGCAGACTAACAGATGGAGTCGGGCTTCTGTCCCGTGCTGAATCCACACACACCCTGCGTGTCATCTGTCATTACATTCAGGTCATTGTTCAGAGCTCAGCGGCAGCGTGACTGAGCCGGCCGCGGCTTGACAACTGTCTCTGTCTCGCACAGACAGGGAGAGGCGATGCGCTCGCAGGACAGACTCGCGTCGTCCATTGTGTCCCGGCTGTGTTTCCCTGAAATTAGTACCGAGATGTTATAATTCAGAAGCCGAGGTGAATAGATCAGAATAGATTGATTTTCCGCTCTGCCGTTATCTTGGGAAGAATCTGTTGTATTACATGTTGTTTGCTGTCATGTATGATGCATGTGTCATATGTAAACAGACGCTTGCAAAACAATGACCGCTTGACATGAAAGCAGGCCAGTCTGCTTTATTGCTTGGTTGCTACAATAACCCAAACATAGTGCCAGACTCATCACCTCTAATCAAACCGTCTCTGGGGTGTGAGGAATTATCTGCGCCGGGAACTGAACCAACACACGCAGGTTCAGACTTTACCCTCCGATGGCTTTACACCAAGAAAATGTAGAGAAAGCAAAGCTGCGTTCCTGCACGAGTTCCTCCGGCGTCAAAGTCACGACGGGGGGCAGAATAAGGCTCATTGTAATATAAACAGGAGGATTTACAGGTGCGTCTAAACAGTCTGTCCGTCCCGTCCATCCATCTCCTAACTGGCAGGTTGTTATTGATGTATGTAGAGTTTGGACTTTTCAGCTGCGTCTCTTTGGCCTTGCTGGAGACCTTCAGTGTCAGGGCTACGGTGCAGGCCGCTGATTTTATATGTATGCATAAATCTAACTAAGCTGGCCTGCAGGTGGGTGCAGCGGTTTGCACATGTGATGTCAGTGCACGTTTGTGTAATCGCGGTGCAGGGGTATCGTGTGTGTGACTGTGTGTGTGTGTGTGTGTGTGCGCGTGTACGTGTGCGTGTGTGCCTTTTGTGAGGTTAGATGCATGCACGTGCTTCCACGCGTCTCTCTGGCTTTAATCTGATATTTATTGCACATGATGGGCCCCTCAGCGGGCCTTCCTCCTCAGACGCTCAGCCGCCGTGTCGCTGATGCACGTCTGCACACCCACAGCATCGCCCGGCCCGAGCAACTCCTCAGCCGCACGCTCTACGCACGTGTATTAAATAAATCCTTTGAAATGCATTTATTAATAAGAACTATTGACCAGCGGTATTGACTGAAGCTCAAGGGCTCGTATCCAATAAAATCTCTTAACCTTGTGTCTGCGAGGAAATATGGAGTCAAACTTGCTTCAAGCAGAAAAGCAGAGTTGTGTTTTTTTTCCCATGTCCATGCAGTAAATTGGATGTTGTTGTTAATTAATTCTGACAGGGAAACAGTGCAGTTGAATCAAACTGTGCTAAAGATGAAAGTTACACACACTCTCAACTGTTGCCTTCTTTGCTTTATTATTGTTTGAATTATTTTCCATTCTTTGTGCTTTCAGTCAGTAATTGTGACAATACAAACTCCCCATACTCGCCACTCCACCGATGGCTACAGCCACACTTTCTTTGTTTGTTCCTCTGTGTGTGTGTGTGTGTGTGTGTGAATGCTGCTCTGCCTTTCACTACCGGTTAGGGGGCTAACACCTCTTTCAGGTTGAGCCCTTTTTTCACCTCAGAATAGCAGACTTTAGCGTTCCCTCCTCCCTCTCCCCTCTCCTTGCCTCTCCCCACTCATCTGTCAATGAAAGACACAGTTTTGCCACGAGGCATTGTGTGTTTAGCAGTGGTGCCAGCAACTGCCATTTGGGTGCAGGCAGGCAAGGGGATCCACCCCCTTTGAACTGCTGCCAAGCCAGCCAGCTTGCACCTTCTTTAATAACTTCCCCCGAAGGCACTTCCTTCTTTCTCTCTCTCCCCCCCCCCCTCTCTCCCTCTCTCTCTCTCGCCTTTCCCTTTTCCCTTTCTCTCATTCACTCCCACCCTCCTGCTCTTTTTTAATGACTGCAGATTTGGTGGGTAATGCTGTGATACTGATAAGAAAGGTAATGCTGCTTTTAACTGACAGCCTGCCATCAAACCATTGTGGCAAACACTCATTACAGACACACAGGCAGAAGTGAGCAGAGGGTGAAGAGCAGAAGATAAACTTTCATGTAATTTTGTCCGTTTTGTGAGCCAATAAAAAGCCGGTACGTGAATCTATCCAGTAAAGCAGCTTGTGATTGTATAGTTCAACAGAGGCTGGACTGTGACACCATCCACATAGTTCTGATTCAACTGAGCTCATTCAGGCTGTCAGCATCTCATATAATACATATTTATCTGCAACAGAAAAACAACAATGGGTATTTTTGTAAATATTTTGTTAAAAATAAAGTTTCCTTAACGTGTTGCTGTGTCCCTTTTTTTTGCAGCCTCGTTCAGATTACAGCAGACCTCCAGTGCTTCCACTTCCTCCACCAGGGGGCGCCTGCTCTCCTGCCCGCATGGAAGGACTTTCTCTGGGTAAGCGCAGTAATCCTTCCAATCCTGTCCATTTGCCCAGTGTTACAGCTTCACTTTGTAAACAGTCTTTGTTATGGTCTTTAATTCGTGGGAACCTGGAACGTCCCCTGTATAATCTGTTTTAGGTTTAAAAAATATAAAATATTTTTGTAGCTGTTCAGACCCATAAAAATAAGCACTTTGACCTGGGTTTTGTTTTACCTGCTTTAACTGATCACACACACAAAGCATGTGGTTAGTGATAGAAATGTAAAGATGGAGAGATACTAAGGTTGGAAGCAAGAACCCCAAAGATACCTGTGGGATCTGTCAGGATAGACTTCAGTTCTGCCCTGCTCTCTCTCTCTCTCTCTCTCTCTCTCTCTCTCTCTCTCTCTCTCTGTCACTCTCTCTCTCTCTCTCTCTCTCTCTCTCTCTCTCTCTCATCCCTCGCCTCCCCGGGCCTCTCAGGACGGGGTTAACTCACACCTCAAAGGCACTCCGTGAACTCCCAATCTGTCAGTTCCACTGCACGGTGCCATGGCCGCGGGACAGACAAGCTGAGAGTGGAGCGAGCGGAGGGAGAGCCCTGGCTCAACGGGCGCAGGGCAATAGGTGTCATATTAAGGGTGTGTAATACACTATGTCACCTCAATGGTGTATGGCCCATTAAGGCTATAACCTCACACACCGCAGCGTTTATTTTGTCAGTAGGGATTATTCTGAACAAACGGGCGTGAGGGGGGAATGTGCGGGAAAGTTGTGTGTGGATGTCTGTGTGTGTGTGAGGTTAAATAATTTATTTTTGGGGGGTTTGCTACATCTTGGTGGGATGTTTCTCTCTTTGAATCCACTGCTGCCTTTTTTTCTTCTTCCTGTGCACCTGCAGTGTGTGTGTCAGTGGGTATGCGTGGTGCGAGTGTGTGTGCATACGGTGCATACTTTGCACCGCATGTCAGCGCCGGTGTATTAAAGGATGGCTAGGGGGGAAGGCGGAGGGGGTGCGGCTGGAAATGAGAATGTAAATACAGGCGTGAGCAAACCCCCTCTCCCCCCCCAACACCTCCTCGTGGTCATACATGTCCTCCTCCTCCTCCTCCTCCTCCTCGTCCTGCGTGAGGGTGAGCCAGCGAGGGGGTGACCTTGCCCAGTGTAATTAAAGTGAAACACCTTGACTTGTCACCATTGCCACAGACAGCTTAAATCTCCCTAATGTAAATGGAGGCTGCCGCTGACGTGCTGCTAGGCATGGCCGCGGAGAAGATACAAGCACCGGTGATCCATCTCTGTACCTACACACACACACACACACACACACACACACACACACACACACACACACACACACACACACACACACACACACACACACACACACACACACACACACACACACACACACACACACACACACACACACACACTCTCTCTCTCTCTCCCTCTTTCTTTTTCTCTTTCACATACAAATAAACACAATCTTTCTCTCCTTCTATCCATCTTTCGTAAACACCCTCCGTCCGTTCTTCTCACACCCATCTCTTGCAGCCCCCCCCCCCCCCTCCCTCACCCACCCTCCCACTCCATATTGTTGTGTCCACCGCCTTTATATATTTTACGCCTCAGACAGCACAGTGCTTACCTTTAAGGCAGCAGCAGCAGCAGCAGCAAAGCCTCATGGGATAGCTCAGGTGATGTGGTGAGAGGAGGCACACACACATGCAAGAATGCAAAGGAAGTGTGTGTTTGTGTGTGTGTCTGTGTGTGTGTGTGTGAGGAGGGGTGTTGAAGGAGGAAATGGTCAAATTGTGGTCATTAATTGAGGTTTTGCATATTGTCACAAGCTGTATATTCATACTAATGCCTTTGTTTGAACCGTTTACAGTTACTTGCAATGTTTGGTGTTTGAAAAATGATTCATTGGTTTTGTTTTGAGATCTTCCTCCCCGCTGAGCAGTTTGTCATCTTTCTTCATTCCCGGGTATCAGATCAGGTTGATTGATTGGTCCTGTTTGCTTGCTGAACACACACACACACACACACACACACACACACACACACACACACACACACACACACACACACACACACACACACACACAGTGTATTTCTGCTGCCGTTCTCGCTGGGAGTGTGGAGGGATATGGGTACAAACACTGCAATTAGCAGTGAAATTCTGTTGACTTTGCCCTTCAATTAAAGCTCTGTAATACAAAAGTCTTGTTGACCCGTCTCCCTACCCTCCATTAGAAGTCATGGCAACACATTGCTGAAAGGCAGCCTACTAAATTCCAGGCTCATTTGCAGTTTGGGGAGCCAGGGACTGCCTGAAACGACAACAGAAGCAGGCCCGAGGGCTCCTGCCAAAAATCCATCCTGTCTGAATGCCACAGTGGCATGTGAAAGAATGCTATGTGTCGCTCTGTGCCAAGTTTACCAGTTGCTGGTGCCCTGTGCCAGGTCCCCCCACCCCCCTCCACCCTCGCTCCTGCCCTGCCCAGGCAGTGGGCACCGTGACAGGAGCCAGACGCCCATCATGTGTCTGCACCAGGCGGTGTGCCCTCTTGCCCCGATTCCTGGAGCGGTGCGGGTACGGTGCTGCACTCTGCCCAGGAAGATGCCAGTGATGATGGGTTGTGCCAGGCAGCGGATATGTCCCGCAGTATGTATACATTCTTACGGGCTGTGAGGAGGGCTCGTGGTGGCATGGCGGTGCCAACACAACAGGGAATTATCTTGGCAGTAGCTCCATTTTCCTATCTTGGTTATCCTCCAGTAATGCCTCCTCCATGCTCACAGCCTGTTCTCTCCACTTTGCTCCACATCAGTATCTCCACCTGTGGACAGGCCTTAAATGTACCCGTCTGATTGCCTTACATCTCCTAAAATATTTTTTTTATTTTACCAACATAAAAGAGAATGCGAAGGGATATTCCAACAGAATCCACAAGGACGCGGATGCCTGTGGAGCTGACAGATCAGATAATCGTTCTTTCACAGACACAAATCCATATTTGCCCCCTCACAAAGACTGAAGGCGCAAACAGAAGACAAAGACCGTTTACCTGCCCGCCTGCAGTAGCATCACAGACGAGCACAGGTTTAGACAGTCAGGCAACAGAGAGAGACAACAAACAAGCACGCCGCTATTGTGATGGACAGCCTCCACTGTGAGGTTCAGTATGTCAATGTGTTCAGTATGTGATGTAGCCGTGGGGGTCTGCAGGAGGAAAAAACGAGTGTGCGAGAAAGAGAGAACGCGTGGGAGAGAGAAAAAGAGAAGGAGAGAGAGAATGAGCAATGAGCTCAGGTGGGTCCGACATCTGCATTTACTTCCTGTCTTTTTCTTAAGGGAGGGAGGTGGAGGGGAGCGGAAGGAGGAGGAGGAGGAGGAGGAGGAGGTGGTGGGTAGAGCGAGATGAAGGCCCTTTCTGGAGGCTACAAAGGAGCTGTACACTGGAAAAGAGCTGGGGAGCACTCAATGGGGCTGGAGAACACACAGACAAAACTTGGGAAGGAAGAAGGCCTGCCGCACAATGGCACCGGGCCCCATGCTCGGTTCAAAGAGCCAGTCAGAAATACAGAAAGAGGAAGAGAGCGAAACACAGAATGGAAATGATGGACCTGCTGGGAAGTATAGCGGTAGGGGGAGAGAGGACGAGGGGGACGGGGGGGACGGGGGGTGACTGGTATATATGCTGGGCAAAAGGCCACCGAGTTTTCTCATCTATTCAGTCGAACACAGAGCGTGCAGCACAGGCAGGCGCAGTCAAACTGCATCTGGGTGTGGAGTGGATTTTGTCTTGTTCGTCTGAATGGGCCCACCGGTGCTCCCTGTGTGGCCCCATGCTAAAAGTCAGGCTGAAAGCGCTTTAGGGTGGGAACCAAAACAACTGAATAGAGTCGGTGGGAAAGGAAGCGAGGGCAGACACTGTGCCTGTACGCTGATGATGTCATACTATTGATGCGGCAGTTGCACGCCGTCGCTCGCTGCGACCGCAAATTATTTCAGCTTTAAATCTGTTTGTAATATGTGATTTGAATTTAATCAGAAAGTATGCGACTCCTTTTGATTGGTACAAAACACACTGTGGAGCTTTAGCCAAGGCGTTTGTTGTGGATGCGGCAGAGAGAGAGAGAGAGAGAGGGCGAGTGACAGTGAGCTGTTTGCATGTCCTTGGGATGCTGGTGTCATTGTCAAGGCTTATCAGAATCTAGGGGCGAGAGTGAGGGAGGGAGGAAACGGAAGGGGGGGAGAAAGAGGTGGGGGTGGCAGGGGGAGTTGGGGGGGGTGGGGGGGGGGGGACGAAAAATGCACATGGTTTTAATAAAACTTTATCAGGTGAGTTACCGTAGCTCTGTCTCCCTCGGCCCCCTCCTCGCCTCTACCCTCTGCCACCCCCGCTCTAATATTTAAAGAGCTCTGGATGCACGGCGGCAGGAATCGCGTTTAACTTCACCAATTTCTTATTGCCTGTCAGTCTCTCTAATTTGATCTGGCGTTGGACAGTTACCGATTTGGGCAGCGGAGTCACGGCACATATTGGCAGGGAGACTGGCAGCTAATAAAAGCCAGCTTGGTATTTACTCCCCTTTTCCTTTTATTTATAATATATCTCAATATTTTTATTATGAATATATATGCATTTAAGCCTCACCTATCTCTCTTGGTGGCCTCTCGGCTAATAATACGTTATTGATTTCCATACCGGACTGGCTATATATCTGTTTTAATTTCAAAGCCTTATCGCGCTCCGTGTGATTCACGTGAACTCTTCCTTTATTTCGTTTCTTTTTTTTCCTGCAGGGCATTATTAAGTCTGTGTAGGAGTGTAGGTAAGATGTTTTTACAGGCTGACTGGTTACTTTATATGAGGGAGGATTGCTCATTACAGGCCCTACATCATCCCCCCCGCGTCCCTCCGTCAGCCTTCATCTTTTCTGTGACAGATTGGATGAAGAGCAGATCAGGTCACTGCGGTTGGATTTAGATCCGAGCAAACAGAATCGGGAAGGAATAGAATGGAAATTAATAAGAGAAGAGAGGGTGACAGTTATTTCAAACAAATTGTCATACTGTCTTTTAATGCAAAGATACGGCCGTGGCCTCATTATTAACACACTCTTAGCACCGGCTGTGATGTAATTTGATGATCATTAAAAGTTCATGCAGATTCTGAACTTTGCACGTTAGCAGCGTGTACGTAAGAGACGAATGCAACAGGGACATGCGGTGTCATGTGTGGAAACCTTTGGCCGAGGCCGTTGGAAAGCGAGACCTCTGAGGACGCCTCCTCGCCCTCCGACTCCTCGGCCTGCCTCCTACCACCCGAGAATGATGAAGGAATGGAGATTAAGGGAGCAGCGGGAGGAAGATGCAGAGGGCTCCGAGAGGAGGAGGAATAAGGAGTGCATGTATATATGCGGAATATATGCGCCATCAGCAGAAAAGGGTCTGAGTCAGCCGTTTGCCGGGCCTTGCCGCATGCTAAAACACATAGAGGCAAGGCCCATTAAAAATGAATGCCACGCGATAATCACATTCGCACTTAAAATTTAATGCCGGTACGCACAGGCTGACAAAGAGAAGGCGGCATAGGGCGGCGTGATTATGACCATGTCCCCTGTACTTCCTACTTGGAGGTGACGCCTCCACATGGCCCTGGGAAGTGCTTTCAGTTTCAAGGGGAGCCGGGGGCAGGGCGTGTAGTCTAATTGTTGCAATTAGCTTAAAGGACTGCAAAGACCAAAATGAAATCTTTATAATTAGGAAATTTGGGGCCCTTGATTTAGGACTTTATCGCTGAATGTGTGTCTGTGTGTCTGTGTGTGTGATTTAAATCCCAATCCTATTTTTTCATAATGTAAATTTATTGTTAATGCAGCAACTTCAGTGTTAATGTGTAAATTATGTGAAAACAAATCAGTCCGAGGTCGTTATAACCAGTCTGATATCACTATTTGATGTTCTGTCGAGGACTTTGCAATATTAAATTGTAATACATCAGAATATTTTCTCAATATATTAAATTGTAGTAAAATGTTTAAATATCAAAAAAGATCCTCCAATGTAACATGTACTACTTTGCGTTATTCTTTAATATTTGCAATAATTTTGTCCTCAAACAAGTGAACCTTCTCCACCTGTGTTAGTAGAGAACAGTAACATAAAATAGGACAAATGTGCAACTCTGCCACCCACTCACCAACCCCCACCCCCTCACCCCCCACCCCCAATGGTGAGAGTGCAGGGGGCCTTGGGGCCCTCATTTGGGGAGAGAGTGGAGACAATGAGTGGGTGGGTGGTGGCGGGAAGGATGGAGGGGATGGTACTCCACTCCAATTCCAGTTCAAGTGGGCTGAAGATGGCCAAGAAGAGCCCTTCCCTGCAAAGAAGGCAAATTAATGTTCTTCTTGGCCAAACATAATATTGTCAGAGCGCTGCACAATGGGAGCCTCTCACCAATAATTCCTTGTGCTTGCGAGTGTGTGAGTTTCCATTCACTTGCAGTGTGTGCACCACTGTGAGTGTGTGCGTGTGTAAATGTGTGACCATGATGGCCCCTCTTAACCTACCCTCCTAGGTCAGAAGAGAGTAGGAACCTCCTCCTGGTCCTCCTCCAAGGTCAGGCTGTAGCCTCTGAAAGACACCCAGTCAATTTGACCTCCATATTCAACCAGGGGATGTCTCTTTTAACCTTTTCCTCTCCTTCTCCATCCTCCCTGCAATTACAAAAAACCCTGGACATCATCTTGTGACAATGACTGGGGTCCTTAGAAAGAGAGGTAAAGATAGAAAAAAGGATAGCAACACACTGTTATGAATGGACGGAGTAAGAGGTTGAGTGGTGGAGGACTGCCAGTTGTATTCATCTTACAAAAGTCTGCAAGTAGTCTGTTCCTTTCATTGAAATATTTAAATTTAAACTTTGGACGTATAAAGAGCAGCACCTTGAAAAAAAATTTAATTCATTTAATTTGATTGAGTTTTACACCTGATCATCCTTCTCACACCAATATATTGAAATCATACATATGTAAGGTGAAAATTATGCAAAGGTCTTCTATTTTGAGACAACTAGACCAATAAAATGAATAGACAAGTGTCAAACACCGAGATGGAGGCAGTGCTACCTATAAGAGTGAAGGTTTTTTTTTCTTTATCTAGGTCACAATATGTGGAGCAATTTCAACAGATGGGCTGCAGAGTAGTCCCCAGGCGAACAGAAGTTAGTTTCTCTCTTTCTTCCCACTCTTGTCCCTCCTGTGCCCCTCCTCTGCCATGAAGAGGTCCGTCATCGCTTAGTTTGTTGCAGGCAATCGTGAGCGCAAATCACTCACATGATGCACCGACGCACACATACACACAGCATGCATGCGTGCATTGTAGGGACTTTGTGCGGATGTGGCCAAGTGGGTCAGAAATTAATCACCAATAATGGCAAAATAAATGCAACAGTTTGCAGTTATTAGATGTATTTGATAGGTTCATTTTAAGGGAATTGGCTGTAGCTGGTGGAAAGAATTTTGGCACTGACTGGTTTCCTTTAAAGTGAAATTTGAAGATTTGAACGGTAACATTTTGCAATCCTGAGACGAGCTGCAAAGAGAGAAAGACAGAGGGAATTTTCTGAGATATGGATCCTGTTTGAGTTCTTCCAGCACCCAGACAATGTCACAGAATGTTTTGGTGAAAGAAAAGGCACCCTGGGATGTTGAGGGGTGCCTCTGGGAGCACAGACACCCTCCCCGCAACAGAAAGGCGGCCTTGGAAAACGCATACTCATATTTAACAGAATAGCGAAGGGAGGGAGATGGTGGAATGCAGAAAAGTGAGTTTGTTTGTAGATGCGCGTGAGAGAAACGAGAAAGCCGGAGGTGGAGTGCACGAGTGGGGCGGGGGTCCCATATAATGGAGAGGCTTCACCTGTTTACACTTCTTTGCCCCCCAGCATTCTTGAGCGGGCCCCTTTTAGAGGGCCCTCATCCCCGACAGCCAGCTAACTGCTCTTGGGGAGCCCCTCCGTGCGGGCCACAGAAAACCCAGCTGAAGCCCGGAGACGCTTTCTGAAAGGGAGCGGGAGGGACGGGGAGGCCAGGGCATGACAAATGGGCAAGACGGAGCAGGAATAATGGCAATAAAACTAAACGTGGAGAGAGAGACGAGGGAGGAAAAACTTAAAAGTGTATCGCTGCTGAGCCACTTCCAAACAAGCTTTTATAATGAGGTTGGCTATTATTCAGAAAAGGGGGATGCAGAAAAAAGTAACAAAGGGGGAAGCGGAGGACAGGAGGGGCTGGAGGTGGAAAAGTACAAATGGGTGAACGTGTATGAATACTGTGTACGTACCGAATCACTTTATCTTTGTTTTTCTGCAACTGTACAATGACCTCTGTTTGGAAGTGGGATGAGACGGGAGGGTTGAGGGTGGGGAGGAAGAGGAGAAGGAGGAGGAGGAGGAGGAGGAGGAGGAGGAGGAGGAGGAGGAAGTGGGTGTTTGGGTAGTGGGAGGCTAACAGGCTAGACACCAGGTCTTTGTGTGCAAATTTCCCAGCAGCGCCTTACCAGTTAATTAAGGAGGTCAGAGAAAAGAGGGAGAGAGAGAGAGAGTGAGAATGCCAGCGAGAGAGGGTAAGAGAGAGAGATGGAGAAGGTGGGGGTCGGCCCTAACGAGCTGTCCGCAGCACATGAATGAGGGGTTTGTCCTAAAATAAGCAGCGAGAGGCCAAACAATGTCAGCGGCAATTAGCAACCAGTGGTGGGCAGCCAAGGGCCCGCGGACTGAGCAAGCGAAAAGACGTGGAGAAAACAAAACGACGCACACACACACACACACTTAGACATATGCAGTTATCCTAACGTCCAATAATAAAGAGGAAGGAACGGAGGAGTCGGAGGTGGGCGGCAGCAAAGAGCAGAAGAATAGGGAGGGGGTGGGTGATTGTGTGTGTGTGTGTGTGGTGGTTGGGGGGGGGTCGTGTTGCCTTCACCTCCACATACAGCAAGGCCTTGACCCTGCAGGCTGAGTGCTTTGAATCTACAATACAGGTAGAAGGAACCAAAGGCTGTAGGTGTTGTGCTGTGATGTCGACGCTGGCGTTACACTCAGTGAGGTTGGTTGGGTAGCTGAGGGTGTAAAACGTGGTTTCTCAGGTATTTCTCAGATCCTTCTTCACTCTATAAATTGTGAATCAAAACCTCTCTTTTTTTTGTGTTGAATCGCTTCGTTAGAAGAGCACAACTCTTTTTCTTCTCCTTTCCAGACATGTCGCTCCAGTCGCCTCTCCAGCAAGTCTGTTTTTGGCTCCTACCATTTTCCTTTCTTGTCTGAATACAACTGTTACCATTCCTGGCACAATGTGAAGACTCCAGCCTTTGTTTCCGTTCTAATCTCGGAGGTGAAGTGGCCCTCTTGTGCCTCGGTCTCTAATCGCTGGCAGAGAAACCGTCCTCTAGTGGGGCTGGACGGCGATGAAAACCCTGCAATCCCCACAATGAGAAAGAAAACTGCTGTGTTTAGCTTTTGTGTGCAAATATAAAAGCGCACAAAAGCGGGAGCCTGAGATAGTGTCAGAGTTAGAATGTTTGCACCCTGCAATTCCAGATATGGATGATATATATATTTTTCAAATATGGGGGTTATTTGTCGGCCACTTGTTGGGAGGAGGAGGTTGGCTTGGTGGCTGTGAGAAAGTGGTGCCTGCAGTCTGTGGCTGTGAGGGAAGTGGGCAGGGGTGGCGTGGATATGCGAGCGGGTTCATTGCCTGCTGGAGAAGATGGTCACAGAAGGGCATGAGAAATGGGAGAATCGCACAGTGTAATTGGCAGACTGTGTTTCTGAATGCCTGTGGTCTTTTCAGCTGTTTTATATTTTCATAAAATGGCACCAAGTGCGTCTTTAACTCGTCTATGTATTATGAATTGGAGTTGATATATTATGAATAATGTCTCCATGCATTTACACAGCTCATTTGCACTAATTGCTCCATCCCCATCCTCAGATTTCTCTATGTGTGGGTAGATATCCCTCAAAATGCAGTCTCCAATCTCCAGTCCCTCCAATCCGCTGACAAATAAATCCATACATATTCTCAGCTCTGAAAGCTGCCGCTCCTGTACACTGTAAAAGAGGAGAGAGATCCATCGAGATGAGTCCCTCCTGTCCTTCAGAGCAATCCATAACACAGTGCTCAGCCAGTAATCAGGGTATATAGGGGCTGGGTGATCAGTGACAAAAGCTAGGCAGCGAGACATCAACCTGCTGGAGGGGAGTTGGCGAGAGGGAGGGGAGGGGGAGGCGCTGGCAGGATGAGCGTGGTGGAGGTGGAGGAGGAGTAATCAGAGTCCCATCCAGCTCCAGTCTCAAGAAATTGCCATGCAGATTTAAAGCCCATAAAGGCGGATCCTTGGACGGCTCCTTCTCCCCGCTGCCACTCCACGCCACCATGCACACCTTCGCCTCTCTCTCTCTCTCTCTTGCTCCCTCTCTCTCTCTGTTGGTGCTAATTGGAGGCAGGTAGCCCCCAGATGCGGGTTCCAGGTTACCGTAACCTTGGTGGCGAGATCGGCTGCTCGCCTCCATGCGGCCGGCTATTCATCAAAATGGAGGGGGTGGGGGATGGCGGTAGAGGGGCAGAATATGCAGCAGGGGGAAATGAGCGTCCAAGACAGCTTCCCAAAAGGGTAACAAATCACCCTCCATGCCCTAATCCGCCAAGGGGGAACTTGATGGACCAGTGGTCACAATATGTGGCTGTGGAGATGCAGGCGTTTGACAAATCAAATATGTGGGCTCATCTGGCATTAAAGAAATCAGTTGATTATGCCCTCTGATGATGGTATGGTGATGTTATATAGTATTTTGAAGTGCTATGAATTAGATACTCCCCCATATAATGACAGGTAGATGTGTCTTTGTTTTGCAATATTAATTTGCCCTATACGGTACATAAATACTTGAAGATAGAGCTGTACAGACACACACACACACACACACACACACACACACACACACACACACACACTGCAGTGGTAAATGCAGATTGCCGTGGAGGCTGTACAGCAGAGTCTTATCAGCAACATCCTGCTGATCGATCGCCACGGTCGCATTATCAATCATCCATCATAGCATTGATATCTCTGCAATACCTATAATCTCACCTGATCAGAAGCATTGATCAATAGCGCCGGGGACTGATCTCTTGCGCTGGGTTGGAATGAATGAACGTGACACAGGCATGTTGTGGGGAAAGGTAAAACGCTTCGCAAATGAGCAGCACGGCCCATTATGTCTAAAAATACAAGGATTTAAATACATGTAGCAAAAAATAGCAACCGAGCTGTAGAATACATCTCTTCAAAATTTGAAGCAAAAGGGAATCCCGTTTCCGCTACAAAGAAATATTTCATCCGACATATTACAACGTAATTACCCCTGATCTTGCATTTGTGATGACGGGTTTCCTCCCCATTGGAGAATACCCAGCTAGTG
Source organism: Genypterus blacodes (assembly GCF_046128005.1). Classification (NCBI taxonomy): domain Eukaryota; kingdom Metazoa; phylum Chordata; class Actinopteri; order Ophidiiformes; family Ophidiidae; genus Genypterus; species Genypterus blacodes. Next base: position 2,419,572 of record NW_027466911.1, on the reverse strand, counting down.
ACTTGTATTCAGCAGGGAAAACAGGCGGCAACGGCGCCGCACCACTCAGAATCTCCTCTGCATAGGACCTTAATCATCCCGGCTCGGTGTGTATGTGCATATAGGGAGATTGGTGCATGCTTCGTGAGCAGGTTGTGTGTGTGTATGTGTGCGTGCGTGCGTGTGTCTTGGCAGTGCGTGTTTTCCCAATGAGTGTGTGCATCTGTGTACGCGTGTGCTCTTGCCACTGTGTGCCTATGTGTATGTTTGACAGAGAGAGAGAGAGGGGGAGAGAGAGAGAGAGAGATTGAGAGAGAAAACTCGTCCCTCCAATTCCCCCGTGAAGCCCTCTACACCAATTTCCAGCCATGGGCAATCACTCACTCAGCATACACATCTACATAGAGGCTGATGAGATCCTCCGTGGGCTCTACCATGTGACTGGAGCTCGTCATCTACTGTATGTGCCTCCCCCTAGCGCTCCTATTCCAATACTATAGATGCAGTGGGGGGAGAGGGTGTGTGTGTATGTGTGGATGATCTACATACACTTATGATACATAGGTAATCTCCGAGGGGCAAATCAAAGATACTCCCCGCTATGTTTCCCTTTGAATTCGAGAGGAATCCGTCATTTTTGCATGGCCATTATTGGTCGGGGTGATATGTCTTCCAGTTTTAGATGTCCTTGCACCTGGAGAGGCGTGCTTTAGAATATCGTGCTAAGCAATGACTGATAAGGCTGTGGGCTTGTAGACTGGAGTAGATAGATTAGAGCCTAAAGAATGTCCACCCTGAAGCTGTGATGTTAACACAGGGCACTGCATGTTGAGAGTTCATTAGTGTAATTGCCATAATATTACCCATTGGCATGGTCATAATGTATAGAATATTAACACTATAAATCTCCATTCCTCTTGCGTTCAGTGGGACAACAGTATAGCCATCATCATTGCATATTAATGACAAAACCAACTTTTTCCACACATTTCTCTTTAGTCTCTCCTGTCTTCTTACACCCCCGACAACCATTTATGTCCAAGTGTGTTTTTTTTGTGTGCAGTATATACGCTGTAGCTGCCTTTGTCTCCAGGGGGGAAAAATGCTGTTTTGACGGACTAAGAGAGGGAATTTCCTCAGAATTGCACAACAAGGCTCCCCACCCACCTCCTCGCTCTAACAACCATACCCCCCCAGCCCCGTCCCCCTCTCTCTCTCTCTCTCTCTCGCTCTCTCACGCTCTCTCGCCACGCTGATGTCAGCACATAGCCCACCATAGTTCCTGGGCCACAATTGCTGTTCAAAGAGTGGGCAGATATAGTTTCTGTAGGTGGAAGGGTCAGTATAGGGTTATTGAAATTAACCCATTGGTTTAAGAATAGACACAGGATTGGAATTTTTCATAGATGGGCTCAGTGTTGGGCCCTCAACACAGTACGGCTCTCCTTAATTTGAATTTACAACCATTTTAACACCCATTAGACATTGATAAAGCTTAATATACACACGTAGGTGATATCGCTGGCCGGCAGAAATTAGCCAGGGTTTATTTATTGCTTGAGAAGGTTTCATAACGAACCGCCCGGATGCATTTAGTGTAAGACTAAGGGGCCGTGTCTGCTTTATGGAGAAACACACTTCCTGAGCCATTTACGGTGTTGCTTTAACATTTAAGCGAGCATTAGGGAGCAGAGGACAAAATAGCATATTCTGTAAGCAGCCCCCTTTTCATTTATTGATCTGACCTTCTGCCGCCCAGCCTCTGAAAATACCTCTGCATTCACTTTCACACACTCCTACGTTCAGCTCTAGAGCCTGTTGTACGTGTGGATCTAATCACAGACATTATCTAAAGCCTCCGCGGGTCGAATGACAAATGTGTGATGATTTAGAAGCCAATCCAGACACAAAACCTAATCAATGTACATGCAAATATGTAATGTAACTCATCTGGACTTGAATTTGACTAGCCTTGGTTCTTAGATGTTTTTGTGCAGAATCAGCGTTCACTATAGCAAACATTATGCCCTTGTTTGGAGCTCATGGTGGTCAGAGGACCAGAAAGGGTTCTAGCTATCTAGAGTGACTCTCTCAGGGCTTCTAGTCACTTGTCTCTGGCCAGCTGTTAATCACCGCCGAAGAACAGATAGACCATAATGGAGGATTTATCTCAGTTCCCCACACCACTTAGCAGCCCAACAGCTCAATGGACATCCGCCATACCTCCTTCTCTCCATACCTCCTTACAATTTCCTCCTTTCCTCTCTCTCTCCCCCCCACACGGCCCCTTCCTCACCAAGGGCGGTGATGGAAACGCCGCTCCTCAGAGAGTTGTGGAGGCGGAGGAGAATGAGTTGGAACGGGGGGACAAAATAGGTTGAGGGGGGTCGTTAGATAGTGAGCAAGGGAAAGGGGTCAGAACAATGTTGCTGACATGGTCAAAACCGCCATGACTGGGGTTTGGCGTGCAGGAGAGGTAATTTTAGAGTGTGTGTCTGACCTCACACAGATCATAATAGTAATTTTCAGCCGGGTCTTTGAAATTGAATAAGTTGACATGCACATTAAGAACACGTGGCCCTTATCTATATTTCATAAAACACTGGTTGCCACGGCGTCGTCTCACTATGTAATACATAGGTTTGCTTAAGCAGGAGTGTTCTCCATGATGAATCATTGGGTTAATAGTCCACAAGGGTTAATACTGGTTAGTGGAGTCCTGGACTGTGTAATGTGCGACTGAGGTAATGGAGAGCCATGAGAAATGCAGTCCTGCTTGTATTTACATAGTACAAGAGAATTAACATGCGTGGCGGCGCTCGTGCAGGAGACTCGGCCGTTTACCTGCTGCGGAATTATGCGATAAATCTGAGAGAAAAGCAAGGTAGATCATTAGCAGAGAAGACTTCCTTCTTGGCTGGTGTGTTTTGTTTACATCCTTACCTTACCGCTTGTCCAGTTCACACTTCTCATGTACGGGCCGTGCTGCTGCTTGTATACATCCCTTGACTTTTCATGCAAATTTATGTTTAAGCGTACTTGTTTGTGTGTACGACGGGCGAACACAAACACACACACACACACAAACGCACGAGGGGGGGTGGGGGGGTGGGATGGGGGGAGACCTAGAAGGGGGAGAGAGGTGGTGGGGGGGTGGGGTGGTATTGGCGGTGGTGGTGCAAGGCGGTGACAGAAATTGAGGGGGACGGGGTGGCAGCTGCAGGCTGCTCGGTGCACTGTCAGAGCGGAATGATTAATGAATGGCGGCCCCAGCTGAGCCTAACCTTTGGAGAACCGCACAGGACATCTGCAGAACTGTCAGCGCTCTGACAAGGACAGAGCTGAACAACCAATTATTTCGCCATCACTAAGGTGGGCTGTCAGCTTAATCCTAGCCATTCACTTAGGCAAGGACAGGCAAATTTCTCCTTTACATACACACACACACACACACACACACGTACACATACACACACAGTAGAGACCATAGGCCTGCGTGGACACACACACATACACAAGTGAACAAACAGGCATGCACGGACAGGAACACATGCCCATGTGGACATGGACACAAAGTAGGCTGGTACACACACACACACACACACACACACACAGACATGTTCACACGCAGGCATGAGGCCTGGACAAAATAGAGTTAACCCCTCCAGTGCTGGCGGTGGCTGCCCCATGCAGGTGACATATATTAAGGAAAGCAGGGCGAGCAGGGAGGTTTAATGATGACAAAACAGGGCCGGTGGCTGCTGGCTGCGGCGCCGTGCTGGACATGGGTGGGGCTCCAACGCCGTGTCTGGTACATGTCGAGAGGGATTGAGGGAGGGGTGAGCGCATGGAGGGAGGGAGGGAAGGTGGTGGGTAGGGGAGGGGTGGAGGGAGATGGCCTGATGTGTGCAGGGTGTGTTTACATAGAGAGAATGCAGGAATACATTGAATTTACAAAATAGATGGAGTCCAGCAATCAAGCCTGTGATTGAGAGAAAGATGGCGTCTTCTATCTGATACAAGGGCGGGTTGACAAAATGTTGTGATTTTCATTGCTGCCGTTGTTTTTTTTTTTGTAACTTGAAGCATTTTGATGATATTTGCCACTCTCTTTGTAGGTCTGTAGGCCTTTGATTGGACTTTGTGCTCTTTATTCAAGTGCACACAACAATTAAAGCAAAACATATGACACAAAGTACTGTTATGCTACAATACAATCACCAGAATATCACTTTAATGAATGTTTCTGTTCTTTATTGTTAGATTTATGACTGTGAAGAGGTGTGGTACGACTGGTTCCTTGGGTTAACACTCCCCTGTGGAAATGAAATATAGATTGACCTTATAAATAATACAAAATAAATCCTGTTATGTTAAGATGAATCAAAAACTATTTGAATTAGATATGAAGTTAATGATGGTGATAGTAAAGTTGTTTTATGTGCTAATTTACCCAGAAACACGATTAGATGTAGTAATTCCTTCGCCATATCCTGCCAGATTTTAATGTGCGTCTGATCCCTGATCTATGGATTAACTTTAGCCAAGGTGTGTATGAGTGAAAATGTGTTTGCTTTTACATTATTCATTTAATTTATCATGTATGTGTGTATGTGTGTGTGTGTGTGTGTGTGTGTGTGTGTGCCTGGAGCTTGGCCAGCATTGTGTGGTGATGGGCGGTGTGAGTGACTGATTGGGATTTGATTGAGGCGTTTCTGTGGCGATAAGAGATCGAGCGCGGCCAGGAAGCCTATTGACAAGACTGCTGATGAAACGAGAGAGGGAGAGAGAGAGAAAGGGAGGGGGAGGGGGGGCGAGGTGAGGAAATTAATGAGGGGATAAAAATCAATTAACTTAAAATTTGTCCCTCATCATCAGCTTAGCGTGTGTGTGTGTGTGGCTGCGGTGTAAGTTGGGTCCGTAACTCCTTGTCGGCGCTATCGAGCAACCAACTAAGTACGCATCGACACGGCGCAACGTTTTGGGTGCTATGACCTCCAGCTCACAGACAATTAAAAGATAAAATGCCAAGTGGAGCTGTGTGAATCCTAAATGTGCCGCGTATTCATGAGTGAACTCCCTCCTGCTTCCTCTGAATGGAGACGACTTTGAACAGCTCTGCTCGTCTCACCGGGAGAATCCCAACGCCTCCTTTCACATCGGCCCCGGAGCAGCTGAGAAATGTGGCCGAACACGCTGGGTCTTTATGTTAAAGCCTAGTTTTGATCTTCTTCTGATCTGTGGATTCTTGTGCCTGCAGTGGAAGCAGGAAGTAACTCTCTCTCCTATGTGTGCGTAGGTTGCGCAGCGCTACCTTAGTGCTAGTCGGGGAAGTGAGCTGCTATCTTGGAACAACTATGGCATAGAAGACTGCTGCGTTCTCTCTCTCTCTCTCTTCAGTAGTAACAGAATCAAAACACGTTCAATGTAGACGTGAATTCGTGAGTCTGCAGAGCCCGCAGCCTCTGACAACATTTCATCATCCGCAACTTCACTTACTCTTGCGTTGTTCCAATACTCGCGACACGCACGCAAGGTTCATTGTTGTTTGTTTAGCTAAGCGTTTTGTTTGGCGCTGGATTGGCTTTAGTGTGTAGAAGGCTGCTGCACCACACCAGTGTGAGGACTGAAGTCTCAATTTGTAAGTGGTTTTAGGAGCTTTACACTGATCCACATAAATGCGCGCACACACACACACACACACACACACACACACACACACACACACACACACTCTGTCAGGATGTATTCATTAGGAGCGTAGTGCCACTAACAGGGCTGTCTACTGTCCCAGACAAACTGCAGGAGGAGGTGTCTGGCTGCTAGCTCTTAAACTGGGTTAGTGGACCATAGAGGCAGAAAAAGAATGTGTGTGTGTGCCCGTGTGTGAGAGAGAGACAGGGAGAGAGAGAGGAAGAGAGGGAGAGAGAGAGAGGAAGAGAGGAAGAGAGGGAGAGAGGGAGAGAGAGAGAGAGAGTGAGAGAGAGAGAGAGAGAGAGAGAGAGAGAGAGAGAGAGAGAGAGAGAGAGAGAGAGAGAGAGAGAGAGAGAGAGAGAGAGAGAGAGAGAGAGAGAGAGAGAGAGAGAGAGAGAGAGAAACCTGAAATCTAAAACTGGGGGAATATGAGTCAAATTTTCTTCATCAATTGCAGGATTGCTCCCCACTGTGCACCCCTTTATGTCACATGTATGAGTGTGAGTGTGTGTTTTTTGTGAATGTACACATCGACATGTGTATGCTTATTAATAGAAAAGTGCTCTGAATGTCTTTTTCTTATGTTTTCATGCTTTAATTCCACCGGGTTTGTGTAATGAAGTGCATATTTGTCTAATGCCACCCCTCACTTCAGTCTGCTGCCCTCGGTTGATTTAGGAGCCAAATGGCAGAGCATTAACATGTGAGAATGATTGTGGAGCCGTAGGGTTGGAGCCAGGCTTCCCGTGGAGAGGTTTTACGCCGCGCATCTCTATGATTCTCACTCTTTGCACTGTCGACGAGAGTTAAGCATCAAAGGCGAGAGCTAACTATCCTCACCCTCAATCGCTCGCTCTGTCTCTCTCTGGCCTCTGGGTTCACGTCGTAATTTGCTGCATCTCTCTCTCCCTCTCTCTTTCTCTGTCTCTGTCTTTGTCTCTGACTCTCTCTCTCTCCGTCTCTCCCAGGGCTTGTGGATGAGGGAGAGGGGGGTGATGAGGTCAAAGTGAATCTTCTCCTCGCTGAAGATGATTATGTTTTAACCTGCCGTTATTCAGAGGGGGGCCCTGTGGCCATGAGCCGGCCTGGCAGCCACGCGCCGGCAACAACTCGGCACTGTCGCACGCACAGAGAGAGAGAGAGCAAGAGAGAGGCAGAGGGAGAGAGAGAGAGAGAGAGAGATGGAGGGAGGGAGAGAGAGAGGGTCAAATGCACAGTGGCCCGTTCAGTTTTTTTTGTTTCATGACTCACTTACCCATAGATCCTCGTGGATGATGGATGTTTGTCGTCTTTTCTAATGGCTTAGGTGTCCAATCTAAGAGCCCAGAATTGATTGTGGATGCTGGTGACATCACTGGCAGCAGACATTAGAAAGTTGCATGGGGTGGTTGATGTAAGAATGAGTCAAAAGCGCTGATGTACTGCTGCGTTCCTTGGGAGGAGGTAATGCCAGTGGTTACGCCCGGGGTGTTAATTAAAACCCAGCTAATTGGCAGGTTGCTTTGGTTAACTGGTCAGTCTCAGATTGTTGAGGTAATGGCGAACAACGCCTCATTTGCACTCGGTCTCAATGAACAGAGCTCCAGGCTGCTCTGAGACCGGGGCTGTTGAGTCTTCCACCTTTATCTTTGTCCCTCCTGACTTTTCTTTAAGCCTCAGACTTCATATTCAGCAGCCGCGGGCTTCGGCTCAGGCTATCTGTCTCTCCCCTCTTTTTTTTCAATTAATTCTTTTAGAGGCGTGACACACTACACCTATACGTTTCTGCAAATGGACTCCAGTGGCACGTGCCCACACCGGCACACGCACAGTCAGAAACATTTAGGCACATCATGGCTAAGAGCTTGGGTAACTAGGAAGTCAATGAGTGCTTATTTGAAATCCACTGGCGACACTAACAAGCCAGTGTGAGGTGTGAACACAGCTGTTTGAGTCACAACAAATCTAATACGCATTTCATCACTTCTAAAACAAGCCATCAGCAAGTCTAATGCCCGGGTATGGAGAGAAGCACTCTATGATACATGTGCCTTCAAAGCATTTTCTTAAACATCAGCACTTAGCACGTCTCCCCCGCTCCTCGCCGTGATGCATCTACAGTAAGCAGTGCTGCTGATAGATCAAATAAATCATTTTGGGATACAGATTTACAAAAACCAACAATGCCCTAATTGATAACACTAACAGCTGCCACGTTTTCTGTCTCTGGCACCTGATCTGTGTGGAAATTCCATCCTAATCAGCGATTATCAAGCAGCGTGGGCCAAAATCCTGGCTGCCGCTTCATTTTTTTCCCTCTATTCTTTATTTTTTCGGGGGGGGGAATGAGAAAACACGCAGGAGCCGTCCGGTGTCAGTCACGATTGAACCGAGCGAGCTCGAGGGATTCACCCTGCGTGTCTGTCTCAGAGCTTAAGAGTTACTCTCTCATGACGCCTCGCCATTTTAAACCTTATTTGGTTTGCAAAAGTGAAACTAAGCTCTTTTTCTCCACTTTTTTTCTCCCCTCCGAGTTCAAATTTTTGGATTGCATAGCTTGAAACGGAGATAAGGGGGTATGTGGGGATAACTTTTTTTTTGGGACAGTGGACAGCGGATTTCAAAAAGGGGGTCACGAGGGGAAGAGAGGAAGCAACAGAGGGAGAGGATGAAAGCACATGGGAGGATGTTGAGGATGGAGGTGTGGAGACTGGAGGGGGGGGGGGCAGCGTTTGGTCAGCAAGGCACTCCAGAGATTTGAAGAGCTTCAAAGGGAAGTCTTCTTTCTTTTGGGGGGGGAGGGGGGGTTTGACTGACAGGCCCCAGAGTGGAGGGGACCTGGCGGCAGCCGGCGTGCCCCGATCCCAGGATGCCCGGCGGTCTCCATGGCGCCGCTCGCCATATTTAACAGAAGGTGGGGCTGAGATGATGGGGGGTCAAGAAGCTTCTGCAGAGGGGCTGCTGATCGTCGGCAGGCTTAGTTTTTCCACGGTGTGTTGCCCTTGGATCAGCAGTGTGAAGGACTTGATGAGTCCTTTAAATTGGAAAGAGCGGGTAGAGTTTTGTGTGGAAGTGCACTGTTCTGTAAAGACACATTCATCTGGAAACGCTAACAATGGGAAACAATATGAGAAATATCAATGTTTTTAAAGATTTAAGTGTAATCGTCAAAATAATGAAGCTGAATGAAATCTAATTGAATTGTGGTGGAAATTAAAGAAGAATGATGCATTGAATCCTTTCCTAATTAACTATTCAATCAAATCACCCTGGGGCCGAGCGTTTAGACCTCTACTATTCAGTCTAATATCATGATATATTTTTTCAGGAATTCTTCAACAAATACGTCAGGGTTACTCATTTTAAGAAAACACTTTGTAAAATTTAAAGATTCATGTTTATAGGGATCTTTACATGTTTGGGATTGGACTCAACTTCATCCATCAGAACCAATCCACTGTAAAAGCCTGTTAGACTTAGACACCTGCCCCCCACCCCTCTCCCCACCCTTCCACCCGGGCTGATGGATGGGAGCAGGACGGCTGTGTTAGAATGTGTCTCAGTAAACACAGTTAGGCTCGTGTAAACAGCTGTACATTGATTAGCCTCTATTCATGATCAGCACGTCTCCGCCTGCACTGGATTAGTCAACACGCCAACCCGTCTGTTTGCTCCACTGTAAGCCCACGCCAATGTCAATGCCACAGCCTAATTGGAATACAACACACTGCAATACATGTAGAGTTACACTTTTCTGTAACCCCCCCCCCCACAAAACATTCTAATCTCGAAATTCAACATCAAATTCTCTTCAGTATTCCGAAAAATTCGGAATTCAACAAGAATTGAAATGCAATATAAGTAAACAAGCTCCATCAGATCTTTCCAAGGTGTGTGTGTGTGTGTGTGTGTGTGTGTGTGTGTGTGTGTGTGTGTGTGTGTGTGTCTGTGTGTCTGTGCGTGTGTGTGTGTGTATGAATAGCAGGCCAGTGCGCTGCCACTAACAGCCTCGCTCCTCTGCGAGCTCCTTAGAGGAACGGACAGCAACCGCTCGGCTAGGCACTGGCCACTGTGCGTGGCAGAGGGAAGAGAGGGAGTCAGAGAGCGAGAGATGGAGAAATGGAAGAAGTGGGAGAGAGAGGTATTGAGGCGTGGAGGGCAGCTGCATTGTATCACCCCATTTTAGCCCATTACACTATGTACGGGGGCCTTTTTCCCCCTCTTTTGCATGGTAATTATTTTCCAGCCCAAAGGTAGCTGCAGGCAACGTCAGCCACTGCGTCAGGGCCCACTGCATTAGCCGGCCATTGCATTATTTATTTGTGTGCGGGCAGCCGGATGGATACCCCAAATCCACAGAGACTCAAGGGGGGGGCGCCTCTCAATGTCACCTAGTGCATTGTGGGAGGCAGTTGCGGCCACTAGGACTCGCACTGGGAAAGCTTAGGCGGAGAGTTGGCTCAAGGGCAAAATGGTGTGTCGGCGTTGGGGGACGTGCGTGCGTGCGTGGGAGTGGTAGTTAGGTGTGTAATGTATTCAAAGATGGGTCAGGGGTTGAGTTACTGCCCTCGCTTATGCAAGAGTCAACTGTGTGGGGTTCAACATGACGCACAGGATGACCATCAAAGGGGTCCTATAGGACATCATGGAGCACCATTGTGGTAAAGAGTATAAATAGAAGGTCAAGCAGTGCATGTTGCCTAAAGGCTTTTTGTGTAGCCATAGATGGTCACAGGCAGCCCATTACCCCTGGGTATCATAGGTAAATAGACTTGATTTCAGTGTATAGGGTTGCTTTTACATTAAGGCCACTCTCCCCTGTGTATCAATAAAGGGTTATTACACTCAACTACTAGTTTGCTGGCTAAGGTCAAAGCATGTCAGGCTTGTATGGGAAAGTAAAGTAAGGGCTGGGAGATTGTGACGTTTGGGAGGTAACACCCTGGTGTCCTCTTCTGAAGCGCAGCACACACACACGTACACACGCACAAACACACACACAAACACAGAAGCACCCACTCGCTGCTCTGTTGGACATGAACCCCCCTCCTTGACCTGTCAGCCTGGGCCAATCGCATGGCAGCGCTCCGGAATGACAGCTTGAACCACTGTTGCTGTCATGGCTCCTCAGTGTAGAAACACACTCGCGCAGACACACACACACACGCGTGCCACTATCTGCTACAACAGGGGGTGCAACATCAACATCAACATCAACTCCCACCGGCCGCTTGTAGCTCTGTCTCTCCCTCTCTCTCCCTCTCTCTCTCTCTCTCTCTCGCTCTCTCTCTCTCCCTGCTCGCCAGCCGACTCGACCACACGAGACGGTCAGGCGGCCCCGTGACATGACAGTGACAATGTACTGATGCTCCGGAGAGCACCCACAACATCGTCCAATTCACCCTGGGCTGCTTCTTCCCTGTCCTTGTCTCTCAGTTGCCCTTTTTTAGAAGGAGGGAAGATCTGCGCTCCCTCGTCTCTGTCTTTTTCTGGTCCGCTGGACATTTTTACAAAGGCAGAGAGGGGGAAGAAACAAAGACGGTTTGGGCAGCATCTTCTCCACTCTAATGTTGTTAAAACTTACAGTAGTTTGGACTTGTTTGTTTGGGAAGTAGTTCATTTGCAGAATCATATTGATATCACTGTCAGGTGGGTCTTGACAATATCAAAAGTGTGAAATTAATCAACACTGGGATAGTGTTGATTTTCTCACTTGTCTGACAGACCGACAGATACATAGCATGGATGCATAGATAAACAGATGCACAGATACGTACAGTCAATGCAGAGATAGTGTAAATTACTTGGAATCCGGGAGAGAAAGCTGGCAGGCAAAAAACGTCAGGCGGAGAGAGAACGAGAGAGAGCCAGAGAGAGAGAGAGAGTCGGTGATAGAGATAGTTAGACTCTGCCGTGGCGCCCGGCGTTCTCCCTAATGGGAGCTGACACTGCTGAAGCGACCCGGATGGACGGAGGAGAGGACCGGCGCATTGCAGGCGGCAGACCTCCCAATTATTTTTCTGGCTGATAAGTGCTGCTGCTTGTTTAAGGCTGCAGCATGGATGGATGGAAGGATGGGATGGAGAGAGAGAGAGAGAGGGAGAGAGAGATGGAGGAGGAAGAGGAGCAGAGGGGATGTGGTTGGGGCTGGGTTGCATGGCTGACGGGCCTTGATCTGGCAGGATGGCTGGCTGTCATACACAAGTTAAGACAGGACTTCTCCCCAAGGGCTCGCACGCACGCACACACACAAACACACACAAACACACACACAAAAACACACACACCATCACGCATCATGTAAGCCAACATTGTGCACGTACTGTATGTTTACATGAACAAGGCACGACGCACACACACACACATGCACACACACACACACACACACACACACACACACACACACACACACACACACACACACATACACGCGCACACACACACACACACACACGCGCACACACACACACATGCACACACACGCACACACACACACACACACACACACACACACACACACACACACACACACACACACATGGTGATTTATACTGTGTGGACGTCTTTGAATGACAGTTTGTAGATGTAAACATTCACACTGCGGTTATGATACGTAACGGTCTAGGTTTCTCTTCAGACTGCTGGATTAACATTTGAACAGTTTTAGTCTTTAACACACTTTTGAGACGTTTCTTTCTGAAAACTGAAACTTTCTCTGCTCTGACCTGTTTCTGACCTGAGTCCCCTCAAAGCTGTAAACACCTTCATTACATCTTTGTCTGCTTTGTTGGGTCTGTTTTGCTCTCATCAAATACGTAATAGAACAAACAAATGCCAGTTTCAAACACATACAGCTTTTTAAAACTCGACTAAGTAACATTATGGTAATATATGATATCTATATTGCTATTTTTGCCGCTGCCTGATCGCCCATTGTTTGTCGTTTGCGGTTTTTATTGTTGTTTTTGTTTGCTGGCAGGTTTTGCTAAGTGCTCAGGTGTCTAGTAGAAGTAAGAAAGCTTTGTCAGTGAAGAAGAAGAAGAAGAAGCCAGACAGTTAATTTGTGTCTATTTGTGCATATACGTGTGTGTGTGGGTGTGTGTGTAGGAATACAGTAACGCTGCTCACTGTGTGCTGGGAAGGTGCGCTGCATACTAACACTTCGAGCAGGAATAGATCTGTAACAAGCTGGAAGCAAAGACTAAAAACTCGACCATAAGAGCCCAAACGGTGTGTGTGTGTGCGTGTGTGTGTGATGAAAAATACCACAAACTTAAAGGAATCGCCACGTTCTGAGGACAACTCCCTCCGACGTATTGCTCTAATAATAATTACACACTCCAGATCAAGGATGCTTCACATTAGAGAAATTGTTGCATCCGTCACATCGGAGGCAAAATCACGCCACAGTGGCTCCGCGGTGTCAGCTCTTGTCTAAACAGCCCCTGGGTGTGTGTGTGTGTGTGTGTGTGTGTGTGTGTGTGTGTGTGTGTGTGTGTGTGTGTGTGTGTGTGTGTGTGTGTGTGTGTGTGTGTGTGTGTGTGTGTGTGTGTGTGTGTGTGTGTGTGAGAGTGTGTGTGTGTGTGTGTGTGTGTGCGTGCTCGTATGCGCGGTGACAGCCTGTAATTTGCCCCATGTTAGTTTAAACGAACGCCATAATAAGGGTGATCCAATCCATGCTAAGTGTCATAATCCGGAGCAGAGTGGCGGCGTGGCGTTAATGCCTCAGTGATCACCGCCGCTAACTGGGATCTCATGGTGGCCCTCAGCCAGACAGAGGTGGAGACGACAGGAAAGAGAGAGAGAGAGAGAGTCTTCACCCTGACTTTTGCGTGTAATATATCACAAATACTACAAGAAAGGCAACTGCTGACTTTTAATGATCACTTTTGATATTCTTCATTCTTTGCCCAAGAGGCGTTTTTCTTCTTTTCTCTCCCCGCTGAGGTGCAGCTTCAGCAGGTTTGTTCCCTCCCCCCGGCCCTGCTAGAATGTGAGAACGCTTCAGGTACAACCACGTCAACGGTCGCACCTGAATGAACCTCTGAGTGTATTTTCTGTGTACAAAAACACACGCACACACACACATACGCACATTCTTTTAGGTGGAGTTGTGGCATTTCCCAGGTCCCCACAATTCCAGGGAGCCTTTATGCTTACATGCGCCTCCTTCCCAAGTCAGGAGTCGCTCCTTTGCTTTAATTACAGTAAGTACAGAGGACCCCCCAGGCTTGTTTAAACAGATCAACCGGCAGAAGAAAGAAGAATGCTAATTAGTCCCGTAATGTTGCTGACCGGGCGAGTTCTGTAGCGCTGCTGAGTTTTATTGACATAAGAAGGACAATGGGAATCTGTATTCAAATGACTTGCTCTGCCCCGCGTCTGGGTGCAGATGCTACCGGTTACCGACCGCACGTTTCATTATAAAAGCAGGTTTGTTGGACGGTGTAAAGTCGACGTGACAATAAGAGCGAGTCGATACGTGCGTGCGTTCCTATTTTGTTTCACGTCAGTGCTGCGGAGGCCCGTGGGAGCTTGGTATTACGGCACGCTTTGCTGTTTTACATTTGTGAATATTGAAAAAAGGTGTGTGTGTGTGTGTGTTTGCGTGTTTTTATGTGTGTTTGTCTGTGTGTGTGTGTTTGCATGTCAACTCTCCATCCTCAACTTTCGGTGCAATGCAGAGAGCTTCTAATGTGTGAGCCGAGAAGCAGAATGTGCATGTTTGTGTGTGAGTGAGTGTGTGTGTGTGTGTGTGGGGGGGGGAGAGGGAGTCAGGATCAAGATCAATACTATTGACCTGTTTACCTTGGTGCCGCGCATACCAGCCGGCTCTCCGGTTTACCACTTGAAACATTAAAACCAGACTATTAGTAATACTTTGGTCCTCCTCGTTGCTGATTGGACAGCCTGCACTGGGACTGTCCACCTAATAGACGTGAAGAGTGGGGGAGGCGGGGTGAGGAGGGGATGGGGGGGTGAGGTGGAGAGAAAGTGGGGTGGGGTTGGGGGGGTTTGGAGTGAGAGACCCTGAATCTAATCCTCTTGACTTAAAGCCGGCGGGTTTCGCCCACGTTTCGCCGCTCGCCTCCAGACCTGATGTGGTCACTCAACCCTGTCGAGCTGCAGGGCATTGTGGTCCGTCCGCTCCTGCCACACACTCTTTCTCACCCCCCCCAGGCGCTTTTGTGCTCCACTCCCCCCTCGCTTCCCGCCTCTCGCTCTTCCTCCTCCTCCTCTCCACCAAAACAGAATTTCTTTAAATGCTTAATTTTTTCCCCCCTTTGGCTTCCTTTTTCGAGCGCCCTCTCACTTGTTTGTCCATCGATTTTTCATCCCTCTCTACCCCCCCCCCCCCCCCCACACCTTCTTCCCGTACTCCTCCTCCTCCTCTTCCCTTTCTTTGCCCCCCCCCCCACCACACCTCCTCTTTTCGTCTGCATCTCCCCAATCTCTCTCACTCTGGCTCTGTTGGTGATGCAAACAGATTTATTTATTTATTTCAGGCTTGTTGCCCGGGTAATTTGTGGCAGGTAATGACTTTCAGTGAATCTACTTTGGGCTCTTTGAATTCTTTTTCCGACCTTTGCGTCATCCAGTCCCATCTCCTTACACATTTCCCTCTCTAACCACCTCTCTCTCTCTCTCTTGCTCTCTCTCTCCCGTTCTTCTTTCTCCTCTCTGCCAGTGTATCTTTAATTCCCCTAGATATTGGTGTGTGTGTGTGTGTGTGTGTGTGTGTGTGTGTGTGTGTGTGTGTGTGTGTGTGTGTGTGTGTGTGTGTGTGTGTGTGTGTGTGTGTGTGTGTGTGTGTGTGTGTGTGTGTGTGTGTGTGTGTGTGTGTGTGTGCGCGCGCGTGTGTTGGACTGGCAAAATGTCTCCGAAGCCCACCTGAGGAGGTGATTGACACCTGGCTCTCCGCAGCGGAGGCCCTCTTCCTCCTGCTCTCCTGCTTCCCTCTCCCGTTCTCCAGCCGTCGTTCTCTTCTCCGTGGGGCATCAGAGGAACACTGGGGAGGCTGTGGGATGTTGGGAGGCAGGAATGCGAGAAGGGGGAGAAAAAGACGGGGAGAGGAAGAGGAGGAGGAAGAGGAGAAGTGTCAGAAGATTTGCTTGAAAAAATTTTGTGGCGTTTTTTCTCCTTTCCTTGCTCTTTTGGAGATGGCGAAACCAAATGAGCATTTTAATTCAGGAGGCAAAGCAGGAGGAGGAGGAGGAAGAGGAGGAGGAGGAGGAGTCCCTTTTTCCTCACACAAAATGATCCCCAGCACCTCGTTAACTGGGAAGGTAGGGCAGAGAGGGCGACGCAGGGTGCTGTGTGTTTGTGTGTGTTGTGCATGTGTGCATATTTGTGTGAGTGTAGGCATGTGAAGTCTCAAGAGGGGTCTCTCTCTCTCTCTCTCTCTCTACCTCTCCTGCTCATTTCTACCTACACTCCTCTGTCTCTCTCGTTCCTTTTCCTTACTCTCGTCTTCCTCTCCACTGCGGGCCTGGTAGCATTGCTCCATTAGTATTCATACAGGGGGACTCAGTGGGGGGTGAGGGGGGGAGAGTAAATAAGGCTTCTGGCTGTTCCCCCAGCCAGCTGGCATACTGGAGCTGGCTGTTGACCTGAGCCGGACACTTACAGAAACGAGCAGAAGCAGTGGGAAAAAGGCAGGAGGAGGAGAGGATCTCCCTTCTGCTTGGTCAAACTGGTGTGAATGTTTAACTTTAACATTTATTACAGCCTTGTGTTGTTCTTACTGAGGGCACACAATGACTCCTGATCTGCAGTTTGGTTCTCAGATTCCATTATTCAGAAGGAGAATACAGCAAACAGATCAAAATAACACACAGTCTTTGAGAAATTTGAGTTTAGTAATGAAAGAAAAAACAATCAATGGTTCAAACACAGGGCTTTCCTTCCATTTCCTTTTAATTCAGACTTGTGTCGGTTTCATTTTAACAAAACATGTCATAAAGTCAGGTGGTTTTCATCTTATCAATATTCTCCATAATTCTCTAAGTTTTGAGTTTTTCATCGGCCCCTAATGAATGAGTGTGACGGGCAGGTGTCAGTGTCACCAACTGACTCCTGCCAGGAGGGGACAGTAGAGAGCAGGGAGACCACTTCCACCGCCCCATTGTCAAAAGAGAGGAGGAAGGGGAAAGAGGAAGAATAGAAATAGAAAGACTCCCTTCACCTTAGAATATCCACACAGAACAGAAGGGAGAGACACTGAGGTGTGAAGCATCCAGAGTGAAATCGTACCTTTTAAATTGGCATTTAGAGAGAAAGGAAGAGAACGAGAGAGAAATGAAAAAGAATGACAAAGTATCAGATAAATTCTCAATGAATTGCACTTCTTTCAAAGTGGAGCCATATACGGCACATGCATTAAATGTACACACACACACACACACACATACACACACACACACACACACACACACCAAACACACTCACATACACACGGGTAGTTCCCTTTGGCATAATCCAGAGGTCAGGGCAGAATTCATCTCCCTTAATCATGCAGATGAACATGACCTTGGCCGGCCTTGGCACCCGGTCACATCAGCCCCCTCATCCAGCCTTGCTTTGCATCTCTGATTGTGTTAAATCATGTTTCCCTATCATCAGCACACGCCGGATGGACAACATCCTTCTCTAAGCACATCCAAAAAGGGATAATTGCCAGGACCTTTAAAAGCCTTTCAGAAAGAAAAAGGAAAATCAACATAATTCAGATGAAGGGAGAATATCGGAGACATAAAGTAAAGTATGTCAGGCAATATTGGGCATAGAAAGAAAAAAAAGCCGCAAGAGTTTTAAAACGGCGGGTCCTTGGCATTATTATGATGATGCGTTTAGCCATGCAGAGTGGGCCGGCCCATTGGAGGGCCCCTAAATGAAGAGGCTGACCTTCAACAAGCCCTCTCTCTGTTCATTAGCCACGTGGTGCTTATCTACAATAACACTGTTGAGGAGAATACGAGGCCAACGGGCCCCGGCCAAAGTCAATGACGCACTACAGGTGGAAGGATGCGTGTGTGAATTGAGCTTAGGGAGTCCGACTGTTAGCCTCCACTTACACTCCTCACCTATAATAAACAAACTGGCACCAAAGTTAATTTTATGCTTTATTCATAGAATTATAAAAGGACTATGTGTTTACAAGTCTACACGTCTACACTTGGTACATCTGTAATATCTAATGCATGCTGTGTGAAGCTTTTTGTGAATCCCATTTACGTTCATGGGAAAGGCTGAATTTTAGCGAATTGAATATGATATGACATGTTCTATTGGTTTGCTTTAGCTTGCATGTGCCAATAAAGTGGGAATTATAAAGGTGCTAGAACTCTAAACCAGGAAGATGAGGTTTCTGATGATTGATTTGAATGATTTTGATGATTAATGACCGAGTAGAGCTCAGAGTCGTTATGTTAGCTTCTGATTCCCAGTTATGCTTCTCAAATGTATATTTTTTATAAGTATTTTGACATCTATTCGATTGATTGCCTGATGCTTTTTGCTAACCAGTTATTCTAGCCGGGCGTTGTGGCCATTTTGATTATTAAACTAATACACACCACAAATGAATGGTGAATGGAGTCATTTTGATGGGAACCACTTTAAAGCCCAAACCCCTCCAGACTGGATCTATATCCACATCGCTACAGAAACAGGTGAGATATGATTAAAGGCTTTCCTTCAGCTGAACGGGGGCTGAGACAAACATTTCCACATATCTGAGTATGTTTAAGCTGGGAAAGAAGAGAACCCAACCTCAAAAGTAAAGCATGTACCTCCACTAATGAAGCCGTTTGCACTTAACAAAAAACAATATGCAGATGGGCAATTATCAAAAGTACCTGAGCTGTGTGTTTGTGAGTATGGACCCAGTTCTAGGACTGCAGTGGGGGCTGGGAAGGGGGGTGTGTGTGTGTGTGGGGGGGTAAATAGATGAATAAATCAGACGAGGGGAGGGGCAGACCAGAACATGGTCGATAGCGTCAAAAGCGGATGACAGATCTAAAAGAATGAATATTGATCTTTAAGGGGCCTTTACTCTGGCGACCTGTGGGAGGTCAGCCTGTGTAATTAGAGCGCTGGAGGTCTAATGCTTGAGTGGGATTGTGACCAGTGTTAGAGGAGAAAGCTGAAGCAGGAGAGGACTCTGAGATGTGATGAAAAGTGTGTTGGAATGATTACAAATGCTCAACTTTACTCTGAAATTTTCCTCTAATCTCTTCATTCACTTTTGCTTTTAGAATTTTAGATTCGGTTTTTCCCTCTGTGCCATTTTTTTTTAAAGTTATTTTTTCTTTTTTTATCAGGAATTGCTTCAGTTTTCAGCCCTGGTAAGCTGTAGAAATGTGTTTTTCTATGAGGGGGAAAGAAAAAAGTGAGTGCTGGCCCGGTGGGTTTGTGTGGTGGGAGTGGAAGTGTTAAACGTGGGTGCAGTAAGACACGGATAAGGTGGTGCTGTTTACTGGAGCGGGCGGGATTAGAGTCCATACCACCCCGGGCGAGAGGCGCTGCTCAAACAGGGCCCTGCTTGATGATGGCAGTTTGTAGATAACAATGGCTGTAGATGTCTCTCTCTCTCTCTCTCTCTCTCTCTCTCTCTCTCTCTCTCTCTCTCTCTCTTTCTCTCTTTCTCGGAGTGTGTGTGTCTGTGTGTGTGTCTGTCTTGCATCCTTGGAAGGCACACGCAGCAGGCACACTGATACATTCACAAGCATGCACATCGAAATGTGGAAATGCACAGCTATAGATGGATGTAGAGGAAGTTGCCTATATGCAGTCACACACACACACACACACACACACACACACACACACACACACACACACACACACGTGCTGTCTCTTTATCTGTCTGGCTGTGGATAAATGTGGGCAGCTGAGTCTGAGTGTGGCTCTAATCCGTGTATCATTGGCTTTATCCACTGCAGTGGCACTGCTGATTTAGTGTTCCGTGGCCTTAGTAATGCGGCCCTCACACACTAACAGACACACATACACACACACAAGCACACGCTGCATCCAACCCACAGGCTTTGTCCTCTCTAAGGTGTTACTGCTCACTGGGTGACCCCTCAGTTCATACGCACATATGCACACACTTCCATGCACACATGTTTATGTAAAGATGAAGAAACACAAGCACGGATGTACACACAGTCACATAAGCGGGGTTTGAACACACACAGTCACACACACAAACACACGCTCAGACACAGCCCCGACACACACGCATCAGCAGCAGTGTGGTTGTCACCGCCCGGGGACGTCTCATGGTAAGGTGAACTCAGAGTGAACCTGCTCCAAACATAAATAACATCTCTCTCTCATCTCTCCACGGCCCTCTCAGCCCTTCTTCCCACCCTCGCTCCGTCTCTCTCTCTCTCTCTCTCTTTCTCGTGTCCCTCCCCTGCCACCTTCTTCTCGCTTTCATGTGAGCCGAAATACACTTAAGTATAAACATTAGCAGGGGCGTCGCACATTTGGCAACTTGGCGGTACCTGCACGTAAACACAGGCTGAGGAACACTGGAGGTCACGGCGTGGACGACCCTCTGCTCGCGCTCACAGTCACTTCAAAGTGACTTTCAGAAGGCTTGGCATCATATTTTATGAGATGATGTCTTCCTTCCCGTTTCTCCTTGGTCACATATACTTCTGCGATCCGAGTTCCCTTACTTTCATCCCACATCCAAGTGAAACACACGAGGCACCACATCTATCACTGATGACCTTTCACCTCGCCGTGTTTACCGCTTTTAATATCAGAGCTTTTCCCCCCTTTTTTTTTTATCGCTGTTTGTCCACATCGGCCGTCCCCCCTGCTAGCACTTCCTGTTAACGCGCGAGGTGTTTATTGATAGGCCGTTCCCATTAGTGCCGTTTACCTGTCAGGGCCTCGCCGCACTAATGAGAGAGCTTTGAGGAGAAAAAATAAGTGGGGACGGTTAACCACTAATGGATGTTTACAAGCCTCCCTGGGATTCTACCGCGTTTGCCGCCACCTCTGCCGGTACCGCTATCACTAGCCACCCGCCCGCCCCCCCTTCCCAGACCCGCTAATTGGGACTGCGCTGAGGAACCGGCCTGGGCCTATTTGATTAGGATGGAGAGAACACGGCAGAGAAAGGAGCCGGATAAGTAGCGAGGGAGGAGGACTGCTGCTGTTTGAGAGTGGGGGGTTGCAATTGGGGTCGCGGGCCTAATCGATAAGTAGAGAGCCGGGGCTGGAGTGCGTGAGTGCAGACGTGGGAGTGGAGTGGAGGCTATATGGGGGTTTGAAGGGGTAAGTACGTGGGTCACAACATCAGCCCTGCCTCAAAAGGTTGTCTTAGAGCACTATTAGTGCTGGTGCTGAAGGGTAATTGTGCCATTAGAGCTGTAAGTGATACTAAATGGTGCAGGTATGGTAAAGGAACTATTGCTTGTCGTGCACCGGGAAGTGATCTAATGTATCTGTAATCAGGCATCTTAATAGCTGGCGTATCCTTGAGGAAAGCTCTCATAATTATTCCACTTTAACAGATGAGCTCGGGTCTGACCTAGACGATTTCATTTGGTCTCAACAACGGACAAATTTCGCTCCGTCTGTCCTGGAGCTTTTCTTCGCTGCACATACTAGGAGCTTTTTCCAGACCAGGTAGAGCTCAGAAGCACACACAGTGCTTCCTCCACATTGTGCTGGATGTGTGTCCCACATATTGCTCCAGGATTGCATCGTCCCCAGAGAAGATCAATTTGTGCCTTTATTAGATTATTACGGAAATCTTATCAGTGCCGGATTAGCAGCGGAGCATATTTATCTGTTTATCGAATGGCCGCGCTCATAACCTTGTTTTTCTTTCCTTCCTCGCCGCGCTCCTCCTCCTCCTCCTCCTCCTCCTTTCCTTTCATCTGAGCGGGTTAGGTTGATGTAAATGTGGGCTCTGACAATGATGAACACTTTTTTTAACACGGCGCACCACTTAGGCGGCGGCGTTTGATCGTAGCGATAATCTAATATCATCCAAGGTAATGACGGTTCGCTGAAATCGTTCGTATCGTTGTAACATCTCGATTTGTCACCCGCGTTCCCTCATAGATTGATTCAGATTGCTCGCCTGGTGTTAAATGAGCAGGTCAAACAGACGCTCAACGGAGCAAAGACCCTCAACCTTTCCCTTCCGCTAATTCACTCGTGCCTTCTCCTTTTCACAATTGCGTATCAGCTCTGTTTCTTCACTAATTAAAACCACACATGAAACAAGGGGATTATAGACAGATAAACACACACACACATACGGAGAGAGACACAGAAAGAGAGACACAGAGAGAGAGAGAGAGAGAGAGAGAGAGAGATGGAGCTACAATTACCAGGCAGGCCTCTTGTGTCTCATTGGGTGTCTATTAAGAGGGGGGCCTGGCTCATTGTAATGATGGCAGAGTTTAATTACTTCCACCCGGCGCCTGTTGTAAAACATGCTGATAAATGAGCCAACAGGACGGCACATCATTATTTTTCTATAGTGCCAGGCTGCTTGTACATGATTATGAGAGTGGGAGGGAGGTTCCCATACCTGCAAACGCATCCAGAGTGTACTCGCTGCGGGGGAGGAGCAGGGCGGGGGGAGAAGGTGTGTGTGTGTGTGTGTGTGTGTGTGTGTGTGTGTGTGTGTGTGTGTGTGTGTGTGTGTGTGTGTGTGTGTGTGTGTGTGTGTGTGTGTGTGTGTGTGTGTGTGTGTGTGTGTGTGTGTGTGTGTGTGTGTGTGTGAGAGGTGGCTCTATAGATAGATGCCAGACACGGAACACAACAATATGTGTAGTGTCTAGTGTAGTGATACCTAGTGACCCCATGAGATGACTGCATACATACAACACACACACACACACACACACACACACACACACACACACACACACACGGACGGAACTAGTAGTGAGCAAGGCACTAATGCAACTCAAATAAAAGTACACACGCTCTACCACACGTCTTACAAACAAATATACATATTCATAGTCATTAATTATACACATTTTTGGAGGGGGGTACATGTTGGACCCCCTCTGATTAATCGTGTTCCTCCTCCACCATTATTAAATCGCTGAGGCAAATATCCTCCGTGCAATAAATCCCTCTTGGCCCATGATTAATCAAAAAGCACACAAACCTCAGACTGGTGGCAGGCAGGTAGAGTTGCGATGCTAAATCATCTTTATTGCACCACGAGCAGGTTTGTGCACGCAGGGTGCAGCGTCCGGTGCCATAGTGGAGCAGAGCGGAGTAAAATGCAGGGCCTCTGGTCAGCCACCTCTGGCTCAAACACACACACATACACACACACACACACAAGCATTTCAACTTTGGTACCATTGATTCGCCAACCTTTACCAGGCCAGAGGTGACAGGACAGTCGCGAAATGGAGTCTGCAGAGGCCGGCGGAGTGATTACGCCGGCTTTGCTGCGTCATCGACAAGTTCACTGGTCAGCGTCTGAAAGTACATAGTGGAGTTAATTTTTCAAAGAGGGCCGCGTCGAAAAGCCTTTACCTCTGCCCGCGTCAACTTGGTGCCATGAACTGGTGTCAGCTGCCGTCATCTGGCTCCTCCAATTACTGGCAGGTCAAGCCGTGATAACGCTGGGATGTCTAATTAGACTTGCCTCCCCTCTCAGTGGAGGCGCAGGGTTTCTGTGTATGTCTCAGTGTGTGTGAGTGTGCGTGTGTGTGCGCAGGGAGTGTTCACATGAAGCAGAGATGGAGGATATTCAAAACCCCCTGCTTTCCGGAAACCTCAATTAACCTAAATGATTAGCCATAGCCGTGTAGCCCACCTCGCTAGCTTGACATTTCTCAACCAAGCTAATATTAGCATAGCGACTTTATTCAGTCCTGTTGTACTTTATCACCGTCACTGTCCCTTTTTTTCTGTCTTTCTTTTTTTTTTTTATACTGGGCGGGCTTATTGACTGAAAATGACAATGTTTAGTGTGTCTTAGCCTCATTGTTTCCATTTAGCGTAAAAGTGCTGATGCTAATTTGTGTTGCATAATGAGTTTTACGTGTATTTGATTAATAGGGTGTCGGCTGCGGCATGGGAACAGAAGCTACTGTGGTCTGTGGTTTACCCTCACCTTATGTTAAATACTAATTGATTTCAATGCATTTTTAATCACACAGTAATTGCCGATTACACTTTTAAAACGTGGCCCGCCGCCACTCGGAGCGCCGGCACAGCGTTGTGGAGTGTGAGGACGGAGTTTAAAGGGCATAGTCTTCTTAGCATCCTCAACTAAATGTCACAGTTGTCTGTTAATGTGTCAGCCAAATCAAACATGCACAGTGGTCGAGGGGCCGCTAAGTGACAGGTGACCTTGGTGGCGTGATGGAAGACGGGGCTGCTGTTTGAGCTCTCTGATCTTCATAGTAGGGGAAACCCTGTCTGGTCCCTGTCTGGAGATGTACACCCGACCAATTAGACATGAAATGGCAGTGACACTCACACCGTTGGTGAATTCCAATGAAATGCAGAAGTCCGTCCGCTTTGAACGCGTGAAATTCGCTCTTTGTTATTTGTATCTGGGTCAACACGTGTAAGGATTGTTGCCGAGGTCAGAAAAGGTTATATTTCAGATATTACCCTTTGCGAACGGGCAGGAGTATTCTCATTTCCGTGTCAGGTTTGCATAATACCCAGAAACAGTCTTGTCTTTGAATTATTTCATTCTTTTCTTTTCTTCCCCTCAGCCCTAGTTCCCTGCTTTCCTGGACAGCCGTTCCTATTGGACGACCAGGAGAGGACCAGGGCTCCTGGTTAGGTCAGCTGGGCAGCATTTGACCTCCCACACACACACCTAACCCCCTCCTACATCTATTACCGGGCCCCACAGTGTACCATAATGTTCTGAGTAGTCAAGCATATAAATAAAGGTGAAGCGAAATGACTGCCTCTGTCTTGACAGAAGTGCTGAACCACAAAGAACACCTTGAAGGGCATGTTAACTGTCAATAGAGTTCTGTGTAAGCCCCTTCAATTAACATAAAACTAAACAGCTCCCCAGTTAGCCGCTATATAACCCTGGCGCTGTCTCCCCCCTCGCCCATTCGCTGTTTTACCCCCCCGGTGTTGGCCGCCGTCATGCAGTCTAGCCGCTGCAGAGGCAGTAAACAACATCTCACCATGTACTCGCACGGAGGCGGTTACAAACGCGCGTACGCATAATGATATTCCGCACGCACGTACACCGGACGCACACAACCCCATGTGCGCCTGCACAAAACTCAAGCGCACACTCGTGGATCTCCCGCACGGCCCTTGCAAATTACAAGCACAAAGAAGCTGTGCTCACATTTTCTAACATGCACAGGCACACACACACGCACGCAAGCACGCACACACACACGGAAATTTGAAAAATCCCATTTGCTGTGATGCTACGTGACTGAACATCGCTAGCGTAGCGTTGCTTTCCCCTCTCTCCCAGGCCCATGGTAATGCTGCATGAGATTTGTGATGCAGTGGGGAGATGCATATGGAAGGCCTGCGCTCAGCTCTCTCGGTCATGCACCCCATTAGGTCCTGCTGTTGATGCTGTTGCTATCAAAGCTGAAGTAAACTGCTCAGCAGTCGGCTGTATGCCTAAGCACAGAGGCTGAGACAGGCTAGTGATCACACTATAGAGCGAGCATAGGCCTATCTATCTTGTAATTAGGGTGTGTAAGTAGGCTGTGGGGAGGTAAATTGAGAATCACAGACAATAAAGATGTGTCCTGGTGTAAGATCAGTCTGGTTCTGGGCCTGTTATGTGCTACCTTTGCAATGCTTATATACAAAGTACTATAGTGGGTGGGTGTAAAGTAATACTGCAGTGTTTAAATGATTTGAGCAATAATGAAGTATTTCATCATGCAGAATCTAAGACTGTGCAGAATCAAAACCAATCTAAAGAGGATAATTTACCCTAAAGGCAAACTGAATGATGAAAATGTCTAGAATGAATGGGCTGAAAGATCCATCCCTGTATGTGCTGAACAGCCCCTAATGTGTTTGCGTTTTAAGATAACGTGCAGTAAATACCAGCATTCTTCTGCTCGTCTCAAAGAATCCAATGGCAGCTTTCACATTTGCTTCCCATCACTGCTGATTCCTCAGGAGGAGTTATTTGTGCAGCACACAACAGAGTTGCTCTGTTGTAATTGTCTACATTTTGCAGAGGGCCACTCATCATTCATCCCCCTGCCAGTACACGCGCATATTCGTGGAGGTGAAGCTAACGTGCTTAGTTGTTGTTTTTCTACATTTGCTATTCTTTGGGGCGACTTAGTTCTGGTGAGGATTTGCTCCCTTTGCGCCCGCAGCGTTGCGCCTCTGTCTTTGGGAGGAGGATGGCATCAGTTGGCATTGGATGGCAGCAATTCAAACCACGGCTCCTTTTCTGTGGGCGCTCCTGTTCAGCAAAGTACATTGCTGGAGGAGGTTACTATCTGCCGTCTTTCCCTTTATTCCCACTTCTCTTTTTGATTTTTTCTTTTAATTCCTTTTCCCCCAACCCGTCTGTACCTTGCCTCTACACAAAAAACATTTAGCTTTGAGATGGTAGGCATGTGAGAGAGGGATGGACTATGAAAGTAAAGCAGGTGGTTCATATCAGGGGGTAAAAGTGGGTTACAGAGGAGAGAGAGTGGATATAAAAAAGAGAGAAAACACAAGACTGAACTGTGATCAAAGACTTTAAGTGAATAGGAGGAGATGTGAAGGAGGATAGCATGCGAAGATCGTATTCACCGGAGTCAAAAGAGACCAAGAGGTGTCTGTAAGTGACAAAAGGTTGCTCATCCTATTGCCGCTCGGGCCTTATCCCTTTAGCGTAGCATGGAGGTTTTAGGTTTGCAGCATGAAATTCTGCTAAGCATGGTCGGGAGCCGCAGAACATGGAACACGGATGAGCCGGGATTAGGGAGGCCCAAAGCCCTCCCTTCATCTGCGCCTCGCAGGGCGTCTGTGATCTGGATGGCGCTCAGTGGGCGACGCATGCCTGTCAATGTCCACTGACTGCTCACGTCGACTTGAGGTCTTGCGCTCAGTGCCGCGGCCACACGCCACCTCCACAAATCCCCCGCTTTCCCACCGCGCTGCTCATCCACGCACCTCTGTCCTCCAGCCCCTATCCCTGCCTTTCCAATCGCAGTCCTCATCTCCCCTCTGGTTCCCTCTCCACATGACTATACGTCCTTACTGTGATCTCATCGCATCTGTGTTTTGTGTGTTTGCGTAGGTTTGGATGTGTGCGTGTAACTGGTGCATGGGTGTGCATTTATTGTGCCCCCATCTGTGTGGACTGATGAGTGTGCATGTCTAAGGGCCTGTGTGCTGTTCTCATCGAGTTCTCCTTGTCACCTCTTCTTTGCATCCTGTCCTTAAAGCAACCATACTTGCACACGCTTTTCATCTGCAGTCAATACCTATTGAGCCGTCCATGAAAGGGAAATGACAGCCAGTTCATAACTTCCAAGCCTGATCGATAAGCACCTGCACTGACTCAACTCACTCCTGAATCACTCCTCTCTCCAAGAAGCCATCACCCAGAGCGCCACATAACAAACATAATTTATACAAGGATATTAAAGTGATGTGCATTGTGTGTTGGAGGGTTATGAACGATATTACGCTCTAATACAAAATAACGGTTATCATTACATGACTTTTTCACAAATGAGTAATAAGTGTTGATGGCTCAGGGAATTTGATCCAACTATGTAACAGTCAATTATTTTAAAAATGAATGAATCTACTTCTACTTCTAACTTCTTCATTCATTCAGGTACAGAAACCTTTCAAACATTTTTCAGCCCTTCAGGCGTCAATCTTTCAGACACTTTCAGATTTGTCATCTTGTTTCAAGTGTATGATACAACTTTGGTGTTTCTGCTTTCGTCCACTTTGCCCAATAAGCAATAATGCGTCATTAAGATTATCATCTACTAATCGGGACAGCCTTGGGAAAGTGTGATGCATATTGTTGGAATTTGTGCCTGGTTTATGTGCCACAGTTATGTATCACGTCATTTGAGTGTGTGTCTGTGTGTGTGCATTTGGTGTGACTTTCCAGGTGAATTGTTAATGAACGCTGTTAATTCATGAAGGGAGGATTTAGATGAAGGAGAAGCAGTTAAAATGAGTCAACTATTGATTCTGGAATACTCTGCGTGTTTAACTGTGTGACATATGTGCTTGTATTAGTGCACATGGCTATAAATCAGTGTTTACATTCGGTTGCATGTGTGTGCAAGTGCTGCGCTTCTCTGTGTCCATTACCATGCTGGAATCTCAGAGGTGCAACGCAAGTCACAACAAAGGCTACCGCCCTCAAAAACACACACACTTGCCCCCCCGCCCAAGCCCAGAGGAGAGGAGAGAGAAGACAGAGGAGTCAAACAGATCTGACGGACCTGAGGGGCAGAGGCTGAGCTGAAGGTGGGAGAGGGTGGAGGAAACCATAAACATCTTTCTTTACTTTCTCCACACATCAGACAAACGTTCTCTCCCCTGCAGAGCTTGAAATACTGAACTTTGTCTTGGTCCGGTTGCGACCAGCCAGCAGGCAGCTGTGGCTCTAACACATCTCTCTCTCTCTCTCTCTCTCTCTCTCTCTCTCTCTCTCTCCCTCTCCCTCTCTCTCTCTCTCTCTCTCTCTCTCTCTCCCTCTCCCTCTCTCTCTCTCTCTCTCTCTCTCTCTCTCTCTCTCTCTCTTTCTGATGCCTTCTCCCTCGACCTCCCGTTCAAAGCAAAGTTGGCTCCTTATTTATGTGCAAATTTGCTCTTAGGCCCTACGAGGGTGGCGCGCATGCTGAATCTCTCCTTTCTGGGCTTTAGCAGATTATCCTGCTGCTCCCTTTGGTCCCCGTCGCCCTAAGCCCAGCTGCCCCGACCTTTTGTCATTGAGACTTTCTCTTCTCGCCTTGGTGTCTTTCTTTACCTCCCACCCTCCCTCTCTCTACCCCCTTCTCCCTTCATACACTTCCCCCATGCCGCAAGGCCCGCGCTCGCCTACGCCGCTCCAGACGCCGCAGCCATCACCCCCGCACCCACTCCCTCCCTCCCTCCCTCCCTCCCTCCCTCCCTCTCTCCCTCCCTCCCTCCCTCCCTCCCCCTCGTCTTCCTCCCTCTGCGACCCCCCCCCCCCCCCCCCCCCCCCCCCATTCCATCTTGTCCCTTGCTTCTCTCCTCCGTCTCCTGCCTCACTCCTTCACTCCCTCTCAAAGGGCCATTATATCGCTCTCTTCGTGGACAAAGGGCCCTGGAGAGACGGAGGGAGAGGCAGTGAGAGCGAGCAAGAATGAGAGCAAAAGAGAGAGAGAGAGAAAGAGAACCTTGTGCTCTGCTACTCTTTTGCTCCTAATCGATGAAAGTGGCCCACGTGGAGCTCTGAAGGCTAATCGATACTCTTTTTCTCCCCCCCTTCTTTTTTTTCCTCCCTGTCTTTTTTCTCGGCCATCCGTTTTGCTGCTGACTCTGACAAAAAGCGATGGCAGAGCCGAATAAGTGGGGGGGGGTAGTAGTAGCGTGAGGATGCAATGTGGAGGGGCACCCTCTGATCACTCCCCTGGGGGGGGGGGGGGTCTGGGTGTATATGTTCTGTAAGAGTGTATGAGAGTGTGTGTGTCAGTCTGTGTAGATTTGTGTGTGAGAGAGGGAGAGCTGAGGAGGAAAAATGGTGAATAGAATCAACAACGTGACCTCTGCTGACCCTCTCTGTATCCCTACACCAGCCTCCCGTCTCATCCCGCCCGCCCGCCCGGCACATTTGTCCCTTTTTTCCCGTGCGTGGCCCCCCTGCTGGGCGAGGCTGCTGAGCAAACAGGAGGGCCAAGAGTTGATTCTTTCTCCGCATCGACTCGCTGCGGCTGCATGGAAGGATTTGGGGAAGCGTTGCTCTGCTAAGCCACATCATTGTATTCTTCTCCATCTTCCCCCTCTCACCTCTCCCCTCGCTCTGTCTTCTGCTTTTCTCACACTGTCTGGGTCGGGGCTTCATCTACTCTACGCAACTACAGAACAGCTGCCATCATCAGAAAGCTACACACACGCAGCAGTTGTTGATTTTTCACCATTCTGCTGTATTTCGACAGAACCAGAACCAGAAACGGAACAGAAAAACTTTAGGACATGTTTATTGCCATATAAAAATCATGAATAGGAAATTTGTGTGTTTAAGTTAGAAAACCAATAACCATACATTTTACAACACATTTTAATTGACAGTGATATGGAGACATATTTTTTATTCATGATGGCATTTTTTTCAGTCTACCAATTGGTGTTTTGGCCTTGGCTCAGATGAATTAATGAACCTACAGGTATTTATTTATTGGTGTGTATGGACAGATGTTGAAAAACACATCCAAATAGTTGTGTTCCATCAATAATCAATTATTGTAACCAAATATCCAGTAGTTTTCTACCAATAAATCCATGCAACAGCCAGTCAAGTTTTCCATTTCATATAGTGTGTAATGTTATTGTGCTATACATGTAATTTTAATATGAATTGAATAGTTTAATTGATATCAAATGAGGCGAAATGGGTTTCTCGCACCAACACACACACACACACACCCTGTGTCACATATATAACCTGGCACCCCAAGCCTCCCTCCTCATCTCTTCACACACCCATTTAACTGGATGTTTAACAGCTATTTCCCTTCCCTATCACCCTCCCAGCGTCAGCAGAGAGAAACAATTACGCTCAACTCTGCCACTGAAATGACAATGCGACATCCTCTTCACTTTACACCACCCGCCTGTTAACTGTATGTGGTAATTACCTTTCTACTGCGTCTTCACAGTCACTTTATTAGCCTCCTAACAAGGCTTTTTTCCCCAAATATAAATAGAAGCCAATGAAATTGCGATTAACCTTGCAAATAGGCATAAATGGCTGCACAGGAAGACGAGGGTATTGACGAGGCCTGTCGGATGACGAGAGAGAGAGAGCAAAGAGGGGAAAGAGGGGAAAGAGAGACACGCAGAGAGCGGCGGAGGGTGATGCAGCCCATAGGCGACCGGCTCCCACAGGCCATTGTTTGTTGTGTCTGCGCTGGACCATTGTTTCGCTCCCTATTAACCCCTTGGCCTTCTGTGCGAGAGCGGGAAAAGGCGGGCGGACAGACGTGGCCCAGTGACATGGGAGGTGAGGTGAGGGGGGCACAGGGACAGCTTGTGTGTGTGTGGGTGTGGGTGTGGGTGGGTGTGTTTGTGTGTGTGTGTCTGCAAAAAAAAGAGAGGGAAGAGATAAAGAGGGAGAAAGTGTGTGTGTGTGTGTGTGTGTGTGTGTTGTCCAGCTGTCCAGAAGGGGGAGGACTTGGGACAGTTCAGGCCGGTCCAGACAGCGTTAGTCAGGATAATGTGATGTCTGCTGTCGCCTGAACTGTTTCTCCGCTGTTTGACTGAAACTTGTGTGTTTTCTCAAAGAAAAAGCAACGAGCATTCGCCCAGACCATTTCATCACTATATCATCCAAATCAGTTTAATTGTCACTGGGAGCACTATTCAGCAAGTGAAAAGGGTTGTATAAAGGCATATTTTTGGCCCGAGAGGATGACCTGCAAAGTCGAAATGCACAAATCCAAGACATTGCCTTGTTATGAGCATCGTCTGCTTGTGTGCGTAAAATTAAGTTAAGGTACGATAAGTGATACTGGATCCCGCTTAGTTTCTATACACGGTGGCAAGATCAGACGGCTTTTTAGGGGTTCCTTCACCAACAGATGAAGTGCTGCATGTGTCACATCAAGAAAACACGTGTGAAAGTCTCTACACACTTTACACATTGACACACCACTTCCTGCATGTGAAAAACGCCATCGCAGCTTCCTCCTACGGATCGGGAGAACGGGCAAACTAACTCCCCCCCCTTGCTCCTGAGAGCCTTACCTATGTTCCAGTCAAGAGTGTAACGACAACTCTTGCCACACATTGAGAGCCGGTGGGAAGCGGAGGCTGGAGGAAGCTACAGCCCTAAGAGGATGAACCGTGGGATTTAGAGTCCTGTGGGTGAGAGAAGAACGCCAGATATTCCAGCACAAAGTCCTGTGGATCAGATGAAGCTGTCAAGCAGGGCAGTGAGATGAGAGAGCCACGGGGAGAGGGAGAGAGAGAGGGAGAGAGAGAGAGAGAGAGCTTGGAGATAGAAGTCGGGCAGGGAAGCTCAACAGATAGCAGAGTCGGAGAGCTTAGGCTGAGGATCAGGGTTGTTTTACAGGAAACTGTCAAAGCGGCGGGGAGAAAGCGAGCTCAGATAGTGTGTGTGACTGGAGAATCGATGAGGTGAGGAAATTTTAACACAAAATAATTCCCACCAAAAGAGATCAGAGTTTCTTGACTCATGCCGTGAGCCATTTGAGTAAAAAAGACACAAAGGACCAGCAAAGGCGACAAATCAGAGTAGACTCGACGAGACACGGGAGCAGTGTTTAACGTGTCACTCGTCTGGGGAGTCTGGGAAAGCGGTGTTAAATTACGCAGAAGGGTGGGGGGGAGGGGGGCAGGGGGTCTTGTCAGGACGTGGCACGGCGTCATGGAGAGTGCGGCGGACTGACGTGGCACCGGGTTGTGCCCCCCGGAGTGCCCTGTCAGGCCTTATGACCTCACAGCCTCGGCATCGGGGCAAGGGCACGCACAGACACTCGCCACATACAGTACACACGCGTAGCAGAGGACGAAGGGCGGACGAAAGGGCGAGTGGAGGCGAAAAGGGCTCTCCTTCTCTCTTTCTCTCTCACGCAAAGTACTCAACCTTCTACCCCCTGATTTAGGAATCACATGTAGTCTGTGTTTTGGATTTTGGATTTAGAAAAGATGGCAATTTTAACCTAAAAACCATCAAATCGTATTGAATAATGACGCACGCACTGAAAGTACACACATCGGCACTTAGTCACACTCGACAGTCTACAGGTTGTTGTGTCAGACTGGATCATAAATATTGAATAAGCTTCCGAGCAGACCGGAGGAAGTCAAACACACACTTTGCACACACATAATTCACTTACACTGCAGGGGAATCTGGGAGGAAAATACGCCAAGAATTTGGACTTTGCTACCAATCAGCCCTTTGTTAATACTGAGTTTCTATCGCAAAACTGCAGATTAAAATCACATGTGACCATTTCCAGCAGCAATACCTCAGTGTGCTCTTCTTTAGAATAAGGTTTCAGCGTTGCCACAAAGCGGTAATGTCGCTCCACGCTCTTGTTCATTTTCTGCCCTCGTCTTTCTTCTCATCCGATAATTCTGTCTAACCTGCTTTGTCTGTTTCAAGGTGCTACAGAATGTCACCCACCCCTCCGTCTTAATGCGCCATTGTGCCGTGCGGAGGAGAAACCTTGACGCCAGCATTTGGAGGTTAGCTGACGTTTCCCCTCAAAAGGATCGGCATCACTGTAGGAACCAGCCCAGGGAAAAGTGGAGAGCCAGGTTCATATTGATGTTCAGCATGTGATGTGACTCTTCAGGGGTTACAAATCAGATTAATAAACGCTTAATTGCTTTCATAAGACATTCCTCTGGCCTTAATCAAATATTAATCTCTGCTTATTGTTGTCTTTTAGTCACACTTAATTACCTCGGCTTTCTGCTTTCCGCCTCTTTCCCCCCCCGTTTACAGGAGTGTGCAGGGGCAGAAACAGTTAGCGCTTCGCTCCGGTGAGTCACAGCCTTTATTTGTCACACACTTGATTATCTTCTGTATCCATCTGTTTTCACGCAATCGAAATCCTGCTCTATACTGGATTGGAGATGCCTTGGATGCACATTTCCGTCTATGCTATACATTAAAGACAATTTGCTCATCACTTTCAAACATAATATAAGGAAATGGCTGTAAAAATGTCACTCTGGTGCTTGAATGCAGCGCGTGCGGTGTTAAAAGGAATTTTAAATGAAATGTTACTTCAGTAAAAGAATTGTATTTGTTCTGTGTACAGGATTTAAGGTTCAAGGCTCCTCGTGATGAAAAAGATGTTTTTCCCTTTGAGTTATCTCGGTGGTTTTCATTTTTTACATAATTTTACGATAAAGTTCACTCTTGCTCCCATTGGTCATCTGTTACCTGTAGATGGACGTTTGTGCCAACCTATCCCTTGTGGTAGCTGAGGCTGATTTGTCTCCGGGGCACTGACTTGACCACGCAAACGGAGCTTCGCTGCGTCCAACCCGAATATCCCCTGACATGTCGCCCCTGCGTCCAGAGAGTATAATTGAACCTGATTGGCTCGCTCTGCTGCGGGGCACGATTTCACCCTGTCCAGGACTGTGCATCACTGAGGCCCAGGGGCATGGTGGGAAGCGTGGAGGAGGAGGAGGAGGGGGAGGAGGAGGAGTGTTATCCTGGTCCAGTTATCACCCGTGATTTAGATGAAGGAAAGCCTATTGGTTAAGAAAAAATCAATACAAATCCGACCATTCCGACGTGTTACAACAGTTGGTGTTAAGGATTTGCTGTTTTGTTTTGCCGCCTCGTCTGTTTCCTCCGTCGTCCTCCTTGGCCCCCTTTCCGGTGCGCACACACGCACACACATGCACACACACGTGTGCAAACGGTGTGCGCTCTAGCATGTGCTCCTCTTTTTGTTTCTCGGTTGTGACACAAAGCGCTACGGGCCAAAGCAGGGATTGCGAGGGATGCTTCGCCCCGATTCCGTCTCCCTCGGTGCCTCCGGATGCCCTCCAGGCTGGTGATGGCCTGGGAGCTTTTTTTTTTTTTAAACATGCCCCTGCCTCCATCATACTGCACGGTTGTGCTCTCTTTGTCCGCCATCCTAGTTTGTATCAAAATAAGTCCTTTAAGTGATTTATGTTTGCGCTCTTTTTTGTGCATTGAGTAATTTTCCAGTGAACCAGTGACCTCATTGTTTTTTGTCTAATGCTCATGTTTATCTTTGTAACTGGGCGAAACACAAAAACTCTGACTTTTGGTGCTTAACTGCATCGATTAACATTCTTAATAATCCTCTCTCTCTCTCTCTCTCTCTCTCTCTCTCTCTCTCTCTCTCTCTCTCTCTGTTTACCTTCTCTCTGTGGCTGGTGGGTGGGAGAGAGAATAATTGCACACCTGGCCGTTTGACGAGAGGGAATCTCTCGTTTAAAATCGCCTCACCAAAGTTTTTTCTGTTTGCCTCACACGTTTTAACATTTCGGGGAGCTTTTCCTTGTTTTCTGGGAGAGCTTTGGGCTAGGTCGGGAACCGTTTGTTGTTCTGGGCCCAAGAAACCCTTTGAGTTGTTGTCAGTGAGCTGCCAAATTTGTAAGCAAAATACATCCAGCAGTTTTCGGGGGGGAGTACCAGTGTTACCACTACAACCGTCTCAGCAATATTTCACCCTGGACTTTAAAATAATGTTAGCCTGATGCACACAGAACTTTTGGTGCTTAACAGTAGCACAAAAACAATATGAATAGTCTCTTGTCTGATTTAAATGTTTTTGATTTCCTCCAGCCTCTACCTGGTATCAGCAGTGAGAGCAGGACGGGCGCCGAGCACAGCAGGAGAGTGATTAATGTAGCATAGATCCTATGCCACTTCCTGGTGAGCTCCATTCGTGGCCAGCTGTTCTCCTTCATTCCTGCACAGAGTAGAAGTACAGATTTCCACTGTAACAGCAGCAGCAAATTACACCGTCTACAAATGAACTATGCACCCCCCCCCTCACACACACACACACACACACACCGCTCTCCCCTTACCATATCATCTTCAAGGCAGTGGGGGGGGGGTCGGTGGTTATATCGGTGAGGAGAGACGCAGAGAACAGACGATTATCCCCTAATTAACGCTGATACCTCCCCCATGGACAATGTCCCATCTCATCAGTGGGCCGCCACGTCTTAATGTTAGGTGCTAACTGCCTCCCTCGCATATGTCAGTCCTCGTTAAGGGACTGCGCCGCGCGGTAATGTCCTCCCGTTTAATGGCTTGTAAAAAGATGGTTAACACTCACTATTTGGCTTCTCCTGCTTTTTTCTCAGCCGCAGCCAGATGACAGATACGGTATGATCGAGCGCTCTTTGGGGGAATTTAATTGCAGGCTGAGAGAGCGGTGGCGTTTGAAGCGAAATAGCTGAGAGAAGGTAAATGACTTGAGTTCCTCTGCTGTGTGTTAGACCGGTTACTGTCGTCATTTGGTTACAGGTGACCACAGGGTCAAAAAGTATGACATCGCCAGACCATTTGAACATTAATAAAAGCACAATTTCAACTTCAGCTGTTTAATATTCATCAACATTGACCAGTGACGCACTAATGCAAAGTTCACCGGCACCTTCTCGTATCTGAACAATTAAAAATGTTTCCCTGCTGAACTTCACTCCTCCATTCATTAACCAATAACTACGCCTCAGAAGTCTATTACGCAGCATAAGTTTACCGTGCCATTAGTCTGCAGAGCAGTAAAAGCAAATGAACTGTCACTTTTCTCAATAAGTGTGCGCCTTCTTAAAACAACAGCGAGAGTCCTCCTAACGTCAAGAGCCACGCTTCATTTTCTCCTCACTCCCTCGCCCTCTCGCTCTCTCCCTCTCTCCCTCTCTCTGCATTCATGTTGTATTATGAAAAAAGCAAACACGATTATTTTTGATTTCCCGTTCGCCTGAGCAGTACATTTGGCCCACCCCTCTCTCCCCCGACCCTCTTGATTGAGGGCTAATGAAAAAGCTGTCCTGAGCGTCGCTCCCTCCCTGTATCCATTAAGAATAATTAGACGGGAACAATTTTGATGCCTGTAACCTCGGCGAGTGTGGCTAATGGTGTTATAAATTGCTCCTTGTCCTGGGCCCTGCGAGCGTTGGCGCGCGGCGGTGGGGGCAAGACGCTTAATTCAAAAGCACTCTGTCAACAGCACTGATTTGTGTGGTTAATGAGAGCGTTTAAAACAACAGGCGCAGCTCATGCATCCTAATGCCGATGGCAGGAGCAGGTTCGATAAAGAGGCTTGTCCACCATAATTAGCCGCGACAAACGCCCTGGATTAAGAGACAGGGGGCCGAACGAAGTGAGACCCCTTAAAATGGGCCCCGTTTGCTCCCTCTAGACCTGTGACTCTCTCTTTCTGACTCTCTTCTTATATCTCCCCTTTAACAGCAGGGCTAACTCCATTTTTCTCTCATGCCTGCCATCTCTTCACAGAATGGTCCCTTTTTCTTATAATTTGCGATATCTTTTCTTTCCCCATCCAAGTTATTTTTTTCTGAGGGAAGAGAAAGTCGGGGTGGAAAAAAAGGCCCTCTTGGGCAGGGGGGTGGTGGGGGGTGATAGGGGGATGAGGGAGATGAGGGAGGGAGGTTCAACCGTAGGGATACATGTTCTTTTCCCACTAAATCTCACATTTTCTTCCCCTGAGGAGTCAACCTATTTTTTCACTGATCTTCACTACAATTTTCCCGTCTCTCTGGTGAACTGCTCCGTCTGTGTCCCCTCCACCTGTCCACACTCTGTTTCTCTCTCGCTCTCTTTCTTTCTTTCTTAACCTCCCCTCTGGTGTGTTGTTTCTGGAGCACACGGTGCTCTCCCTTTCTCTTTTTGTGTGCTTTCTTTAGCTCGCTGGCCAGCTTGTAGAGTCTGACAATGAGGGGGGTCAGATGGTCAGCATGCCTGCAGGCTTAGCACCTCGGGCTAAGAGAATGAAGAGACATAAAAGTTTAGGAAGTCCTGAAAGCCGTACCCCTTTTGTGCTGAATTAAAGAGTAAGAACGGCCCTCAGACGTTGTGAGAAGTGGCGAAATTTTGGAGCAGCTAAGGCGAGTGGGAGAGAGGAATGCAGATGGATTGAAGCAGGGATAGAGATTGACAGGGAATCAAGGACTTTCATGGCAATGGACCCAAGACGGCATAAAATGGTTAAAACCAAGGGTAACTTTTATCCTTGCCTGAGCGATGTGATAAAGAAGGCTCTAATATGTTTTAATCAGCTGTGTTCTGCAGAAGGTCTTCCAAAGGACTGTGTCTGTCTCTCTGTAATGGATGGAGACAGGAAGAGTGACAAAGCCAGGCCCTCTTTAAAAGGTGTTCAGTTCTCCCGTAAATGCATGGTGACAAGATTAATTGAGCATTGCAAATGGTAAACTCCGAAACCCACGGCACGATGAATGGACTGGCGGGCGCGCGTGTACCTACACAAATACACACAAGCCGTGCAAACACACACACACACATACCAGCATATACAACCGCAAACCTGAAGCATTACAGCAAAATGTATAAAAGTATGCCGTCCACATGAACGCACATTGCTATCCACATACCCATAAGCATGCATACCAGTGTTCTCACATGCACACGCACACACATACATGTATGAGCACATTCTCCCCCCCTCACCCCCCACTTCCACGCGTCTTGCCCAACACAAATGACTTGATGGGCAGTTAAATGCAGGGGTCGGAGGTTAAATGAACACCGTTGTTTATGAGGATGCGGTGTGAATCCATTTGCATTCTAATATTCCCCCTATTCTGAAAGACACACACACACACAGGCACACACAGGGCACGTTACGTGGAATGGGGAGGAAGAAGAAGGAGGGAGGGAGCGGAGGGGAGATGACTGGTGGACGGCTTGTTTTAAAATCCCATTATCAAGTTATTTATGGAATTCATGGCCCGACAACCTCTGTGACCTTGTTTTGTTAAACATGAACCAGACACGATTCCGGCACGTGGTGCTGCCTATTAGCTTTTGTTTTCAATAGCCTTAAAATGTCAGCAACTTCAATCACCCCTTGGGCAGCTTTCCACTTGTGTGTTTTGGCCCTCATCAAATGGACACAAGGTACATACACACACACACACACACTCACACACACACACAGAGTCCCTGGAAAGCACGCTTACACATGCATAAGAACACACATTCATGCACACACGCGCATATATGCCTGCAAAAATGCACACATAAGCAAACACATATTCTGAAATGCAAACACATACACACATTCCCGTTCCATATCGCTGTCCCAAACCTGAGTGGTCCAGACAAACCTCATTACTCCCCGTCTGTGTTTGTGTTTGTTTGGAATTTAACCCAATCTCTATGAGTAGTCATGGGCTAACTGACACACAAGATGGAAATCCATGCAAATTTAAACAACCTCTTTACCCTAATGCTCTTGTTTAAACATGGAGGAGCCATCTTCTCCCCTCGAGCCATCAGCACCGCATCAGTCGCCGACCACTCATTACTCGTAAACAAACTGGAGAATTATTCGAAGGCGACGGGGCTGCTGTGACGTGTGAGTGATGCTGGTGTGAGATGAGGTGGCCATGGGTGAAAAGCACAGGTCTAAGTATGCCTCTCCCTGTTTTACAACCACGTATAGTCCAATAACTACAAGTATAACAGCAGAATTCCACTATATACATTTGCTCCTTCATCCCTTTTTTGTGTCATTTGCCCACAAAACTCTCAGCAACACCATTGGCAAAGAGCAAGTATTTGAAGAGGGCAAATGTAAAATCGAGCCAACAGACTGCCCCAGTGTGTTTTACATTATTCAACGAGGCCCCAGCTGTGAGGCATAGAAGATTAAATCCCCCACATTGCAACATATGCCAGCTAAAACAGTTTTAACACTGGTGTGGGCCACTGCCACCAGGCAAAACACAGACTGAAACAACAGCCAAGCAGCCCTTGTGAATTTTCTCATACTTTTCTATCCCTTTGAGAAGATCAAGCTTAACACTGATTAACATTTAGTGAGCTACAGGTCAGCCACAGGACAGAGCCGGCTGCTCAGAGATTGTCAGTACATTGCGTTTTGGCTAAAAACATCATGTATAAGCGTGTTGGATGTTCGTATGGCCATTAACGTTTCATGTCAGCATGGCAGTTTTAATGTTCATATTAGTTATTTATGGCTCTCTGTAAGTCAATTGTGGCTATGGTCAAATGTGTTCTTGATAATAATGACAGCTGAGTTTGAAAACCGGGAACTTATACACTGCAAGCGTTGTCAGCTTTCCTAGCTAGCTGAAAACTAGCATCTGTTCAGAGCTATGCAGTGAGCCAGAGAAGTCTTACAGGTTTGCAAATTGACAAACTGTCGGTCATCTACATTGACATCCAGCAAAATGTCCCTTTTCACAATGTCACAAATTGTAATGAAAAGAAATGTGTAACTAAACTTTAAACATGCCGCTGCTATGCAGCAGGCTAGTAGGTCCAACTGTGCTGTTGCTAGGCTAGTGCAGGATAATGGGAATGTTTATCTCAGCTTTTAATTACTAATCAATTCATTTAAAAAGAAAGAAGTGTATGAAGTAAGTGGTAAGTAGCCATAAAATAATTCCAGAATAATCACCAGCAGTTTTTTTTTAGTCTACTTATCTTAGAATCGCCCTGAGAATTAAACCATCTGTACATTACTTTAGAAACACACATTTAGCCGAGTGTAAGTGTTATTAGCTGGAGTTTCTGGACTTGTGGACTCTAAGGGGGAGTTTTAGATCCAAATTAGATCCATTTGTAAGTTTACACTTAAAAGTTAATCACAATATACAGCAGAATGTAGGCTACAATGTAATAGTCCTTCAATAAATCCTACTTTTTAGGCTTATAGTGTCCTGAGTGTGTAAGAAAACAGCACAACAATGTTAAATACATCCAATTTTCCGTTCATATACGAGAAGTCTTGACCAAATCATTCATCCATTTGTATCCTTCCTTTTCCCAGGAGGAAGTTATTTTCTGAGGGTGTCTGGATGACACATGTCACTGCTTTGTAACGTGGGTGCTTATTGACTGGCGTTCTCCATCTGATTGACTCTCCCCCCGTGTGTGTTGAAGCTAAACGCTTATGAGAGCAAGCGAGAGAGACACAAGTGGCAGTTATGTATAATGTCAGCAGTGACATCTTCCACTGTGATTGATGCTTTTGATTAATGCAAACAATTTTCCCGTGACTGAGCATGAAAACGCATGTACACATACTGCGCATCCACACACACACACACACACACACACACACACACACACACACACACACACACACACACACACACACACACACACACACACTCTCAC
Source organism: Genypterus blacodes (assembly GCF_046128005.1). Classification (NCBI taxonomy): domain Eukaryota; kingdom Metazoa; phylum Chordata; class Actinopteri; order Ophidiiformes; family Ophidiidae; genus Genypterus; species Genypterus blacodes. The sequence goes on along the minus strand of NW_027466911.1, from coordinate 2,378,858 downwards.
ACACATGTACACTGGGCTCCCCTCAGTGCACCGCCACGCCCCTGCCTCCACAATGTCTTGAAGCTCCTTCCTGGATCCAAAGGTGGTCCACAGGGCCTCCTGGGCACAACCTGCTCTTCTTCTCCTAGTCCTTTACAGTATTTACCTCTCCTGGGAGTGTGCGTGTGTGTCTATGTGTCTGAGTGTGTGCTTGTGGTGGCAATGCTCCCTGATGTAGTGTTGGCCCCAGGCAGCACAAGGTAACATCAAACGATTCTTCTCTTTATGATTTATTTATTTATTATACTGACTCTGTGTGTGTGTGTGTGTGTGTGTGTGTGTGTGTGTGTGTGTGTGTGTGTGTGTGTGTGTGTGTGAGTGAGAAATAGTGTGAGTTTTTACTTGAACAGGCGCGTATGCATTTGTCATCAGTGCCAGTCTGTGTTCTTTGTCTCCTAAGACGCTGTCACCAGTTGTAGCAGCGTCCTCCCTTGTGGCGAGCGGAGGTGTTGGGGGGGAAAGTGGGGGGTCCCTGTAACTCCATGTGTGGGACCCCCAGCGGTCTCTGTGCTCCCAGCCTCCACTGTGTTCAAAGGAGACGAGATCCTCCCTCATCCCAGAGCAGGTAGATACACAGGAACACATAACAGAGGGAGAGAGAGACGTTTATTTGGCTCTGTCAACTCGGGGGAGAGCGATTTTGTCAGATTGCCGTTCTGACGTTCTGAGAGTGTTACATACACAACAGGAAAGGAGCACAAGCAGGAGGATGGCAAACAGCGACGAGGCCTTTGCTACTGCCATGCATCAAACACAAAAAAACCTGAATATCTTTTGTAAGAGTTTGTATTTTTGGCGAAAAGGCTAATTCAGAATTGCAAATTATGCGAGGACACACAGGTACTTCAGTGTACTCAGGCATCCATGTACTGTTCCTGTACATAAATACAAAAGCATTCACGGGGCCCAGTAGGTGTTCACTGCCCCGATTGTATGTTCTTGGTTCACATACAAGAGGGGAAATCATGCCACAATCATACATGATGTCACTATCTCGTAAATCACCACAGTTACTCCATTTGACCTTTACCTGTGTGTGTGTTTGTGTTGTACTGCAGTAATGTCCTTATGGAGCGTTTGTAGAGTTTGTTTATTTACAGCAAAGAATGGAAATTTAACCTCAGAGTAAAGTAGAAAAGAACTTCAAAAGTAGAAATTGCCTTTAGTTTACAGTAGCTCTCCCCTCTGCAACAGCCTTATTTGCTGTTCTTAGATTACTTTTCCTCTGTGTACTTCCTCTATGTGTATGCGTACGCGGCGCCACGACATCTCTGAGAGCCTGGAGACAATCAGGGCTCCTACCTACTTTACCTGTGATGAATCGTATTAGCGTCGGTCCAAGTGCCAGCCGAGCCCCTTTCCTGAAAAATCAGCCGGCTAAAACGGGGCGGACGGGAAGCCTGGTGGCAGAGCACTTCGTCCCGACACCTCCCCCCCGCCCCCCCTTCCCCTCGCTCCAAATGAATAACCAAGCCCGTCCTCCATAAAGTGCATTAGGCATAGAGAGTCATTAGTACAAATGGGCTCAAGGTACTTCTGCAAGGAGGCTGTATGTGTGTGTGTGTGTGTGTGTGTGTGTGTGTGTGTGTGTGTGTGTGTGTGTGTGTGTGTGTGTGTGTGTGTGTGTGTGTGTGTGTGTGTGTGTGTGTGTGTGTGTGTGTGTGTGTGTGTGTGGGTGGGTGGGTGGGTGGGTGGGTGGGTGCGTGTGTGTGAAGGCGGGGTGGAGGACCAAGCTGGAGGATGCTTATGTCTGCTGCCCGTTATTTGCCGTGCCCACCTAATCCTCTACACACACACACACACACACAAACACACACACACACACACACACACACACACACACACACACACACACACACACACACACGCACTGGATCGGTGAATCTCCCCCGCTACCCACGCTGCCCCCCCTCCATTCCTGTGGAGAAGACAGGGTGCCCCCCTGCCCCATGTTCTCTCCTGCTGCGATGGGGAAGTGCATCCTCATTTAATAATGTATCAGAGAGAAGACATAGAGAGAGAGAGAGAGGGAGAGAGAGAGAGCAAGAGCAAGCTCTGACCCAGACGAATGCAGCCTCTCCATTATTTAGCATTTACAGACACCTTCCAGCTCATTTCTGACTCAATATTTAATATAGCAGTAGGTAGGGAGGGGTTGTCAGGGCGGGGGGGCATTTTCTACTCACACCCACTTGATTTCTCACAGTTAGTTTGTATTTGGGCCTGATGCAGGCACAATTTGTAAATATGTGTTGACCTATGAAAAGGTAAAAATAGATCTGTGTGTGTGTGTGTGTGTGTCATGTGAGTGTGTCTTGAGTGTGAAGGCTGGTGTGTTGGGGGGCATACAAATAAAAAAAATATGGTGTCAGGTCCGTCTTGAACAGAGCAGAGAGACATTTGTGAGGATGGGATCGAGGGTCGCGTTTGTATTTGTGTATTTGCTGTATTTGATGTAGTGGAGTTTGTCTCAGCAGGGGGTCCTCGGCATGGATGGGCAGTCTGGTGAAAAGTGAGGGTTGCGCTTTTTGGCACCGCAGTTCTCCCCATTGTCTGTCACAGGAATATCTTTGCGACACCATGGGGTCAAAGGTTAAGACATGGAGAGAATTCAGAATGCAGAATTCGATCCTGGTTTTTCCGTCTGATGCCAGAATCTGAAGATGTGGGCCTGAGGTGTTTACACCATACTATGATTTAAGAGGACTTTTTCTAAGGTTTGGCAATGTAAAAAAAAATCTACCTAACAAACCTAACTATGTTATTGAAGGCTAAAAGAGAAAGAGAGAGAGAGAGAGAGAGAGAGAGAGAGAGAGAGAGAGAGAATCATGTTGCATTAATGTGGAGTGGACGTGGCTCTTTGCTTCAGCAGGATTTGAGCATTCAAGGCTCATGATTGGTACTAATGTGGCGGCGCTTGAGGAATAACCGTCTCAAGTAAGAAAAAAATTGGAGTGTGGCATTAAGAACAAATCGATGAAGAGCGTTGTAGCCAATAAGAAAAAAAAGACAAATTAATTTCGAAAATTTTCAAGATCTTCCATACAATGACTTCATACATACAGTGTGTGTGGTAACATGGCACGTATACAGTATCTTACAAATTGAATTTAAGTGTAAAATGACTTCTTGGTGTCTTCTCATCTCGGTCTATAGGCACTGCCAAGTTGATGAAGGGTTTAGATTCATTAATGACAAAATAAAACTATTTTAAATATTAGTAGACCAACAAGGCTGATATTATTCATGTTTATCACATGGAGTCATATCCTTATTAATTCACCCTTTTGTCAGTGTTACCTCTGTTCTAAATTGCATCGTAAAATCAGCAAAAAAAATCACAACACAGTTTATTCCTGCCAACATGAAGTTCCTAATGCATGTTTTTGTTAACAAACTGAGATACTGCACAACAGAAACAAATCAATGAAAGATGTGCGTGTGTGCGTGTGTGTGTATGTGTGTGTGTGAGAGAGAGACTGTTTGCTGCAAGCTTGTGAACAGGTTTGAAGACAATAATGTCTATGCCAGCAAATACAGGAAGAAGAAATCTTGCACCTTGTTAGGTGTGTGTGTCGAACAGTGGGGCTAAGTCACATGAAATATTTATCACACTTTAAATTGAGTTTGGATGGTAAATAATTAACATTTAATTAACTGCGAGGTAAAATGTTTATGTATGTGTGTATTTGTTTGCAAAGTTAGTGAACAGTGCTTATGAAATGGTACGTACAGTGTGTCCACACCTGCATATACTGCACGTGTGTGTGTGTCTTGGCATGTTAAATAGAATGCACACCTTCATGTACGTATCTGTGCTTTAATCACAGCCCAGTGTGACACACCAGGCAGCAGCTGGCTCGCACAGATATGTAAAGTTTGTGTATCATTAGTTTCAGGCAGAGGGGACTGAAAGGCAAGGACACGTGGAAAGGACGCAGGCTCTTTGTATGCAAATGCTTGGTCCTGGTTTGTCAGGGCTCACCTCTGTCCCCGTGACAACAGACGGAGCAAGAGAATGGAGAGAGAGAGGGAAAGGCAGAGACTGGAGTCCTGCAGGAAAACAATTAGCCAGCGTAAATAATGCTCATGTACCACGATGAGAAAAAAACAGATGTAAATTATCTCTGGTGCTCTCGGACTCCTTCTTTACCCACTCGCTCTGTACCTTCACTTACTCACTCACTCACTCACTCACTCACTCACAGACTCATGGTCATGAGCTGAATGCAGGAGACAGACCTGTGGAGCTTTTATGCTCTCGGCCAACCAATATTACTGTGACCTGAGGGAGGCAGCGTTTCAGAAACTCACACCTGCAACACATAGAATCATAGAAGAAGTCTGTTTGTTTGTCTTTCTAGCTTTCAGTCTCTTAATGTGTGAATGCAAGCCAAGATTTTGTGAGATTTCTTACCAGGAATTGTTTGCTGTGTGGATGTTCTTCGCTGAGGAGTCTTTCAGATGCTCCTTTAAACCTCCACACCTTCACCATCTTCCACATCCGAGCAGTTAGAAAATCTGACTCTCTGTTTTTCACTTCTATTGTCAATCTACCTCGATCTCTCCTACGCTTTGCTACTTCTCAAGTCTTCTACCATCGTTCCGCTTCCTTTCAGAGACGGCATAACAGCAAAACTCTTCCTTTGCTATAGAGATATTCCACACTCGTTTTTTTCAGGTTGTGTAAAAATCACTTTGTCAGGTGTGGTATAAATTACCCAGATAAGCGCTGTCTGACCGGCTCTGCTCGTACAACTCCCAGGGTTCCTCGTTTCCAGAAGAGTGATATAATATGACTTCATGGCACAGTTTCTCTTCTGCTCAGTGTCTGTGTCTCCCTCTGTGTGTGTGTGTGTGTGTGTGTGTGTGTGTGTGTGTGTGTGTGTGTGTGTGTGTGTGTGCGCGCAAATTCTTCCTCTCTGCTGAAAGTACAGAAAATACTGTTGCCTCATAAATTGACAGCACTGATGGCTGCAGATAAAAACAAAGAAAAAAGAAGGACTGCATTAAAAAATTAAGGCAGCCTACAGGCAGGCATTGCGCAACCTCCATAGTTATCGACCTGCACAAGAATGAACCATAGAGTCCAATAGAGCTTCAATATCTCCATGGTTTACTTGCAGGGGCAGGCAGAGTCACACAGCTGCTAGATTCTCCTGGAGTACTCTGTCCGGTGACATGCTCAAGGGCACTAGAACACAGGTTGCAAAAAGAGAGGTGAGTCTGGCTCGGTCATTATCTCCTAAATGTTCCCGCTGCTCTGGAGAATTCAAACGCTGACCTTCCACTCACAGGCACACTTGACCGAATCTCTTAAACTGTTCTGGTTTTCCGCTCTCTTCATTTTCTATTTTTGTGTTCGGGCCCCTCTCTCTCCCAATTTCTCTCTCTCTCTCTCTCTCTCTCTCTCTCTCTCTCTCTCTCTCTCTCTCTCTCTCTCTCTCCCTCCCTTTCTCTCTCTCCCCCTCTCTCTCTTGTGCTGTATTTGTCCTGAGAGCTCAGGACACACACGCAGACTTATTGAGCACAGAGAAAGAAAATCCATTGTACCAGAACAGAAGTGGATGAAGGGGACATAGCTGCTGACAGAATGGTGAATCTGACTGGGAGAATGGAACCCACAGCCACCAGCCACCCCTTTACCTCTCCCTCTCTCTCTCTCCCCTTTTTTTCTCTCTCTCTCCGTCAGTACCCACCACCACCACCACCATTTCTCCTTTTCCCATGGAATCCATTTCACATAATTAAAGACACTCAAATGAAATGGACCCTCAGGAAAAGTGGCTTTCAGCGAGCAGGAGGATGTGGAGGAGGAGGTGGATGAGAGGCAGAGAGCCGCTGGTGGGGTATCACTTCTTCAAGGAGCCCACCCCTCCCGGTGCCCCTCCCTCCTCCTCAGTGGGGGCCCACCCCGAAGGGAGGTAGAGTGGCTCCGGCCCCAGTGCGGATCAATATCATCTCCGTTATTAATATCAAAAGCGCATTACTTTGTTTTGTGTCTGGCAGCGGGCCAAGGCAGCTCCAGGGTTTCTGTCCCGACCGACGGCTGCTTCCTTCCTTCCTCTCCACCCCGCCTGCCTCTCACTGGCCATTTACTGGGACCATAATTTACTTTGGTGAGTTTTTAGGGTATTGTTTTGTCAGGGCCAATCAGGGCTGAGTAACAAATGATCTCGATGGAGTGGTGGTGGCCTGGCCCCGGCCCACCCCCTCCTTCCCGCTCCGTAAGTGACACACGTGGCCAAATTCATTTTTGAAAGTTTCACATCAATTGCCTTCGTCCTTGACTCCGGGAAGAACGGCAAAAGAAGGAGGGGTGAAGAAGGAATAAAGCGGGATGGGTGGGGGTGGGGGGTGGTCCAGGGTTAAGCTAGACGGAGCGTGCCTCTCACTCCCTAGCCCTTCCCCTCCCGCCTCCCTCGCCAGGGATGAGGTAACAACACAAACAAGCAGCCACGTAGGCCAGCATTAGACATGACGGTATCTCTAATTGGCCCGTTGAATTAAAGTGGCGGCGGTTGGAGCTCCGGGCGCGAAACAAAAAATATTGACCACTTAAAGGAAGAGGGGGGGAATTGATTTTCAAGACGATGGCGAGCGTTTACCTCATACCACGGCACTCACTCACCCCGGAGAGGAAGGCTCGCACACTGTTAGCCTTTAAAACAATGCAGAACATTTCTCTGCCTGCATGGTGAAAATTGTCAGATTGTGAGATTTCTTTCCAAATGATGTCCATTATAAAGCCCAGACATGAGTTATTTGGGCCTTTTTTCATGTTACCAGTTTGTAAACGTAATGAATGCACCAATTTGATACTATATATTATAATGCCGTAACATTTTCGCTTCCAATTTGACAGACCTGCTTCAAAGTATATATGTGTGAAATCTTGCTTAATCAATCTTGCTGTTCTCTCTCTCTCTCTCTCTCTCTCTCTCTCTCTCTCTCTCTCTCTCTCTCTCTCTCTCTCTCTCTCTCTCTCTCTCTCACTCTCTCACTCTCTTGTACTACCCATCTCTCCCTCTTCCTCAAAAGGAAACAGAGTCTTTCACTTCCACTCTCACCATAGCCACACGTCATCAACAGGGTTAACTACGTGTACTAACGCCAAATCTATTTACAGCTCAAAGCTCGCCATCCCTTCATTATATCCAAACCTGTGCATCATCAGACGCCCGTAGAGAAATCGTTCACACTTAATCAGGTAAAGACACACACACAGAGCGATTGACATGAGAAACACACACACACACACACACACAGTAAAAAGTCTAGCTTGTTACTTTGCACTAATAGATGCTTAGGAGTCTTCTTTGTCTTCTCTCCACATTTGTGGGACCCCCCACCGCCACTGCCCTCGCCCACTCGCACACAGAGGACTGATAAGAGGTCTCACTCTGGCAATAACATATTAATATTTTACTTTTGATGAAATATTAATGTCTATTTATTTTTTGTCTCTCATGGTAGTCTGTGTCTGTGTACTTCATACTGTCATTTGTGGCTCATTCCTGTTTTGTGAAGTAGAAGGGAAACAATGTGTCAGAAGTGGGAGAGTGAGAGTTAGAGGGCGGAGACGCTGTAAATAGGTGTGACCACCCAGATGTCAAGGGTGAGACTTTTGATGTGTTCGGCGCATAATTTGGGGGGGTCTTGTGTACCTGCACACATCTATGCGGTGATACTTGTTTGTCCACTTTGGAGATTGTAATTTAATGAATATGCGTTTATTCGTGTGTGTGATCTGGGTTAGCGTGGAACATCTGCTGAATAGTGACATCTCCTCCCAACCATTTGGCCTCTGACGGTACACGCTCGCAGCTTGCTTCTCGCTCCATATTGATGTCGCGCACCAGGAGGTTGCTTCGGGGGTGCCATTGTGGAGGGTGCTAATTTATGCCTCTTTCAGGGCAGCAAACGCCAAGCATCGCAAAACATCGCAGCATGGGTAAACACTCAGGTGCACTTCCTCTCCCCAAACCAAAGTGCAAATGAGAATCAGTAGAATTAAAGGGAGACGTGAGCCGCGCCACGCAGGAAAACAAGCCACCCTAGGTCGAGGTGAGATGGCCGGAGGCGAAGAGGGGTGGATGTTAGAGCAAACGCAAAGAAAAATACAGAGGAAGACATTTCTCTGTGCTGCCTTGTTTGGTCCGTTGGGGGATCCGGAAATACTTTGAAGTGATAAAGACATCAGCTACAAATCAGATTTAGTGATGGCGTTTGTGCTGTGAGGCGTTTGCTGTGCTTGATTAAGAGCTGAGCTGAAACAGAACAATTATATTCTTTTACAGCTCTGGGAAGAAAAAAAAAACAATTTGAAAAAATATAACGCACAACTATTTTTTTTATCAAAGATGTAAAAAATTCACCGTCACGAGTGAAGCGCTGTGGCGAGGTGAGAGCGGCAGGTGGAGCAGACAGCAGGTGGTCGCTGCCATGCCACGTTTTACTGTTCGACATGAGAGGAATGTGTCAATCAATGGCTTCCTCGCTGCTTCTCCTGAGGGGACTTGTGCTATCGATTTCAGAGTGTGTGTCAGATGGCCGGGGGGTCTCTTACAACTGCGTGGAAGGATTCACACCAGGGGGAAAAAAAACGACTCTAAGTTAAGTCTCGGTAAAGCATGCCGCACTTACAGACTAATAAAGGGAGAAACAATAGGAGATGTTTATAGAGTTCGCTGACTCTTGCAGGTTTGTCAGAGAGAGAATCCACGCCAGAAATGTAATTGATCGCATTCTTAAAGATCCTCTCACAAGGGCTTTACTTACCACTTTATTGGCTTAATTACTCACTTATTTGCTCAAGTGTTTTATTTGATTTACGCCCCTTTGAGTAAGTATGGGGCTTCAGGAACGTCTTTAAGTACGACGGCAATTTCAAATGGTTCCAAGGCCGAACATGGTAATTAACATTCCGAGGACAAATCATTACGATTTTGTTAAATCATATTTCCTCTCGTATCTGTACGTACCATCACGTGAACACACAGCGCATGGTCTTTCTGGTACCACTGTGGGACCATCCAGATGTCTGCAGCCAATACAGAAGAACCATCCTCGAAATGTAGAAAAAACAGAAGTACGTTGTGGTGGTTGGTGTCATGTGATGTTTCTGCTCTAGTTTCTTCTCCCTCTACCCCCCCTCTCTCTCAACCTCTCTGCCATTAGGGAAAGCAATGACACGAAGTTAAGGCTGAATAGGTATGAAAAGGAAATTGCTGTAGTGGCTTTATTAATTCAGGATTTAATTGAAGCCTCTACATGTTCCCCCTTGTACTTGAGAATGATCTTGTCTCATTGTTCCTGGGATTCAAGGCCTGCTCCCTCCTTTCAAGGTGTCACTTTCATGGCCAGGAACCTTTGATTGTGCACAAAGGCCTCACCAACAATCACTTGGCATGCCATGTACAATATGCTTATGATCTTTCGTTTCAAATCAGTCGTGTGTCACAAAGTGTGGTTTTGAATGCATGATTAGCATACGGTACGTGCTGTAATGGTGAAACTTTGGCTCGTATTGGCTGCGCACCGGCCGCCTGACACTAACAGTAAGTGGAGCAAAGAAGCAAAGGGAGGTCACCGATATTGTTATGCAGTGGCTGGGCTTCTTCTCTTTTACTTTTATCTCCCCAAGTCTCTTTTACTTTCCGTCCTTACTTCTCTTTCTACTTCCCCTACCCGCCTCCCTCCCTCCACCCCCTCCCCACTTCCACTTCCCCTCTCTGTCTGTCTGCATGGAAGGGGGAAGATGTATGCCGGTGCCCAGGTGGAGAGGGGGAGAAATCAATAGTGAGGCTGTTTGAAGTTTTCTGAAAGACTTCCCAGGGAAAGACGCTCTTGTCAGGGTGATAGATAAAGCTAGCGCCTCAGTCAGCCCCGGCTAGAGGCGGCCAGAGGAGAGGAGAGCGCCTCACCTTTTTAAGTGGGGCCCTAATAATAAAACAGCATGAATAAAACATGGTGGCTGAACCATGCGTTGCATTAGCGCCGTCGTCCCGTTATAAATGATACCGGTGGCCCTGGCGCCATTTGGGTAAAAGCCCACAGCACCGTTTTAAAAGAGGGCTGCGTGCAGAGAGAGAGAGAGGCAGGGATGGAGATGGATTGATATGTGTGTTCTTGCTCCACTTATTTATTTATATTTTTTACGGTGCTCAAGGAAAGAATGAGGTGGAATTAGCCAGAGCGTTGTTTCAGGGTGACTTATCGCTACTTTATTGCTTGTGAGAGAGTCGGCGTGATCAGCAGCGTGAGGTCATTATCTACCCGGTGACCTAAAAATAGAGAATCAGAGAGGGGAGGTTCAAGGCATGCAGCTGTTAAAGAAGTGTGACAAAACTTTGTTTATTTGAATAAGGATTATGCAATTTAAACTTGATTTAAGCTAGTAAAAAAAGGTATACTGCACATTGAAATGATCATGTTAGCTTGTTTCCATCCCAGGTCTTTTTTTTGCACCACTTAATCCACCACACCTCGTCCATATCTCTGGCACTCTGTCTCAACAGTTGCATCAGATGCCCTCAAGCTCTAAAATCTCAAATTTATACAGTACATTTTTAACACCCTAAACTAAGCACTTTGGCTGTGTCGGGTCAGAACAAGTGCAAGTACCACTAGAGAAAAGCTACTACTGCAAAGAACATACAGGAAAAAGCTATTTTCAACATATACCATACCAGTTGACAAGGTCATTTGCTGCTTCTTGGGTCATTTCAACAGTTTAGCCTCATCCTACTAATGTCAATACCATGGCAAAGTGCAAAAACAACATAGCAAGGCTGTACAAATTCATCACTTATCCAGCGCACACACACAGTAGGTCCCAGCCGACTCTCCCAGCCAGAAGGCTATCGGTGCTTTAGAGCGACATAAATCTCCCAGCACTGCTGCCCTGACCTCGTTTGTTCGGCCCTGACCGTGCCTTACTGGGGGGTGGAGGTGTGATGCAGAGGCTGAGGGCAGTGCTACAGCCACAGGGCTCTGGACCATGGAAAGCTCTCTGAGCCCAAGGGGTAAGCAGGGTCAAGTGGCCTGTCGCAGGGGTCAACAGCTCCCAATAACCCCCCCCAAGACCAGCGGTCAAACCCTTGACCTCAGTTGTGGGCCGGGCACTGCGCATAGAACCAGAGAGGGAGGTCAGGCCCTCTCCACCTCCTCTTTCACCTCTGCTTCCCCTGGCCGCACAGGTGTCAGAGGCCCAAATCCCTGCTAAAGGTCAGAGGTCGCAGCGCCTTAGGGGGTCCATTTTAATTTGTTGAATCTAGGCAGGATGGACTAGAAAGAGCGCTGCAGGAGGGGATATCGATACAGAGGTAACAGGAGCTGGAGGTGTACTGGTTTCACTGATCTGAACGTTCATCCTCACTAGAACAAAACAATGAGGGTCAGTGTGTGCTGCTGAACATTATGATGAAAAAAACTTGCATTCTCTGTATCTCATTCTTCAAAACTGCTTCCTCTGGTTATCTGCTACAGAACACACAGAAAAATTAACATTGGAAGGCAACACTGACTATATTTTAGGACGTTTGGAGAATGTTTGAGAGAGAAGTGGGAGAGCGCAGCTGTTGTGCTGAGCGCTGGTTGCGGGCTGAGGGAAGACGTGTGCCTTACTCTGACAGAACCCTACTGAGGCAATCACAGAGCTGGGATCTACTTATTTGTTTAGCAACTAGCAGATAAATAACAACAGTCTGCTCTGAAGTAAAACACTCTCTGTCTCCCTCTGTCTCTCGCTCTCTGTTTGGCTCAGATCTCCCTCTCCCCCTCTGCCTCCGTCTCTCGCTTTGTCTCTTTCTGTGCCTTGACAGTTATTTGTATCTTTGTTGCTCTCTATGTCTACCTGTCTGCAGATACTCACACAGCCAGAGGCTAGCTGTTTCTTTCCTCCTCTATGAATTGTAATATCTCCTCCTCGCTCTGCTTCGCTCTGCCTTCCCGACTCTGTAATTCACGCGTGTGGAATGGAGCCCACATATCTGCAAAATGTTTTTCAGGGGAATTAAAAAGATAGTAACTGAACATATGAATAACCACGCTGAGGTGCAGTTCAAAGATGGTGAAGGAAAGCACAGTCGCACTCACGTGGTTCTTTTCTAGGAACAGCTTTACCTCTTCATTGTTCTGCCTGACAGTGAGATTTTATAATGCAATACAAACTGATATTGACCCTGTGTGACTGTATAACACCTATCAACCTATTATCCAAAGCATTTATTCACATTAATTTATAGTTTCTGTACACAAATGGTCATTCTGATGAGGAAGTATGCCCTTTAAAAAAATTTGAATAAAAAAACAAAACAAACTATTTATGTCATTCTTACATAACTTTCAAACATGTAATATCCTTGGGGAATGGGGGGATGATGGGAAAATGGTGTAAAGAGGAAATCCTCTTTCGGTGCATGTATGCATTTAGTTGATGATGATATTGCTATGAAATAAATAAATAAATAAATAATATAACTAATACAAAACAAAATAAAGAGAAAGAATAATAATGAGCCCATCTTCTTGTACGTCCATAAGTCATGGAAGTAGGTGACTTATTTACTTCAATGGATGACGTCATCATATATAAATACGTCATATAAGTACATGAAGTCATGAATTTCCTAGTCTGAAGACATCATTGCCCATGTTAAATGCAGTTTAGATCAAACCAAATGCACTTTTTTTAAGTTTAGGAAGAAATCTCCCTTTGGTGTGAACAGCCTTGGTTGCCAGCACTGAATACAGGCGTTGATAAACTAGAAATGCATTTCCTGAAGAAAATGTGCTGTGATTGCAAACAAGCGCCTGAAAGATTGAAGCATGAATGCCTGAAAAATGTTTGAATGGTTCTTGTTTCTGAAAGTATGAAGGGCCTGAAGGAAATTGGACCGTATTTTAATAGGGAATGGCTAAAAAACTCTTTACACCCCCTGAAAGAATAAAGCCTGGAGGCCTGACAAATGTCTGAATGGTTTCTCTACCTGAGGATGTTACATGCAGTTTGAGTAAAGCTCAAATCCATGTAAGCTGTTGTTTATGCAGCCAATTAAGCAGACACAGCTGAGTGAGTCTGAAGGCAAAGGATGACTGAAAACAAATGTGGCTCTCAAGAAAAGAATGTTCAGAACATTTTAATGTTTGAATGGTCTCTGTTCTTGTAACTATGCGGAAGTAATGAACTGCCAAATAAACCTACAGAATGAAACTGAAGAACAATGCTGGATGCAAACAACAGCAACAAAAGCATTGCACCCCGCATTGTCCACAAATACCTATTGTGTATGAGATCATGAGCAGCCTCCCCCTTTTCCTGCCACATTGATCAGCATTAAAGCCTTCACTCCGGAGAAGCCGGTATGCACGCTTGTTGAAATTTATAGCGAACATTAGACCCTTAGCTATACACTGGATACATCATACTGAGAAGTGTGACCATGCTGTTACTATGCTGCATTTTGGACCACAAGTGTGAGCCATGAATGTGTAATTGTCTTTTTTCTCCATGGGATGTCTTGTTCTAAAGGTGATGTTTGAGCCAGAGATGTGAAGAATATATAGCATTATTTAAATGGACATCATCTGTTGTAAATCGCCATGGCAGCAGCCGCAGCTTTGCAACGAGGTGACAGTGAACGCATCATTTCATTTAGTTTGTCTGCAGAGAATGTTGCAGGCCTCTCGCGTTCTTGCCTGCACGTCGCTGTTTATTGCAGGTTGCCACTTGTAATAGCAGTTGTGTGTGAATGAGAGCTTGACAGGGGATACGCTGGCTATATTGCTCCAGGTTCAGTAATTAAATTTACAGATGAAATATCTGAGCGGCAGTGAGAGTGGAGGCCAAAGCGCCCGGCGAGCTCGGGCAGAATGTGCTGAGCGCCGCATTTTGCCACTTTCTTCCCCTCGCACAGGTTTAATGTTGCCTCCCCCCAACAGATGGAGATGGAGCCCGGCTAAAATAGTATGGGTGCGAGGTTGGTAGAGGCCAGGCAATGGAGGCCCCCGTGAAAATTTATGAAGTTATTGATTGGGCTCGTTCGGCTATCACTAACCTTCGCCCGTCACGCGGGGGAAAGGGGAGAAAGCTAATAAAGGATTTTTTGATGTGGGGTGGGGGCCGGTGGGGGGAGGGAGGGTGCCCTTTTTTGTTTTTCTGCCCACTCTACCAAATATTAATCTCCTAATTTTTAATTTTTAATCCAGACAGAGTGGGAAAATAAATGCCTCTGTCCGGCAGGCCATGGTAAATAATTAAAATTGAAAATTGATTGTTTGCGCCCGAGCCAGGATTTATGGGATAGGGGCTCCACCGCACCCCCGGGGGACCCACTCCCACGTCTGCACACACCGGCCTCGTTCCCGTGTGCTAAGCATTTTTTCACATTATTCTCCACCTAATATGCTAAGGAGAGTGTGGTGGAGTGGGGGGGAAGGAGAAAGAAGGGAGAGGAGAAGTAGAGGTGTGCTTTGTTGGATGACTACTGTGGTGGTGGGCTTTTTTGTCACAGAAATCAATGGATTGGAACCCCCTCCTCCCCCTCCCTCGTCCACATGCCCCTAATATTTATTTCAATGTCCTGTCAATAAATATAACAAGGTTAGTTTTATATCAGTTTACCCGGGGAATTCAATTCAAGGGAAGTTATATTTGTTATGCCCGATTAAAAACAGGCAATCGATGCAGGTAAAACTACCACATACGTAACCGTCTCACCCCCGCCCTCCTGGTCTCCGCTCCTCCTCCTCCTCCCCCCGACCTACACCCTTCACCATTTCTCCCAACCGACCTCCCCTCTCTGGCAACAGGCAATACGTAATGTAATGCATGTTGCTCAGTTGTTCTGGGTCGTTCTTTACCACTTGACTTAAAAATGCACCACACACCACCCCCAACACACACACACACACACACACATACACACACACACACACTCATACACACACGTCTAAGGCACACCTCCCTGTCTGTGTGGTTACAAACTGAGGAAATGTCCTCGCCTCGCAACTGCGGTGGCCCGCCATGTCAGCCTCTCCTGACTAATGAACGCTGGGAAAACAAATAATAGTCCCCCGGTTAAATTAATGAGGGAGGAAATGTGCCTCGCCTAACGTTCGTTTTTTATACTGCTGACCGGCTATACGGCATGAATGTGGGTGTTCGCCATAATGATAATTCACTTTATGCGGCCTCACACATCAAGATGAATCTATCCAGTCACCTGTGGCTGCCCTATTATTAAGTAATGGTATATGTATATGTACTAAAATCTATATATTTTACTACATCTACCTCACTGTATCATATTTCTTACATTGTGTTTCATGTTTGGGTGTATTTATTAAAGGTTTTAAAACCTACCCTGAATAAGAGGCAAGGTTTTATAATATACTAACCATAAACTCACAGGTATTAAAGATGTCCCCTATCTTGTCCTGTTAATGATGATTTTTTTTTTCATTCTGTAAGTTCTGTAAGAATCCCGGCGTCCTTCAGTTGTGCCACCGCACGCTGTTGCTCTCTCAGCACTTGCGCTGGCAAAAATTCAAATTTTTTTTCATCTTCCTCATTTCTTCTACTGAAGAGTGCGATAACCTCTGTGGTTCTGTCTTAATAATTAAAACTCAGTGGTATGAAGTAGCGTGCTGCTCCTTTATTTATGAGAGAAGCGTGCACAGTGGATTGTGTTGAAACCAGACGAGTCCTTGATCCCTGACATAAGGGTTTGTATTTTCAGGGCATATTTGAATATCAATGCTGAGACATGATCACCCCAGCAGCACACACCCCTCACAGACCACACACGCACACACACACACACACACACACACACACACACACACACACACACACACACACACACACACACACACAACAAAGCCTTGCAAGCATGCTCGTCATTGGGCCTGTGGAGGTACAAGGGGAAGAACCATGATCAAACACACATCAGTCACCTGTCAAATGCATATGCGTGTGTTGTATGGGGCCTCACAGACGTGCAGTTTGTCCTCACACTCCACCACATAACCTCTGCTTTCCCTCCGCAGACATTTTTGCACCACCACGACAAGACAGTGATGGTCTTCGGTGCATCAGTTGTGTGTATATGTGCACTGACAACACAGCCCGGGCCTTCTCCACCACCTCCACCACCCAAACAGAACGGGACATCTGAAGAAATCAATTACTCCCCGGGCGGGCATGTTGGGCTGAGAGCGAGAGCCCATAAGTCTACCGGGAGAATTATTTAGGAGAGGGAAGGGAAGGTAGAAGGTGGGAGGATGGAAGAGGAGGGGGGGCGGTATAGTGCGCTGTCCATGCCGGGGTCTCCCATCTACTGCAGCTCACAACCATAATCCCTCAAGGCGACGCGGGCCCATCTCCTCACATTACCACGGCGATACACTTCTCAATCCTGCCGGCCCGCCGACTCATTAGATCCGCATTAGCTTCCCCTCCATGAGCCCGCTGCCAAATTGCCATGATCAGAAGTGCGGGGGAAAACAGTACCTATTCAGCAGCACAACTCATACACACACACACACACACACACACACACACAGAGTGTAGCATTATTGTGAAGTGTGTATGAGGGCAGTCAGTGGTTTTAGGATCCAAATGTGAGATGAAGCGAGAGGGAGAGCGTCAGAGAGTGCGTGTGTGTGTGTGTGTGTGTGTGTGTGTGTGTGTGTGTGTGTGTGTGTGTGCTGTGTGCTGTGTGCTGTGTGCTGTGTGTGTGTGTGCTGTGTGTTGCACACATATGTGTTTGTTTGCAACGTGGGAGTGATATGGTTACGTGTAAAAATATGGAGAGAGAAAACAGTCACCTCTGTCAACACACACCTGCCCAGTGCGTGTGTACACACACACACGCGCACGCTCGCTTGCTCCCCTCCCTCTCTCACTGCCAGGAGGCTCTTTGTACAGACATTGATCTAATAACATTATGTACAACTTCTGCTCGAGAAAAGCTATTTCTTTATCTTCCCCGAGAATGGAAAATGAAAATACAAATTCACATCCACCACACTGGTTACTGTGGTTTTACAGATTTTCAGTTCTGTTCTTTCTCATTCCCTCTCCGCTAACCAACGGTGACGATTAAACACCCCCAAGAATTCAAATTGTTATCATGAGACAATGGAGGTTTATAATGGTGATGGTTAAACTATCTTACAATTGTTGCGTCGTTGTTAACAACTATCTTGATCTATCAACCTTTTTTTTTAGATAAAGGGCAACATCTGTCCCTGCCAGCAGATGTAATATGATCACATCCTTTTTTTTGACCGCTGAAGTAATATATATGGTTTTTGGGAAGGAAATGCCAGATTTTCAATTGTTCCTCAGGCGTTTAATGCTGCGATGTGTATTTCCATGATCTCTAGAAAATATTAATTTTGACATGTCTAAACCTAATCAATTTCAGCAATGAATATTCTGTGCTGAGCTCAGATTAGTAAACCCTTTATAGGTATATTACTTAAATGAGCATACATGATATTTAAATGTTTACACCAATGTTCAGAGAGATTATAGAGTTTCATCTTCACTTGTATCTGCATCTGAAAATGACTAGCTAAAATGATTTGATTGATGCGATTGATTGTGGCTTTGATGTCGATTGATCTGCTGGTAAACTGGCACAAATGGAGCGGAAGTTGTGTAGCAGGAATGACGGCGTCGTCTTTACTTTGCCTTTGACTGGAGCCGTTTGAAGCTCGTCTAATATTCTCCTTGATACCTCTCAGTCTGCATGGCACACCAACTCTGAGCAAAGAAGGGAAGCGTTCTGGCCCCGTCTGCATGTCGAGGGGTGGAGAAGCAGACATACAGGAGGAAGGATGTGGGGAGAGTCGGGGGTCTCGGGGCATTAAATATCCATGCTGAGGAGGAGCGCTCGGCACCCTCCAAACATCATTCCCACTTCCACACCACACCACCCGACTCTCTCTCTGTAGCTCGCTCTGTCTCGTTCGCTCCTCCCTGCCTTCCTCTTACCTTCCTTCTTTCCCGCTATACCCCACACGCACGCACACACACACACACACACAATCTCCAGAGGCTTACACTGGCAGAAATGCACACACACACACAATCATACCACAGTCATCCATCGTCTCTCTCTCTCTATCCCTCACACCACTTCCTCGCTGTGCCTGGACTCACAAACTGATTTTGCATCACTTTTAACTAACACACGCACACACACATACGTATTCTGCCACCTCAGGTCTCTCTATGTGATTCTATTAATAGCTAATACACTCTGCCATTAGCATGCATGGAGTCCTCCCCTGCACTATTAATAGGACACGTCCAAATCACTGCTGTCGCATTAGTGGCTAACCGCTACAGCACAGGGAGTTTAAGTGTTGCTAACCGAGCGTGCCTGGTTTATTATGCCTTGTGTGAATAATAAAATACCTCTCTCTCTCCTTCTATCTCTCCCTCGCCCTCTCCTTGCCATTTCACTTCTTCTCTCTCTCCCTCCCAATCCGTCTGGCAGTATCTTTACATATGCGGGCGAACTTGGCCTGGTGCTTTAGTTTGAGCCCCGAGTCGGTCGCCGTGTGGTGAATGTTCAAGTTTCTGTGTGCTGGTGACGGGCTGCAAGCTAAAGTTGTTACAGATGAAGAGTGTGTGTGTGTGTGTGTGTGTGTGAGTGAGGGGTGGGGTCGGGGGCTGATAGATTAGAAATGCTGTGCCATTGATTATCTGAGGATGAGCGAACTTCACATTTCTCTCTCTCTCACTTTCTCTCTCTCTCTCTCTCTCTCCCCCCTCTCTCTCCCTCTGCCTCTGCTCGTTTCTCACTTCCTCTTTAAAGCTGCCAGCCTGTGTGTAGAATTTTATAGTATCAATATGTCACTGCACTGCTTATTTATAATTACCATAAAGAATGAGAGCACGGCTGGGACCCTTGTATTTCTTCGCTCATATTGGTAATTCCGTTTGCTGTCGGTGTTGTCAAAATTGTGACTTTTCTTTTTACAGATCTGTTTCTTTAAGTGTTCGTGTTTTACTGAACATTAGTGAACGTTTTCTCATCTTCCTCTTCTTCTGTCATTTTGAGGAGCTTGGCCCCACCTCACTTTATGCGGTGAAGGCATGGAGATGGAGTAGAGTTGTACTTGAGCTTGTCAGGCTTCTATTTATAAAAGCTGATTCAGAAATATTGTGGTTATTTACTTTTTTACTTCATATGTAAAAATGTATTTTCATGTACTTATGAACCATCATCATTGAGGAATTTCCAGCTGTCTGTCTTCAGGTACAGTTTATTTGTATATTTACTTTTTTATAGAGGCTGAAACATTGCTTATCTGTAGAAAAATAACGTATGAATGATTTGTATCTTGTCATTAACGCTCCTATTTTTGGGGGAATTGATACATTAATCTTACAGACACACAATCACCTTAACTGTGAGATTATTCGCCTGTCCTGACGTCTATATTTGCTTGTGTCTCTCCTCCAGTTTAGATTTTTCAGAACATGTTGGCTCGTGAATGAAATCCTACTGATACCTGAGATTTACGAGCTTCTGGCCAGTACATAAATGCACCATAAGTCAGCAGTAGAGTCAGGCCACTCTGACAAAAACAAGCGCGCTGATCTTTCTCTCCTGTAATTTAATGAATAGTGATCTTTTTGGTAATAAAACATGCAAAAACATTGGTTTGATCTTTCCAGTGGAAGCAAGATGTGAAGTGATTTGCTCTACATTTATGTTTTCCCTTTTAAATTCTAATATAGAAGGAATGTAGAGCAAATTTAGCAGGGCACAGGTTTTTTTTATAAAATGTGTTCTGAAGCTTTGCTGAATATGATACAGCAGCGTATATGTGCAGCGTATTATCTGGTCTGCTTTGCTATAAAATGAGTTGACTGAGGAAATGTGAACTGAATTGTGTTAAATCAATAAGACAGAAATGTTTTGCTTTCACAGATTCTATCATTTATATCTCAGACATGCAGTTTGTGATGCATTGAAGTGATAAAATTCTCTCGTATTTTTGAACAAAGTATGTCATCACAGGCTCAGATGTACGACGCCACAGTCTTCCTCTAACTCATCTGGCTTCCTCTGGCACTCAATCCTGTCCTCTAACTAGGTTTCTCCTCCCTCCCTCCCTCTCTGCCACCTCGCCATCACCTCTTTTCTTCCCCCTTTCCTCCTCTCGTCTTTCTCTCTCTCCTCCCATCCTCCCCACCGTCATCTGATGCGCGGGGCTCCCATGGGACCCCGTTTCCGTGTAAGACGCCAACAAGCGGAGGAACGGCAGAGGCGAGGAGGAGACTTAAGTGTCCTGCTAAACTGTGTGTTCGTCTTCCTCCTCTCTCTCTCTCTCTCTCTCTCTCTCTCTCTCTCTCTCTCTCTCTCTCTCTCTGTTGTTCTCATTACCTTTTTTCATGCCGATAGCTGTTCTGCTCCATACCCTCCTAGAGTCACCTTCTTAAAAGTTTTATTTTGACTTCACGGCGGAGTGAAGTCTGTTAAACATTCTCAGTTTGGATTGGAAATAAGGAACGAGCCGCTTCCCGTTCTTGTTCACATAATTGACAATTTTCCATCTGTACACTTGTGATTTTGATACAGAGGTTTGTCAGTCGACCTATATCAGGCACAGTTATGCTGCGGCTTAAGAAGATAATGAACACCCATCCAGTCAGAATTCGTGCTCTACCAAGCGATGGGATGGTTTTCAGAATTACGAGAAAAGTAGAAACTCTGGCTCTCCATCAGAACGTAAGATCCTTAATGGACCAGCTCCAGTCCTTCATCCCAGCTCCTCCTTGGATTTGCCATTAGCTTATCATAAGGTCAAGGCCTATATGTGCAAAAACCCACAGCGGCGGCAGCTCCCGGGCCATTATTTCTCAAGGAAATTGATTATTGATTGGGAAGGACAACAGAACTGATTGAGGGAGGAGGGAGACAGAGAGATGAAGGGAGAGAAAGAGAGGCTGAGGGCTCAATAAAGAATGAGTGAAGCATGTCACAACATGAGTGGAATCGAAGCAGAGGGACCCAACAATTTACCCACAATCCCATTGGAACTGACAGATTGTCTTGGCATCCCCCCTCATCCTATTGT
The DNA here is from genome assembly GCF_046128005.1 of Genypterus blacodes. Lineage (NCBI taxonomy): Eukaryota > Metazoa > Chordata > Actinopteri > Ophidiiformes > Ophidiidae > Genypterus > Genypterus blacodes. The sequence continues at coordinate 2,357,711 of NW_027466911.1, read as the reverse complement.
CCTGACTTCCTTTCCTTTCCTTTCCTTTCCTTTCCTTTCCTTTCCTTTCCTTTCCTTTCATCTTTTTGCCCTTTCACTTTTCTTTCTAGTTACCTACACACCACCTAACTATGTATTTGTGTTTCTGTACAAAACAAAACTGAGTCTTTTACAGCTTTGTTAGTGTCGGTCTTTGCTTGAGTGTTTGTCTTCTGTGTGTGTGTGTGTGTGTGTGTGTGTGTGTGTGTGTGAGAGAGAGAGAGAGAGAGAGAGAGAGAGAGAGAGAGAGAGAGAGAGAGAGAGAGAGGTGCATGTTCCTGCAGTGTTGACAGGTCTCTTGCATGTCCTGGCCACTCTAGACAAACCAAGGTTGGGTTTAATCTTATAATGGCTGAGAGAAGGCCTCCTTAAAGCAAATCACAATGCATTGACCAAAAGACTCATGCATTATTCAGACTTCTGTTTTTTTTCTATATCACACAACCTTAGCAAGGCACGTGCACACACACACATGCACACAAACACACACAGGCTCATTTGCACTTATGATTGTGTGTAGAGTGCACACACACACACACACACACACACACACACACACACACACACACACACACACCCCGCCCTATCACTCTATAGATCTTACCACCAGTCAGATATCATTTAGTTGTAATTCAAATAATCTATCTGCATCTGTAGACCGACTGAATTAACTCACCTGAGCGATTTGAAGCGGCTTTGGTCAAAACTCTGAACTAAGCCGATTCATTTTGTTGGGTTTCCAATAATGATTGGTGAACAGTTTCGCATCGGCCGACGTCAAATCAGAGGACATTTGCTTTTGATCAGTGCTTATTTGTCGGCCTTATGATAAACTCAAGTCATGTCATATATGTTTCTAAAAATAGGTGAGGTGAAATCATTTATGTGAAATATTCTGCCTCTATTTGCTACCCTGTAGATGGCAAAAACAAAGGGAAGACTGTGTCTGTGTGCGTGTTTGTGTGTGTGTGTGTTTGTGTGTGTGTGTCTTGTGCTGAAGTGCTCTCGATCAACCTGTGGTCGACACACTGATTACAGCTGGTTTGAATATTAATGAATAGAGCTTTTACTAAAATAGTGAGATAGATTGCTGCAGTGAAGAGAGAGTCAACAGTGTTTTTATTTTTTTTATTTTTTAAATATTTTTTAAATTTTAATAGATGAAGCTAGATACTAACATACTGCGCCTTTTTTGGAGCCTGCATATAAGATTATCGCACACTGACGTTTGTGACATTAAGTAAATGTGTGTGTGTGTGTGTGTGTGTGTGTGTGTGTGTGTGTGTGTGTGTGTGTGTGTGTGTGTGTGTGTGTGTGTTTCAAACCTCAGCTGGTCGTAAACTGAAACAACAACAAATGTATACAGTCTGGTTGTCATCAACATTTAGCCTCAGCTGTATTTGTGCCCTTGACTTGGCCTGAAAATAATGATAGGTTAAGACCCATGTACACACACACATACACATACACACACACACACACACACACACACACACACACACACACACACACACACACACACAGAGACACACAGTCACAGTAGGGTTAGCATGCTTAGCCCCTGAGTCCTGCTCTCTCCTAATTGGTTCCTCTGCTGTGCAGTCGTGCCACAGAGACGCCGGCTGGGCCTCTCTCCTTCACTGTCTCCTTCCATCCTTTCCTTCCCTCATCTGACCCCCCGTCACCTCCATCCCTAACCCTTACCCTCACCACCTTCCTTTCACTGGGCCGTGGCTTATCTCCTCCTTCCTCCTCCTCATCATCGCCCTCTCTCTGAGCAGAAGGAGCAACACACACATACACACACATAGAGGCTGGCAGGCTCCACACAAAATCAAAGTATGAGCTGTTTGTTCATGAACACTTTAGCTCACTTTAGCTCTCATTTAATGATGACGACAGCATACAAAGCTGTGATGGGACCAGAAATGACTCATAATAACATCACTTATGATAAATCTGTGAGGCTTTCCAAAACTTTATTCATATCTACTGGTTTACAAAGGTCTCTCTTTCTTTCTTGCATGAATGTGGTAAACAAGCAGTCTGAACTCAATCCAGGCTCAAGGATTAACGGGACTTTGAAAGGCCGACGTTAATCAATGGTTTCTTATAAATATTGGCTTAATTAATTTTTAATAAGCTGTGCGTTTTACACTTTGAGTTAAGGTTTGTGCCGGTGCAGCTCTGTAATAAAAAGCAGACTGAGGGTTGTTTTTCGGTTCGGCGTCACTATATTGTCCCATTTCAGGAGGGAGCTTAGCTGTATTTGCCCTGAGGGGACACTTATAAACACATGAATATGCCCCGACCCAGACACAAAGAGGTGACACACACACACACACACACACACACACACACACACACACACACACACACATATCTGCAGAAAGACAGACACAAACACAGACAGTGTGGACATAGGCAGGAGTGTGCAAGGTGTTTGATGCATGCATAAATACACTCATGCATGCATGAACACACACAAATACACACATGGGCGCAAACATATACACACAAATACATACACGCACGCACACACACACACACACACACACACACACACACACACATACTTCTACTCACCTTAATTGGCCCACCAAGCATCACTTAAAAAGCCTTTGAGACAGAGAGAGTGTGAGATAGAGACTTGGAGGAGGAGGGGGAGAAGAGTAAGAGACCCAGCGACTCAGGAAGAAAAGGAAAGAGAGAGAGTGTCGGAGAGAAGGAGGAGATCGGGGAAAGAGGGTGAGCAGAAGGCACGAGGAAGAGAGGGAAAGAAAGCTCCCACCGTGTGTTTCTGGGGGTAATTACAGATGCAGATTTGCGTTGCCACTTGCAACATGGCTGAATTCATTTCCATCTTCGCTCTGCCCTTCCCCGGTGCCCCTGGGGAGGTACAGACAGAGCTGTGCTCACGTGTGTGTGTGTGTGTGTGTGTGTGTGTGTGTGTGTGTGTGTGTGTGAATGTTGAAGGAGGCAAATCTGGGAATCTGCATAACAAGCTGGAGAAGAACGGAGGACGAGAAGGGAAGAAGCGTGCGGGAAAAGGGGGAAGGATGTGTTCTAAGGACAGGAGGGACGGTGTGTTTGTGTGTGTGTGTGTGTGTGTGTGTGTGTGTTTGTGTGAAAGCGTGAAAACTGTGACAAATACAATATCGTTTTGAAAACTGATTGGACTTAACTAAATATGAAACTTCAAAAGTTCAACAACACTAAATCAAATCAGTGAGTGATGTGTTTCTACTAAAACAGATTTAACAATTGCTATCATTGATTGGAGTGATGGATTGATTGATTGATTGATTGGCACTTGATTAAGTGACACAGTGATCAGGTCAGAACTGATTTGAAAGCATTTATGCTTATCTCACACTTTGTTTTGAACCGTGTCCCCTGTGTTATTGTTAGCTTGATAAGAAAGTCAGAGACAACGTGACAACACAAAGCTCCGGGAAACTGACTCTGTTTACCTTGTTTACATTGTTTACTCTGTTTACATCGTGAGCGAATGCAGGTGTTTGTTGCCACCGTGAAATCCCTGTGGTGCATTTCCTTCAGACTTGTCCTTCAGTCAGCGGAAGATTGATGGAGAGGCACACACTCCCACAGTGCATTGGAGTTTGTGCAGTGACAGCTTATGGCCACCAGGGGCTTACTGCTCACCGGAGTGTGTGTGTATGTGTGTGTGTGTGTGTGTGTGTACGAGAGAGAAGTAGAGATGGAAAAAGTGTGCGAGAAATGTGTGTCTATAAATAAACATGTATACAGTTTAAACTTTTGTGTGAGTGTGTGTGTATGTGATGTGTTTGTGGTCTCACACTGTTGTTGTTCATCTGCAGTGTCCCTTCATTTTGTTGTTTTCATGTCCATGTGTTTGCTTTTGGCCATTGTCTCTGAAGGAGAGAGCGAGAAAGAAGAGGCTTTTCATGTCTCTCTGCAACGGGAAACATACACAAGGAGAACACACACACACACGCACACTTTCCTGTAAGACCACCTGGTTTCCCGCTGCCAGTCCGCCAGCCAGCGCGGCAGCCAGAGACTTGGCCCGATTAATTATCTTCCTGCTAATTGAATGTAGAGGGACTCTACAGGGATGGGTCATTAAACTGATGCAGCGTATGTTTGTCTCCACTGTTTATCTACCCGCAACTAAAAGATACATCACACACACACACACACACACACACACACACACACACACACACACACACACACACACACACACACACACACACACACACACACACACACACAGAGAGGCACAAACGCAGACAAACACACATGCAAGCATGCTCATAATATAAGTGTGGGCACAGTCTCTCTCTCTTTGCCGCACACACACTCTGAACAGAATGAATTTGGGGCCAGTGCCAGTTGGTTAGTGTTTGTATTACGCAGTCGTGCAGTGTGTGCCAGAACAGTCGTGTTCGGACAATTACGGGAATGTCGGGAATGTCGGTTTGTTGAAGTTGGAAACCGTCAACTTCTGAGAATTACAAGAGTTTACAATTCACTCAAATCAGCTTATAATAGATAAAACGTGTTTATCAGCTAGACATGCTGAAACATGTACACATTATTGGTGTAATGTGTGTGATATATGCAAGGGGGGGATTATGCATAATGAATCATCGCCTTTTATTCTCTTTCTACTCATTTCTTCTGTCGCATCCGGACGTCTGCTCTCTCCTGCTGATTAAGAAGTGACATTCGCACAAACAACACAACAAGATCTTACACACACGCGCTGCACGGGGCGCACAGTGAGGCCTTATGAAAGCCTTATTAATAGAGTGTATATGGGGTGTAATTAATGCAAAGCACTTTAGGTGTGACAACCAAAGCCCTCGGTCTCAGCATTAAGCCGCCATTGTTTCAGCGCTAACGAGAGGCTCTCGAGGGAAGCACAGTCATTGGAGCGCCCCTCTCCCCGTCTTCTACCGTCTTTGCGCTGATCGCCTCCTATGCGTTAGAGGTATCATGTAATCCCAGATACTGTGACATGAGTAATACTACGCTAGTCCGGAGATGTTAGACGAACCATTGTTATGTTGACATTAGTTATCATGCTGTCATTTGCAGTGAATCTCGATGTTTTCCTCCGTCCCTTCCTGAATGTGAGTTAAAATGGTATTCCGACGTGTTTGTTGTTTTGTGGCCGGTGCAGTGTATTCAGCGTCGTATACGAGGCCCATTGTTGGGGCTGCTAAAGGCCGACGGCCGACACAGAGGCCCATTCCCTGCACATGCCTGCACACACATAATGGCCATTTCACAGCTCGTCTGGGGGTAATGGAGCCTGGCTGGGCCCGCCGAGATGGATCGCCCCCAGATGGGGATGAAATGGGTGATCTGGCAGGATTGACGAGGCCTTGAGGTGCTTTAAGAGGACCTGGTGACCAGAGTTGGACGCCACGCACCCCACCAACCCACCCAACCCCCCCAGTCTGCATTGTGTGTAAGTTATATGGACGGGGTGGAGGAGAGCACATGGTACATTGATTTGGAGGATGGTCTTATTGTCACAGGTTTTAGGGTTGATGAGATGTAGAACTGTTGTGTGTTTGTAAGTTTGTCTAGTTATTTGTGTCTAACTACCTGCATGTGTGTACGTCGTTCATTGTGTGTACCTGTGTAGGAGGAGGTAGGGAACACAGTTTATCTGACAAGGACTTGAAGCAATCACTCTAATCACCTACCCAGCGCCCACATAACTACCCGAATTACCCTCTGCAAGCTCAATACAACCAAAACACAACATGACTGTGCTGGTATTTCGACCGGACCTTTCAGCCGAGCCGGGGCCGACGTTATAAATGGCGTGCGGCGGATAATGTCAATACTCTGTGATTGGACTGAGCCTGCTGAGTCGCTAAAGGTCAGGGAGGAGCACATTGCTGATTGTTTTCCAAAGACAGGCCATTGAAGTTTGTCTGATAGGGGTCATTTAGTTATAAGACACACTCGGGCTAAGTTATCAGTCTGTGTCATTGGCGCTGGCTCCTCAAACAGTGCTGTTTACGTGAGAGGAGAAGATTTGAGGTCCGGCCTATTGGCAGCCAGGTGAAGTTAACAAATTGACTTTTTACTGTTGTCAGGATCGAAAGCAGTTTACTCATATGTGTTTCTGTTTATGGAATATAACCGTCACCAGCATAGATATCATAGAGATAAACAAAGAAAAGATTTAGGCCATATTTCAGTCAATACAATGTTTCCAGCCTTGGTTTTGTAAACATTAGAAGTATTGACATATAATTCCTCCACTGTAATCAAACATCTTGTCAACATTTGTAAAATATTCATTTCTACATCCGACATCTGTTTTGACAAACATTTTGATGCGTTAAAACAGTTTTCACCAAAATTGGTTTAGGTGTCATGTTTTGTAGTGTTATTTCTGATTTGAAGTTGTTCTAATCAAAACCCCGAAGTGTAATGCTAGTTGTCTCCTTGTTTGTATTGTAGTCATCTGTTAAATTGTAAACATCTGTTGCAGAATCTGTCCAACATCTGCATTAATACCACCTTCTACCACCTAATGGAACCCCCTTATTCAAATTAAAACTGGGGAAAAAGATACTTCCCATCATACTACTTATTTTCCTGATTGTGAACTTTGGGAGATTGCTGTTACAAGTCAAAGATGAAGAAGATTTCCCTTGTAAGGTGTTCTCACTCACCCTTAGGGACGGGACGAGGAGCTCAGACATCAGAAGGGAGATCGTAGTAAAACCACTACTGCTTGAAAGAAGTTGGCTTAGTTGGTTCAAGCCTCTGAGAAGAATTCAGCAAGGAGGCCACAGAGCCGACTCAGAATTTACTCGAGGGATTAAATGTCCCATCTAACCTGGAACAACTTGAGATCTATGCAGGAATAGCTGGAGGACTTGGCCGGGTGGAGGGACATCAGGGCTACTTTCCTTAGGCCTTCTGCCTCTGTGGCAAACCCATGATTAGCCATGGAAACAGGCAGATGTATGGTTGGATGGATTAATTAAACATTACTTGTCATTCAATGTCACATTAATATAACATTAAAAAACATTTCTGACCTTGAAACTTAAAAGGAAAAATTACATCACATGATTGGAACGATATTTTAGGACAGACGTTTTAGCAAACAGAATTAAATAAAAGCATATTGTGTTCTTTATTGAAAGTGTAGAAACTCCTAAGAAGCCCAGAGTACTCCCTCGCCTCTTTTTAAAAGTAAACCAATCTATGCACTTAGGGTACAAATCTTTTTAATTTGTTTCCATGGAAAGTCTTTCTTCCTGCATGTGGTGTTCAGTGGCAGCCTTTAAAGACGCTTTAATCTCTGCTATCTTAATGTCCATTAAAACACACCACTTGAAACACATGTATGCATCTATTATCGTCGGTAAACCGAGGCTTTTAGCTCCAATTTCAGTGACCATGTTCCTTTTGTGGTATAGCCGTGGAAAGTGATCTAGAAACAACACAGGATGCAAATGTGGAGATGTGCCACCCACATCATTTGGAGAGTAGGTGTGTGTGTGTGTGTGTGTGTGTGTGTGTGTGTGTGTGTGTGTGTGTGTGTGTGTGTGTGTGTGTGTGTGTGTGTGTGTGTGCGTGTGTGCGTGCGTGCGTGTGTGCGTGTGTGCGCGCGTGTGTGTGTTTGTGAGTAAGCGAGGTGCATACAGTTGCGCTCACGACACCCCTCGTCTCACTGCCTCTTCAAAGGCTTTGAGTGGTCCCCTTTGCACCCTCTGTTCGCTCTCCCTCCTTTTGTCTTAGCGTTTCATATTTAATAGGCTGGCTCGGAAACAGAGCGAGGAGGTACCTGAGGCTGAGGGCTGAGGCCTGCTGACGTCCAGGTGAAGTGTCTCCTCTCTCTCTCTCTCTCTCTCCCTCCCTGTCTCCCTCTCTGTCTCTCGTTCTCCGGCTCGGCCATGATCCTTTCAACAGAATCTATGAGCAGCAGATCAAAGGGATCTGCAATCATGCCCCCTATTCTATCAGCATGGCACGGTCGTTGAGACACCCCCGCACACACACACACACACACACACACACACACACACACACACACACACACACACACACACACACACACACACACACACACACACACATGCGTACACACTTTCAAACAGGTGTCTTGACCGATAAGTGATGCACACGTGAAGCGACTAAGAGAGATGGCACAAAATTTAGAAGCTCTCCAGAAGAGTGTTTCTTTTACCTTCATCTCTGCTCTTTCAGTTGTCCGATCTCTCTTTTTGTATCTCTTTTTCTCATGTTGTGGTTCAGCTCAAAGCACCTACTGAATTTAATTAGTTCTGTTCATTTAGGGCGGCACAAACACCTCATTTGAACTTTGAGACCAAAGACAGGAAACTGCACATTTTATTCAACAGAAACACTCCAAGAACACCAGTTTTCACACTTAATTAGATGTTCAGATGTAGATAACTTACCGTGCAGTGGCTGTGACTCACAACACAATCTGATAGATGAAGGGAGCCAGTTTAAAGTTTACCTTCTAAACTTTAAACCTGACAATGATAACTAGTAATTAATTAATCATATACAACTGCTGCAATAAATTGCAAAAAGATGTAAATCTGAAAAATTCTCATTAGAAATACAAAAGCAATACATAAGTCGACAAAAAATTATTACTTATGAATGATGTACTTCTTTTTCAGTTAAACCATCAATGCAAGTAGCTTCTCTGTTCTCTTCTCTCTCTCTCTCTCTCTCTCTCTCCCTCATTCCTTTACCCGTACGAGAAGGTGATGAGAGCCCATTGGCGTCTGTCAAACTATCTGGCTGATTTTATAGCTGGCTTTCAATCACCCGCCTAGTAAAGAACAAGAACACATGTTCCTTATTGATCATCAATCAATGATCAATTAAGCAAGCCATTTGTCCAATTAGAGCAACCGGTCCATCCGGACCACGGCTTATTTAGCTGTTTGATTGGAAGGGAGCAGAGGGAATGGATATGCTTGCATAATTGATCAGCAGCAGGTCTTTAAACACTTATCTCATCCACATCCGATAGTGAGGCCATTCAGGTTGATGTCTAGGAAATCTGTTGCTAATGTTGCTCACAGACTATTCAGCAGCCACATTCCATGGAACTTCGATTTCTGTGAGACAGTAGGATTCATTCATTGTTTATCAGTTTCTTGATTAACTAAATTTGTACTGTCCTTAATTTAGTAATTTAGTAATAGAAAATAAAGAAGAGAAGTAGAAACAGCTGTTTAACCGCTTGTTAAAGCCACACTAGATTTCATTTTACATTCTGTCTGTTGGTTTGGGGTTGATTTCAACCTGTCCTGTTTCAATCTGTTTCGCCACTTCCATCGCTGCACATCTCCTCTCCAACTACTCACTAATCAACTAATCAACCATCGATATTCATCAACATCTCATCTTTTGTACAGCTGTAAGTAAAAGAACAGAATAACTATTTTGCCTCTTTCTTGTTTACAGTTTGTTCTCATCCATTTTCATTCAAAGTCGGAGTGGTGTTGTGTTGAGTGTTACATCTAAGTCCATGGGCGCTGTTGACCCACGTCAGAGCAGCTCCTTCTCTGTGGTGTCGGGGTAGATGGATTTGATCATCAGGATGGCTTGGTTCAGACTCCTCTGGCCTCTTGACCCTTTCTTTCCCCCCCTGCTCCCCGTAAAGTCTCACTGATAGGGGGGCGCTGTCTCACCATCCTCCCCTACCAACTCAAACCTCAAACCCTCTCAACCTTCTATCTCCTCCTCCTCCTCTTCCTGCCACTTCATAAAGATTGTTTATTTGGGTCAAATAGTCAGTTATCTCAGGGAAAAAAGAGGGGGAGTTTTCCTCCCTTGCCATCCTTTCCCCCCAAATTCCCTCCCTCCTTTTCTGTCTTTTCCACTTTTTTCCACCCCTAGACTCTCCATTTTGGTTTTCAGGCATTTAACCAGTCAGCAACAATCAGAGCTGACAGAGCGATGGGAAACAATCGGGGTGGGGTCACCGGAGGGGTGACCTCAGCGGGGTGGGGGGTGGGGATCGAAGGGAGGCCCAGGCAAAAAAACGCCACCCCAGCACAGTGTCCCGCCTGGCTCTTTGTTGAAGTCGGCCAGTGAGAAAATGGGGACACTTTAGCTCTCCTCTGTATCCACCTCTTCTCAACAATCCCTTCTCCCCTCCGCTCTCTTTCCCTTCCCCTATCGCCTTCTCATTCGCCCCTCTCACACCCTTTTCTTGTCCCTCTTTGTGCTATCAGCCGTAGAGGGGGAACAGAGGGGGCAGAGAGTGATAAAGTGACTGACGTGCCACTTTTCCTCCCATTTTCCGTCGTCCCTTTCTCCCAACAGTGTCTGTGACTGCGTGACACTCGGGTCGCTGATTGACAGGGGGCGTGGACGAGTGTGTGTGCGTGCGGGCAGAGTGACTTGAGTATGCGCGTCTCCATGCATGTCTGTCTGGACGCTTTCAGGGGGGATTGTGGGAGTTCTCGGGACCGCAGTGGGTGTGAGCGGGAGGAGGGTTGGTGTTGGGGTGGGAGAGAGGGAGGAGAAGTGTGAGGGAGAACACGGGGGTGGGGGGCGGAAGGGGTCGTCGGCCGTGCTGGGGAGTTCATCCACTCATTCTGTCACCCTCTCTGTGACAGTTTGGAGGTTTCACACTTAGCTGCCCCGGCGTTTGTTTGTCTGCGCGCCTCAGCCAGGTTCCCACGTGAAAGTGCGCTCTCGCTGTCCCCCGTGCGCTCATCCGACCGTTGGGCATCTCGGCGGTAAGAGCCAGAGCTGAGACGGAGACTGACAGCTGGGCACAGGTCTGCAGAAGCAGGGCACCAAGCACCTCAGAGGGAAATCCCCGGGTTCCCATGCAAGCGGTCCCCTGGGTGACCTCATGGGTTTTGTTTACTTGGCCCTAGAGGACTAATTACGCCGCGGGCCATTTTGGTGCTACAATGCAATCAAACAGATACGTCTACTTTGTCAATGAAGACTTAAAATGCTGCAAATATTCCATCTTTCAAATAGAAAAAAATAGACAATGACTGCCCAAGTAATACGTTTCTCAACTTTAGACCTAATATTTACTCACTTACAAATCTTAAAAGTTAGCATTACATCTTCATATAAAAAAAACCTTCAAACTGTGAAGACATCAACATCAGTCATCAATCATTGTGACTGACCTTCTGTTCACCATTTTGCATTTCACAATTAATAGAAAAGTGCAATTTTAACTTGACTACTAGCAGGCTAATAAGTTAAACTGCCGTTGTTTTGGTAGCAATGCGGTTGCTCGGCTAGTGCAGAGAAATAACAATGGGACAGTTTATCTCAAGTGAAGCTTGTAATTATTTTATGAATTAATTTAAAATGAATGTACTCTGTAAAATCTCACATATATATTTATTGCATAAGCAACTGTAGAAGGAGTTTATTCCACAATAATCACCCACTGACAATAGGTGGAACATAATTCACAGTCATTGTCTACTGAAAATGCCAAACTCAGTTCAGTCTCTGCAAATATCAAACTAATACATTAATACGTGTAATTATAGGTCATGGGTAGGCAATTAAGCCAGTAACCTGCCTCACACAGGGCTCATCACAAATGTAAGATAATGTAATAATTTTGCCACTGGTGTTGTATATGGTGATTGATTAGAGCGAGAGAGAGAGAGAGAGAGGGAGAGAGAGAGAGAGAGAGAGAGAGAGAAGGGGGAGAGAGATTGGTGGAGGCGAAGCAAAAGGAGACAGAGTGGGAGGAAGAGGAAGGGGGAGTGAGGAATGAATTAGTGACGGGATGGGAGGACGAGAGGAAAGAAAGGAGGAAGGGGGGAGGGAAAGGAGGGAGCACATTCCTGGGTGATTCAGCACGGCAGACTAGCATGAGGGAGGGATGGAGAGCGGATGGACAGAGGGTGGGATGGATGGGTAGAGAGGGGAGAGGAGGGGGAGGAGGAGGGGTGACAGGGCTCCCCTCTAGCAAGTGAGGCGACAGGGACAGATGGCGTCCCTCGGCGGACAGAGTGAGTCCCAGTTTTCACCTGCGGCCCCATGGGAAAAATCCGCCTTCCTCACACATGGAGCCATACAAGGGGCCCTGGAATGCTTGTGCAACACTACAGCAAGATGAAGGATGGACTCTAAGGAGGGGGGGTTATGTGGAGGGAAAGATGGAGACGAGAGGGGGAAAATCAGCGAGAAGCGGGTCAAGGGAACAGCCATACTATATGATAGTCTGGGGGGGAGAAGAGGAGAAATACGTAGAGTGAGAAAAAGCACGGAGGATTAGAAGCTTGAGGAAAGTAAAAATTGAAGGAAGATATAAAAGGCCGTAAAAAAAATCAATAAGCACCATGTTTGAAGAAAGGAAAGCGGCAGGGAAGCCTTCACGCTGTGAAAAGTGTGGGACAGATACTTTCCGACAGACAAGCACAACATGCAGTCAGATGCCTCCCTCTCTCTCTCTCTCTCTCTCTCTCCCTCCCTCTCTCTACTTCTGCCTTTCCTTTTCTCCCTCCTCGGCCGTCATCCCTGCTCTCCCTGCCTTGTCTTCTATCCCCTCCCTCTCTCTCTCTTACTCCCTGACTGTTGGGTGATACAGATGGCGCTTTTGAGGGCTGTGAATGGGGTCAGGCTGGGTCGGGTGGGGAGGGGGGGCCACAGGGGGAGGACCAGACAATAATGTAACGATTCGGCCGGCCCCCCGGACCAGCAGGGCCGTGGAGGAGAGTGAAAGTAAACAATGGCCCGTCGCTGAGGGGGTCAGTGGGAGGGGAGAGGGAAGAGGGAAAGGGGTGTGCAGCAGGGGTGAAGGGGGTGGGAGGTGGAGGGAGAGCGTGGGGTAGGGGGGGACTGGGGGGGTCAGTCTCCTAGGGTCCTGACGCAGGCCGCCGTCAGGACGGGGGGCCGAAATTCTGCGTCTGCGTGAGCGCAGGCAGACTGCAGAGGGGCAAGGAGGTCACAAGGCAGCAGCGCTCCACTGTTGGCATGTGGTCCGCATTTGCAAGTTGTATTTTGGAACTCATTAGTGCAGTAATTCTCCTTTTATTAAGCTGTCTTTGCTCAACTTTCAGTCCGATAATAGATATTCATTAGCCAGGATGAATCTGCTCAGAGGCCGATGAAAAGGGTTTAAGTTAAAGCTATATTTAGGAATTGTATCCCAAAATTCGAATGTATAATGATAACATCAAAGTTTGAAGTTTGGAGCAGTTATGTAGAGGGACGCTGGGGACTCCAAAGAGCACAGAGGAAAACTGTTTAAATGTCCTTATCCTATATTCACACAAGGTCATTGAATCAGCAGTTTTCCAGTTTCTATCCGATTTTCTTTTACAATCTCAGACTCAGCTAATTCTATGTATTGAAGAGCACACAGAACGCATACACACACACACACACACACACACACACACACACACATAACATAAAGTTTGATTGATGTGACTTGGAATGCAGAATAAAATTATCGACTTTACAATTTCATAAATATTTGAAAACAAAAATGAAAATCAAGTTTGTATAATAAAAAAGTTGTAGTTTGCCATTGTGCTTGAAGTGAACTGTGTAACTTGCAGAAAACAGAATAGACAATTGAAACTGATTCCCTAGAAACGTTCAAAACTGAAATAACAGTAAAGAATTAAGTAAATTTCCCTTTTTTTGAATGTCTTTGTTCTTATCTGCGTTGTTCATTAGTTTCAGATTATTGCACAGGCTGTAGTGAAGCGTCTTAGTTACCATCTGTGCTGTGGCAAGTGTGCATGTGTTGGAGTACAAATGAAAGGGATGGTGGAGTGTGACAGTTGACACATGGCTAAGCAGGCCTAAAGAAGCTGCATTGATCTAATTGACTGCAAAAGCCAAAAATCAATACCAGTGATCAGCAGCCCCCCTAAGTCCAATAATTTGAACAATGGCTCCACTTTCTTCAGATATCCAGATGTTGACTCTTACTCAAGGCACCAATTTGACCTGATTGTATTGTCTTGGTGATGAAATGTGGGTCATGCTTCAGAGTAGAGTTCTTCACAGGTCACTCATTTGATTTGTGAAAGAATTCAATAGGACATAGAGTCTAAATTCAGTTTGACTTTTGTTTCTGATCCGAAAGTCAAATCTCAGGTAAATGCCACACAATAGCAACCATGACATTCTTAAACACATCGCCTGTCAGCTTCTCCCACTCCCCACTCCCCTATTCTCTCCATCTGTGGCTTTTGATTGACAGCTGCTGAGAAGTGGAAAAGGACCTTCACAGCAACGATGAGAAGGCAGGCTGCAGGGGTCGAGTCCCTGGGCCCCAGAGGGCTCCCCTCCTCCACCACCTCTATTCCAGTCCAAGGGGCCCACGCAAGGGGTCAGGAGATGCTGATCGGAAACCTGTATTGTCTGAGAGCCCCTCGCATGTCAAAGTAAAAAGTCAAAGTGTGTTGTGACAAGCTGTGGGGAGGGTAACCAACACACACGCACAAATGGATTGTGGCAACGTGTGTTCAAATGTGCTACGATGGCACCAGTATATTGTGTGTGTGTGTGTGTGTGTGTGTGTTTGTATTTGCAGAGACGTGAGCGGAGATCGTTCATAGACGGATTGATGCGTGTGCAAACACTACAAACCACTCTCTACATCTGTCGCTCAGTATAAAAGCAGGGGAAGATGAGACTTTTAATAGCCTCTCTCTCTCTCTCTCTCTCTCTCTCTCTCTTTCTCTCTCTCTCTCTCTTTCTACCTTGTCACACAGCCCTCGCAAATTTTCTTACCCTTTTGATAGAGGATGTATCAGTAGAACCCACAATATAGAGTTTGTTAAAGGTTAGTTTTTCACTCAATCCCCCATTTTATTGCAGTGCACTAGATGTGTGTGCTTCATGTGCATGCACCTACACTTGGACATATGTGAATGTGGTGATATAGCAACATTTTTCATGTTTATCCTGTTTTTTTCACGCGTGTGGTCAGACAGAAGACAGCAAAAATCTAAAAACAATTTATGTCCGCAATGAAAAATGTCATGCTTGAATTCCACATGTTCACACTTGTTGAAGTGATCAAACGGTGCGATCGCTCTGTCGTGGGCAAAGCTCACATGTACGCAACATGTGGAGCGAAGAAAGGAGAACTGATGTGCAATGCGGCGTACTGTATATCCATAGACATGTTCTTCATCCCCCTGCGAGTGGCGTTGCTTTCATTTCCCTGTGATTGGCAGCGGCAGGAGCCTTATGAACAGCCAGCTCCGTAAGAAGGATGTACATTTCACAACCTGGACTTTGCGTGGCTTTGCCCAGCAACAAGGTTGAGATGGAATCTTCACCTCTCCACTGCACCGTAGAGGCTCATGGGGAGAGTGACAGCAGTTGTGCGTGTGTGTGGGTGTAGAGTTTGAGATGCATGATTTTGTCTCTCGTTTGGGCAAAAAATGTGTGTGTGCATGTTAAAGCCTGCGGTAGACATGTAGGTGAGCAGGAGGCATGAGAAGATGGAGGTGCAGATGAAGGAGACGTGGGAGAGGGGGGAGAGAGAGAGAGAGAGTTGGGGTTTATAATGGGGCGCAGCAGACACTAGGCCGTGGCCCTAATTGATCTCTGGGTAGTGCAGAGGGCCCAGCCTCGAGGGCCACTGGAGGGGTCATTAGGATGCAAATATAATGGTGTGTTCCTCCTGCACACCCAAGATAGACAGACAGGCAGACAGAGAGGAAGACAGGGGGATGGAGAGGAGGGAGTGAAAGGAGAGGGACAGGGGCGACGCAGAGATGTCTCTCTGTCTCTCGGTCATCCCCTCTTCTACTTTCTCCTGGTTACTTATCTGTTTAATGTCATGTCGCTTCTGTTTTGTCTTTCTATCATCATGATCATACTTGGAATAGAGATGCTCCAAAAAAAGAAAATGATGTAGAATTTTACTGTACTGTTTAAACTATAGAACTATAACAGCAACTGACAACATAGAAACTGCAGATCAACTGTTTTACTGTGAAACACTGTGGATTTGTTGTGGCATACTTTTGCACATTTGCTTGACAAGTTATTGCATTGGTTATCTTCAAATTCAAAAACTTGATCAACTCATCATTTTTTATCTAGAGCAGAGATAGAAATGAAAACCGTTAATATGCAGATGATGCAGACTATTATTGTTACTTTCTGGATTTCAAAGCTAACATGGAAACAGTTCATAAGGAGATACATACTGTGGAAGTTATTAAGATACGTACATGGGGACACAAGTACAACACAATGCAGATAAATATGCATACCAGTTTGAGTTTGCAGACAAAATCTGTATCGCTCTGTCATTTATGCTGATGGTGTTTGTACTAAAAAGCCCTTTGTGGCCTTCCACTAAAACAAACCTGGACCGCTGCCCTGTTTGAGATGCATGCTGCTCAGCCAAACACTCAGGCCCCGCCCTCTCACACCCTCGTCTGCTATTATTTGTTTTTTTGTGTTTCCAATTTTTAAGACAAAAGCTGAGGATATCCGTGGCAGGGGTTGGGGGCTGCGGGCCAGCAAGAGTGAGGATCGTTTTTTCATTCTCCCCTAATTGACGTGAACAGTTCTTTTGACCCTAATTAGCGCTCTGTAATCTCTCATTTGCATATCACAAAGGCAACATAATTTGCATATTTGTAAACGAGATGGGCCCTGCATCTGCATGCGTTCCCTTGTTTCTTTGCCTTTCTTCTTTGTCCCTCAGCTTTCTCTCTCTCTCTCTCTCTCTCTCTCTCCCTCTCTCTCTGTCTTTCTGTCTCTCTCTCTCTCACTTTTCTCTCCCTCTCATATGGGGACAATGCCAGAAAGTGGCAGTGACAACAGGGCGACATGCAGACATGGACAAGAGGCAACTCCGGCTGCCTGGCACGCGCCCTGGCACCGCCTCTGACAAGGAGAAAAGGAGGCAAAGAGGCAAGTTTGGAAGAGTTTATTGGTGAAGATGTGAGAGAAAACAGAGCGAGGATAAGCCGGCGCGCTTTATTCTGTAGTTTCAGCTAGACTGACGATGGCGAGAAACAGATTGAGATCGTGAAAGATGGTGATAAAAGGGTGAAAAAGATGATGGGAGGAAAGACAGAGTGTGAATTGCTTTGGGAGTACCAGATAATGTGATTGTTAACCGAATTTCTCAAGCAAGTCACTGATCCGCACGTGCATTTCACCTGCCGTGCTTTCCTTTGTAGGCTGATTGTGCCAAATGTCAAGTGTATTTGTAGAATAGAAACTTCATCCATCTACTTCATCTAAGTCAAGTTTATGTGTGTAGCCTGATATTACATACAGTGTCTTTGCAGGATCACACACCAAGCGCAAAAAGATTCAAGGAGACATTCCCTCTCCTCTCCTTCTATACATCTCATTCGGGATCTATCTAAATCAAAGGATTGTGCCCATCAGTCTTTAGGTAACGAGATGGTTAGGCATCTTGTTTCCTATATTTCCCACATGTTTGGGGACGTAGTAGTTAGTTCCTATTAACAGCCTGGAATGTGAATGCATCAAATCAAAGCTTTTTCTTTCTATTTTAATTTTCAATTTATTGCTTCTTCCAACATGCCCAGGTCCAGGAAACATCAAGAAGAAATGTTCCTGTGCTCAAGCTCGATCCACCCGTCTGTCAGCGTTGACTTTCACTGTTCTCCAGTTGTACCTGTGTGATTTCACCTCCCAATGCCACCCATCGCTGACTTTGGCCTGCCTTTCTTCAGGGGCATGGAGAATGAGAATGACATTGATCTGCCCACAGGTATACTGACATCTTTCTCTCTCTCTCTCTCTCTCTCTCTCTCTCTCTCTTTCTCTCTCCTTCTCGCTCTGACCGCCCTCCTCCTCCCCTTGTCAGTCCTGACCCTAGCGACGCAGCGCTCTATTACTATGGTAATGGGGGCTAATTGAATGGCCGAGGTGTAATGGAGAAGACAACACAGCCTACATTATGATAAGGAGCCTAGACAATAGCCCCACGTCCAGGGTCACCACTCTCCAATAAGGTGGGCTTAAAGGGGGATAGATGTCCTCCTTGCCCCCTCTGCCCCCCACCCCTTTATCCCCACCACCTCTTCTTGTGTTTGCTGCTCACCACCTCTCTCATTCTCTCCTTCTCCCTTCCTCCTGAGGATCCCGTGCAAGGCTTTGAATCCTAAACCCCCCAGGCGTTACGATTGGGGATTGTTGGAGTTAGTTTGCGCGGGTCAAGGTGTAGGCAATAATGCTGCATGTAGGTATCGGCTATAGGCGGTGAGAGATGAGGGGAGATGATGTGATGATGTGTTTCAGTGTTGTCTCATGGTGGGCGGGGAGGTGGATATCTTCTCCCGGAGTGGCGAAAGTAGATGAAAAAAAACGGTAATGGGGATGATTCGTTGTTTTCCACCCTGGCGGCTGTGATGCTGGGGAAGTGAGCGGGCATTCATTTGCTCTCATTCTATGAGTCCTCTAATGTATTCAACAGGGAAAGGTACTCTGTCAAACGTGAAAGCAAGGGGGTACGCCGAATTGCCTTTTTTGCATACGTGAGATCATCTCTCGATTGCTGTGTTTAGGGACATTGTAGCTCTAAACACAGACACTTTCACCATTCAAACGCTTTAAATATTCACATGGAATATAAACACCAGGCGCGGCGTAGACGAAAGCTTTGGAATAGGCAACCACATATTGCAGGGGAGGAGTGAAGTAGACATAAAATGCTCTTGTGAAGTTTTGAAATGGATATAATTCAGCGAGCAATTAAATCACATTCACATTGCAACCCTTAGCCGTGCTGGTCCACAGTCTCTGGGTGCAGTTTTGAAAAGAAATCTGGTTAATGGTTATGGTTCTTAAACAGCTTCCATTATGGTTTCCTCCGGCAAAGAGAACAACACGAAGAGGCCTTTTTTGCGAGGTGGCCCCAAATTCACTTACTGCACAACATTAAAGAGAGAACGGAGAGAGGAGAGAGAGTGCAGTCCCCTTTGATTTTTTTTTATTTTCTGGAAATTGCATCGCCTCTGCAATTAGCCCTAATAACCTTTGTTTGTGTAGCCACCAGTACGTGAGGTATGTATGTGAAGGCACTCAGTGTGTGTACTTAGACAAAAATGGGCAGATCTATCTATCTATCTATCTATCTATCTATCTATCTATCTATCTATCTATCTATCTATCTATCTATCTATCTATCTATCTATCTATCTATCACAGTGACTGTTTATATTATATATTATATAAAATCTTATGTATTGGTTACTTTCTAAATGTTTCTCTGTACTGTTTCGGTAGTCATGTTGTGTTATTGCATTTAAAACAGACATGACAAACTTGCCGTTAACTCAACTAAATTCAATTAGCCTCAGCCAAAAAATAGTTTTTCCATACTCAATAAATTATGCTCAAATCCACAATTGTTTACTCATGCTCCTCTTCCTCTTCGATCAGTTCCTCGTTTCCCTCCCTTGCCCCCCCATGCCCTCTGCCAGCATGCCCCTCACCTTTACTCCCCCTCCATGCTTTGTTGATGTGAAACCCCCCGACCTGAGAGACCCAGCGGTCATGCATAAAACATGTCATACAGCGCTCGTACTAGTACTACTCAGGGGCTCGGCCATGTTTTCTTTTAGCATTTATACAAAGTGCGATCTCCTTTGACTTTTCAGACCTGCCGAAATTCGCCCTGCAACAGAATTCTGCTTGAGCTTTCAAAGTAAGTAGCAAAAGTGAGCAAAAGGAAGGAAGAGATGATGAAAGATCGGACAGACAGTGGACCCCAATGCATGCACATGGTATGCGCATGCTGAAATATTGATCCAAACCTGAACTTGTCAGCCAAATCAGACCCGGCATGGCGCATATCATATTGTTTTCAATCCGTGCCGGATCCAGACCCAAGGAATTTGTTTTGGCATCCAGCCCGGCCTAAGACAGAGCAGAGAGTTTTCAATCCAAACCCTGAGCCCGGACAGCTGGGGAGAATATTCTACATTCACTAACATTCACAAACAGCTTCTGTTTCGTTTGGTAACCAAAACTTATTATGTAACTTATATTAGTGAAAATCCTCAAATCTTTTCAAATAAAAATTGATCTGACTGAAACAACTGCATCATAATAACTATGAATGGAGTGAAATGATTTCTTCACTTCTTACTTTGAGGAAGAAGACACTGAACCCTTCAAGTATTGATATCCAACAGTAAGCTTAACAAAGTAATTCATTCAAAACTCTGGCAGCTCTAGAATGGGCTTGTTGAGGAACTGAACCCCTGACCTCTGACAGCCAAAGCAAGACTCATAGCCTCAGGCAAACAAGCCACCAAAACTTTTTAGGCCTTTTTGTCAAAGTCTGCCTTCTCAGACCTCAGGGAAATTATTTCGGAAATCTGTTTCTACTTTGGCTTCCAGAGCTTTGAAAGTGCGCTAGAGATAGAGGAAAGAAAAAGACGAGATAATGACATAGATGGACCGACAGTGGACTCCTATGCATGGACATGTGTATAAACACATTTAAAAAACAGTGGCATGTGACCTTTCCTTCTTCATGTCTCTGCAATAGGACCAAGCGGTCTGTACAACCCAAGCTCAGAGGTAGCAACCCCAGTAAGAAGATCATCCGTGAAGAAAAGATAGTGTGAGAGAGAGAGAGAGAGAGAGACAGAGAGAGAGAGAGAGAGAGAGAGAGAGAGAGAGAGAGAGAGAGAAAGAGAAGCCATTTGATGCCATATCCTGCCAGAGGTCTTCTCATACTCTACCTCTCTTCCTCTTCATTGTGTTGTTGCTGTGTTTTCCACCCCTGCTGTTGGCCCACTCACGCCCCCCTGCCTCAACCCTATATTGGATCTCAGTGGGCATTTTGAGCTTTTAAATGAATAGGCAAATGAGAAATGGTGTCCAATCGAAGAGGGGCGAGGCAATGTGGGTGAGAGCGGGCGGAGGTGGAGAAGGGAGTGGGGAAACAAGTAGCAGGGGAGCGGAGGCAATCGGGTCTCTGGGCGGAAACGCAAGCCGCCACCCCTCACCCTAACCACTCCACGCACGCACACACACACACACACACACACACACACACACACACACACACACACACACACACACACACACACACCTAAATGTCAGGGGTGGCTAAGTGCCTGGGGGAAGGCACCTCATTTCAATATGGCCTCCTGCCGTGTGCTCCTGATGCAGCGACTGGGAGAACCCCGCTCACGAACCCACTGATCTGTGATAAAAGCACATCCTCTTCATCCTCTTCGAACTTTAAAATCCAATTCCAACTTTTCAAATTGCTTATTGAGTTTTTTGGCCTCCTGATGCACGGGGCTGTTTTGTACCAGGACAGGTGCTTGTGTTCATATTATGGTTTACCTCTTAAAATGCACCTTCACTACCGTCATAATCACCATAAGACTTTTGTCATTATGTGTTGGCTCGTTGGGGTGTTACAGTAGGAGGTGCAGGAATTACATTATGTAAGGATCGCCAGCAGTATGTGTATGCATTAAAAACCCTCATCAGTTCACATATCTACATCTGCAATGCTTAGTCTGCAGTTGTCACATATTCAAACGATGAGTGTGTATTAAAAAGCAAAAAGAAGGTGAAAAGAGAATTGATAATTAGTCGTGGATAGAGCCAGAGAGGAAAAAACAGTTGCCATCATTTTGTAAAGTAGCGGAAGATTTTCGGCAAAGAAATGACAGAAGGAGAAAATTTAACATGTAAATTAAAAAAACAAAATGAAAAAAGAGGCCAAGTGAAAGAATGAAACAATGAGAAAATGAGAATAAAGAGGCCAAAAAAGAATGACCAAATGAGAAATTGTAAAACTAAATTCTTCACCTCCTTTTTCTTGTTATTCAATTGCATGGTTCTTTTTCTTAGCCTCTTGTTTGTTTATGTATTCTTTCGTTCTTTTTCTTCCCCTCTTTTTTCTTTTTTTCCCCTCCCATTTACAGAAAGAAAAAACTGTAGAAGAGAAAATACAACCAAGGAGAACACAGGGCTCGTCCGGGACTTGAACCCTGGACCTTTCAAACCCTAAGCCAGAATCATACTCCTAGCACAACAAGCCATGTTGGGTGATTAACATCTACAAGTAGAAACCATCTTGTGTCAGATGCAAGGTATGCAAGCATGCATTTTCTATTCTGTCGTTCTTTTTCTTCAGCTCCGTTCTCTCGTTTCTTATTTTTCATTCTTTTTCTTCACCTCCCTTTTCTCATTTTCCTATTCTCTCGTTCTTGTTCTTCACCTTTTTCTTGATTTTCCATTCCTCATTTATTTCCTCCACTTCCTTTTTCTCCATTTCCTATTGTCTAATTTTTTCAATTTAATATTACTAATATTTTTTCGTCAAGAAAAAGAACAAGGAGGTGAAGAAAATGAACGAGAGAATAGAAAATGGAGAAAAAGCAGGTGAAGAAAATGAACGAGAGAATAGAAAATGGTGAAAAAAGAAGGTGAGGAAAATGAACGAGAGAATAGAAAATGGAACAAAAGGAGGTGAAGAAAATGAACGAGAGAATTGAAAAATTAGGAAAAAAAGGTGTTCTATCAATATTTTTCTACACTGTTACGTAGTAGACTACATTCAGCAGTTGTAACCACAATCAAAGAGAACAAAGGACCTGCTGAGGATTCTAAACTGGGACCTCTCGCACCCAAAGTGAGAGTCTTGCTCCTAGACCAACAAGCCTACCTTCAAAAGTTGGATAAATGGCTAGAAACCAATTTGTGTCAGAAGCAATGTATTTACATAAAATATGACATATTGAGACAATGTAAAAAAAAAACAGACTACATTCAGTAGGTGAAACTACAATCCAAGAGAACAAGGGGTTCATCCAGGATTTGAAACTGGGATCTATCGCACCTAACCAGGAACCAGACCAACGAGTCATGTTTGGGAACTAACTTGGAAAAGAAGCAAGAATGTTTGAGAAGACCAATTACATTCAGTAGTCATGGACCAATGGAACAGAATGAGGACGACATGCTGGATTTGAACCCAAACACCTCGCACTCAACACTAGAATCATACTCGCAGAACAAGAAGCCATGTTGGGCAGCTATCATTTAAGGCTAGACAAACTTGTGATCGAAACTTACCTAAAATATGAGATTTAGTTTGAAAACACAACTGACATCTGTGCAGGAGTTTGACCAACAACCCAATAGAAGAAAGTGCTCATCCGAGATTTGAGGAACCCTTTAAGCTGTAGCAAAAATCCTACCTCCTATGCTTCAACCAATGAGCTATGTTGAGCAGTTAAACTACACATTAATGCTATTTGTAACTTTTGTTTTGCACCACTATCTAGGTTTGCAACTGCCACTGACATACAACTCATCAGCCTACAGCCTTCAACCAGGCCTCAAAGTTTGAAATCCTTTATTCCTTATACTAGAGTTAGCTAGTTAGCTAGTGAGCTGAGTAAGGGCAAACCTACTCCTACGCAAAAGAAAGATGCCTTATTTGTACTAAAGACAATTGAAGAAAGTGATTGAAGACCCATGAAGAGTGATGAAAAAGTGAGATGACGGACAGTGTGGGTAGAGACAAAAGAAGAGCTGCAGCATCAAGGTGAGCTGGTGCAGAGCTGTGCACCCATGCCACGGTGGTTTGGTGGTGACGGTACAGGGGTCTCCAATAAGGCCTGCTGAAATATTAATCCTTTCCTCTCCTACAGCAGGAATGTGACACACACACACACACACACACACACACACACACACACACACACACACACTTGCATCAACACACATAGTAGCTCCCACTGGCTCCCACACCAAGCCTGCAGAGGGCCCTGAAATATTAATGTACAAAGTAAATTAAAGCTGCAACAAAAAGAGATAGGGGTTTCTCTTTCTCTTCCTGTATATCTGACTGTCTATTCTTTATGACCGGGTGAGGGGGTGGCAGCCAGTGCACGGGAGAGAAAGAGAGGGAGTGGGCGGATGAATAGGGGAAGGAGGAGGTGAGGGAGGTGGGTGGCAGATGAAGAGAGTGCGACACATCTAATGACGGAGGGTGTGGAGGGGTTCTGCACGGCGGCCACAGCTATGGACGCTTCACAACTCTGGCAGATTGGAACAGATGAGAGGAGAAACAGGCAAACAAGATTGAAGGTGTGGAGAAATAACAAAGAAAAGCAAGGGCATGTGTAAAAAAGACGAAAAGTGAAAAAGAAATTGAGTAAGTCTAAATGAGAGCCAGAGTGTGAGAGAGAGTGAGAGACCTTGTTTTGTAAAGGTCTGAGGTCGTGTGTGCCAAGGCAGAGAAAGAGCAGGGATGGTAACAGGCTTGTTTGCATGTGTGTACATCTCCTGTCGGCTTGTTTATGCATGTTGCCTCTCATTTATGCTCTCCTCGCTTGTAATAAAGCTGGATGGCGAGAGGGAGGCAGCGACCTTGCACACTCCCACTGACCCTTGACCCCTTTGACTTTGACTGACAGTTCATCACACTTCGGTGTCTGAGGGAACATGCTCACACACGCACCCACACCACATATCCTGGTCGTATCAAGAAAGACAAAGATGCCGGGGAACAGGAGAATATGCAGGGAGATACACACAAAGCAACGCACACATCTTCTTTCTGTGTCAGCTCTCAGTCTCTCGGGCAGGCACAGACACACACACACACACACACACACACACACACACACACACACACACACACACACACACACACACACGTTTATGTACACTGTCCTATTCACTTGCTTGCATGATATCAGCTCATCAAACAACAAAAGGTGTGTATCTTGAAATGTGCTCACACAGTACAAGGACTCGTCCTAAAAAGCTCCAAATTGCCACCTGATCAAACACTTGCATATAGACATCAATATGTTCCATAAATCTCTCTCTGCCTCATTCTTTCACACACACACTCTCTCTCACACACGTAGGAGCAGCAGGAGCATAGACTTTATCTCCGCCATCAATTTCCGCTTTCTGCATATGGCTGGAGCTGCTTATGCATGTGCCGAGGAGCTGTACTTTATCAAAGGGCCCGTCCTGGGCTTGGGGCCATGCATTATTAAACACAAGCACAGACACACACACACACAGCAGAAGAGGGCTGTTGCAGGCCTATGATGTACAGGATACTCAC
The DNA here is from genome assembly GCF_046128005.1 of Genypterus blacodes. Lineage (NCBI taxonomy): Eukaryota > Metazoa > Chordata > Actinopteri > Ophidiiformes > Ophidiidae > Genypterus > Genypterus blacodes. The sequence continues at coordinate 2,332,600 of NW_027466911.1, read as the reverse complement.
ACAAATGCACACACACACTGCAGTGGATGCACCTTTACCTTAGACCGTGTAGAGGGCATTGAGACCCACCAGAGTTGATAGTCACACAGGGATTCACGTACATATAGTATAAATACTGGCTGTGTCCGAGACAGTAGGAAAGGATCGCATAATTTGGGTTAGCAGTAATATAAATGTTGTGTGGTCAGAATGCACACAGCAAAGTTCAAAAGTAAATCATTTGATTTTTCTGTGATAAAATGATCAATTCCTATTCAGATATAGTGTTGCCAATACTTTACTTCGTCCATTTTATAATATGTTCATTCTGTATTCTACTTTTGCAGGATAATATTATCGTTGTTTCTGATTTATAATTTTCCCTCCCCCCTTTCATTCCTTCCCTTATTTTCGTTCTTTCTCAAGTGTTCAACACAAGTAAGGACTTTTCCTGTTGATACTTGAGTAAAACCTTACTGCTGAAACATCTTCAATAGGACTCCTGAAATAACAATTCTTCTTCCACCACAGAAAAACAGGACAAATATGAACAGTAACAGCTTTGTGGAGGCCAACAGGCACTTTACACAGCGTGCCTGTTGTTGCTAGTTGAATTCCAGACCTTGGATTGACCGAGATATGTCACCTGAAAGCCTCCTATAGCTCAGCATATAGGCAGAGATAAAGGCACATGAACCAACAGCAATACAGACAAGCCGGTAAATACAGACGTTCCCACACACACCAGGCGGTTCACCAGGTAATAAAGCCTGTCACTCTGCAAAAAGTGAGAGTGACAAATTGAGCCCCAAGTCGTCGGCACACTGAGCTTTGGGCTTCTCCCTGCAGTTTCCTTTATGAAATACAAAAGGAAAGAATCGACGCTCACAGCGTGAACGTGTCATGTATGATTTCTGACGTGCATGTTACACATTCATAAATGGAGGGGTGATTGCATAGAACTCTTACATTACACAGATTTCTCCCTTTGGACTCAAACGTCTGATGAATCCTCCGCTAATGACAGAATAATTGCATGAGAATTCTGTCTTCCATTACCGTGTGCTTGCATCAGCCGTTCATTATAGGCTGTTAACACTGTAATATAGTGAGATATGAGCCTCTTTCCTTAACAGGTGTGAGACTCAGCCAATTCAACCAGCTGCTTGGTTGCCCCCTCTCTCACCTCTCTCACCCACTCCATCTGATAGAAACTGGAACACTTACAGCATTAGTGGCAGGAAGTACCACAGGTGTGTGTGTGTGTGTGTGTGTGTGTGTGTGTGTGTGTGTGTGTGTGTGTGTGTGTGTGTGTGTGTGTGTGTGTGTGTGTGTGTGTGTGTGTGCGTGTGTGTGTGTGTGCATGTGTGAGTGTGTGTGAAGGAGACAGAGAGGAGGGTTGCGATAACATACCCAGCCTCACCCAAACACTGACATGCCTAGCAGGTGTGTGAGGAGACTCTTGTGATCTTGGAAACCTTTCAAAGTGTTAGTACACTGATTACAATGTGATTTATTGCCAGAATGGTGGATTTTGATATCTGCTTCAAGCAAAGATTGCTTTGCACCCAGCATCGCACAGGAAACATTAATTCACTTTCATAAGAGTTACAACAAAATATCATACAAGTTGCTCATAGTGATCATATATCATGAATATCACATTTTGTTTTTACAGGTGGATCTGCACCTCAGAAGAACCTTTCACACCACAGGAATTTAGGAACCATATTCTCCAAACTGCAGTTGTTGCTTGTTTTTATAATTCTGTGAACGTTTCAAGGCCTTGAGGTTTCAGAGAAAGATATGGAAAACTGCACTCATCTGTGGCGTGATGAGGAAGTGCAGGTCCTTCTCTGTCTGTGAGGAAGAGGACATCAGGATACTCTGAGGCATCCGTTCAAAAATAGAAATAGAGTGTTTCGAAAGATGTCATCATCGCAGTGATCGAAGGGGCTGGGATGAGCGGGGACATCATCACTGCTCTACCCAGGTAAGAAGCTACGTCGTTCCTTATTTAGCTCTGATATATCGTCCAAAAGCTGCTGTGCTGTGATAAGAAAGTAAAGTGCAATATCTACAGCTGTGCGTTCATTTGTCTGTGTTTGATAGTAATTGATATTCTACAAGGAAGAGGAAGCAACAAGAGAAAATAATCTTTAACTTTCCTAACAGAAGTTTAATAAATCTCAAATGTTTGTATTGTTGTTGATTATTGTTATTATTATTCAGTCTACAGAGAAGAAAAGTCAAAGTGAGTCATTTCTCTACATGTGTTCCTGGCGTACAAACACATTTTTTCTTTGACCTGCAGAAATGACAGCTGCCCCCCTCCTGTCACAGCTGCATTGTTTCTGTACCCAATATTTTAAAGAAGTGGCTTACATTAATATTTAGGGCGCGGAACCTTAACAGGAAGTGTCAGGTATACCGATGAGCTCATATTGTCGACAAAACACCTTTGATCTCAGCAGCACAGACGGCGGCAGAGGCGGTGGCGTGGAGCTGCACACCACTTTGTATCGGTCACCGAGGGGGGGGTGGAGTTCAGCGAGGGCAGAGGACGACCGCCGCCGCGTTCTCCAGCTGAGGCACCCTGCATGTCTGTCACGCCTCTGACCGCCGCCGAGCCCGTCGCCTTTTGCAAATGAGGCGCAGGGATGCGATGGAGAAAATGTGCGAGCTGCGACGGGATAGAGTGCGAGAGAAAGGGGAATGAGGAGATGGAGCAGCACACACCGCCCTGCGAGCGGCGTCATGTATATTCAGGAAGTGAGCCGGCCACACGGGCCCTCGAATCGGCGTCATGTTCAAGAATGACTTGTAGACATTTTGTTGTGCCCCAACAAAACAGCGACGCTTGCGAGGATATGTAGGCAGGTTGCGACCCTTCTATAAGTTCAGCGTCCTCTCCTGCAAAGTCAAAGAGAAGAGACACTAAGGCGTTGATAGAATCACTTGCGTTCCTTATCACAGCTTCATCTTGTGTTTTGGTGATGAGGCAGGTTTATGGAGTTCACAGTGGGTGTTAGATTTGGCATTCAGTCTTGTTTGTAGCTGTGGGGTTGAGGGCTGGACCGCTGCGGCGCGTCTGTGACCTGTGAGATCATGAAATATGTTTGACGGGCTTCTGAGAGTTCCGCCGCGCGAGGCCCAGCACGGCGTGCAATTTGCCAGCCCCCGGCGCGCTCGCGCTCGTCTCTTTCTGGGGCGATGCTGGCTGACTTCCCTCTCTGGATCGCCTGCCAAAAATTTCCCCACCAGCTCCCTTTTAGCTTCTAAATAATCCGAGCAGATGGGATACGTCCCAGAATGCTCACGCTGCGCTGAATTAAAAACACACAAACACACACACACAGAGCCACAAAAAACACATGTTGATAACGTTGTCGTGCTTGAACTGATGATTGTTTCCGAGGTGTCGCTCAGCAGTCGCAGCGCACCAACGACAAGCCGGGAGAGCGTTCCAGCACGTTCTGTCCGCCTCATTGCACCAGCGCCCAGCCGCAACATGCTTGCTTACCCCCAACAAAATGAAAAATCAATACATGTCTCCCATCTCGCCCATCTTTTGCAGGACAATTGACCCTGACACCATGATCTCTCAGTGTGAGTGATATCATTTCCACTAGGTTGGATAAGAGGTAGCACACACATTTTTTCAATAGGGAAGCACGTCTAAAAAAAAAAAACGCCTGTCAAATTGTCCAAATGCAGGATATCAAACAAATAAATCACTGCGGCAAGTTTAGACAAGAATCTACGCTTTGGTTTTTGTCTGTTCCAAAAAGTGCAAACATTTAAGTGGAAGAGTTTTTAATGAGCCAAGGCTTGTGGTTCTATTTAAACACATGCTGATTTATATTTCAGTGGAGGAGGAAGACGGCTACTTAAGAGATGTTTGTCAGAATTCCTGTTGAAATGCTTATCACGTGTATTTGTGTGTTTCAGGCTGGAAAATTCCAACCGTTGAAATGCTTCAAAACAGCAGCAGCAAAGGAAAGCAACACATTGTCACCTGGTAGACGCTTGTGGCTGCTTTTCTATTACACCTTGCATGAAAAACCACAACACCCTGAAAGAGAGAATAACTTTATGGACTTTATCTCAACGTGTCCCATCTGTATGGAGATATGCGAGGTTCCGTTTTAGATCCAATTAAAAATGCAAGAAAGACCAGGCCAGGAATGCATCTCCACCACCCGGCAACATGCTGTACTTTAAATGGATCACATACCTGGATACAGATCACGGTTTAATGCAAGGTGTAAATGCATTTCTCCTATTTTCCCAACATGCCATAACTCAGAGGCAGGGACACAGACTTCCTGCTGAGGTGTCTGGCTCTGAGCTTTCTGTTTTAATGTATTAAAATACACTCTGTCAGCACATTTCAGAAATTATGGGCTAGATTAAACAGCAACTTTGACCCACCTGTCAGAAGATACAAGCTTTTTTGCTGAGAGAGATTAATGCTTTGCTCTAACATTTTCTCCTGAACCCCCCAGAATGTTAATCAGAGCCCAGGAGCAGAAGTAGGGAGATTGGTCATTAGGTGAGGTGGAACACATTGATTTTTAATTTTGACATGCAAATTTGTTTGCCACCCTATTTGTACAGTAAGCTGACCCGCTTGTGTTCTTCTCAGCACTTCTCAGCATCGCGCCGCACTTTGTTTGAAAGTGAGTGATTAGTTTACTTTGCTGGCAAGTTGTAGTGAGAGTAGTTGTGCTTTTCTTCACAAAGAGGTTTTCAGTGGTGCAGCATTAAATACGTTCAAAGGTTTCATTTCTAATTTTAGAAAGTTTAGTTTGTTTTGTTTTTGTATCCTCAGTTTCCTGTTAACTTGATGACACTTCGCAGTTTCTCTGACCAAAAAATGAAAGGATCTGTAGGGATGATTCATTTAATAGTTTTCCTTCTCTAAGCTCTTTCTTCTGAGTGAGGAAAGCCCCTTTTTCATCTCATATTAAGCATTTACAGCATTTATTCATATCTCATTTAAAATACAAGCTCAAGTCTTGCTTTCATCTTTAAGCTTACGTAAATGGCTGGAAAATGTCCTGACATCCCCGAGTGTTGTCAGTCAGTAACGACTCAGTCAAGACAGCAGACCAATTCACAAGATTGTTACTCGCTTTTACAACTTCCCGAAACAAGTGGAGGTCGATCGATGAGGTGGCCGCAGTCCTGACCTCCAATCCCAACCTCCTTAACGGGACTGAGCACCTGGCCTGGAGGCATGCAGGGATCAGGCCCCTCAGGAGAAGCAAGGGTGAGAGGAATAAGCAGGAGGGCACGGGGAAGGAAACACACGACGGTAGCAGGATGGATGAGGATGAGGACGAGGACGAGAATGGGTTGTACCCGAGGCTCAGCTCCAATTCATCCGCTCACCTTTCCTCACTCGCCCGACAACAATCCTCTCCTGTCTTTATAGAACTCCTGCCATATGTAACTTCCATCTTTTCACGTTTCTTTCAGCACAAACCTTCCATCTTCATCTGCTTGGCTGACCTGTGTAACTCCCCCTGTTGAAGGATTTGTTGTCAGGCGGATGAGATCACTGTTTTTTTTGCTGGGGTTCTGACATAATTTTTCATTTACGTTGGCTTACACCGTTTTGTACATATCGCTCCTCTGCAAGGTTTCCTCTCTCTGGCTCTTTTCCACCACCGGGCTGAATCTCACCAAGTCGGCTTCCATTTCCACTACTGAGCTGAAGCCAGTTGAGACACCTGTCTGTCTGTGTGGCTCAGATAGGATCCACTGACAGCTGGAAGACCCCATAAATTCCTGGCTTGCCACATTGCACTCGCTGTGACTTCCACTCTGATCATTTCTTGGATTGTGTGTTCTAGTCATCATCAGGGAGGCGGATGACTCGCAAAACCTGCACTTTGTCAAGGCGTGTCACAAAATTAGCTCAGCACGGAAGAGCGCCCGTGGCACTGTCAAGCAGAATTAGAAAAAATTAAGACATCCATCCCTGAGACATCCAGTAAGAAGACAGAGAGGGTGACAGGCACCGGTAGATTGACATATTTGCCACATATTCATTTGAGCGTGTTCATGGGAGCACAAGCGGTGTCAGTGACAGCACTTTCTCACCTCAGTGACAGTGAAGAAGGTGCTGTGATCAGTGCAGTGGAAGGCGCAGCATGGCGGAGTTGGATTAGCTATGATAATATGATGACAGTAATTGAGCTTGTCATAATTGCTCAATCACTGAGCCTATCCCCAGGGTCCGAGAGGCAACTGTTGGCGCTGTACAAGCCTTCATTACAGGGGTGTGATATCAGGATAATTCACTTAGTGTAGTCGACGGCCCGCACTGATCATTCCACCCTGCCGAAAATGAGACGGCTGAAGAATGAGGGCGTGAGGTTCACATAAATGTAGAATGCAATAAAGGCAGCGTGCGTTCATATTCACATTGTAGGTTTATCCGTCTAAATGCTTGTCAAATACTGAGCAGAGTCGACCCGGACGCTCTGGCGTACCAATAAAGTCCACTTATAAGGGCTGCGAGGGATTTTCTCTGTGTTGATTGACCTGATAACAACCAGGAGGCCATAAACAAGCTCTTACTGTCCCCTATAGACATGGACGCGGGAGGAGACGGAGGGGGGGCGGGGGAGAAATATTGGGACGGAGAGGTGGCGACGACAAGACCACCTCACGGCGGAATTTACTATCAGATTTCCTCCATGAGAATCTGGACCAAAAAACCCCCTCGCCACGAACGAGAGGACGGAGAGAGAAAAAAAGGGAAATTGGAAAAAACAGCTGAGGGTGTAAATAATTCATGCAGACAATATGACTTTTTTATGTAAATTCGGTGCATTAACCCTCTATTATAATGATGGACGACAGATACGGGTGATGTTTCCTTGGTAAGAGCTAATGGATGACCATCATAAATTCACTGCACATTTTATTGTGTTGCCGGGAAAATTGTGCCTGCAGGCAACGTTGTTTACTTTTATGTCAGGGAGGAGGAGAAAAATCCCGCCGTCTTCAAAAGGAGAGAGAGGAAAAGAGAATGGGGAGTAAAAATAATGGGGCCCACACAGAGCGCCTTGTTCCATACCTTCTGCCATGTTTAGAGCGAGCAAATTCCCCCAACTGACTCGGTGTGTGTTCTCCGTCCTGCCTATCCCTCTGCCTCCTCTTCTTCCTCCCCTCCAGCGCCGTCTTCCTCAGAGAACAGCGGGGTCTGGACGCATTAGCGGCGCCGCACTCCTCCACATCCCTCCGATTACTGACGACTCCGACTCACCACTGCTGTTAGACTGGAAATTCAGGGAGGTAAGGGGACGTCATTTTTCACCGCTGTCGTCTGTGAGCAACATGAGACTTGATGTGTGGAATGAGGGACGAGTTGCAGATGAGGCCGGGTTTCATTTTGAAACAAGTTCCGATTTCCTGGAAGGAGAGCGGCGTGGGCCATCCGATCTGAAAGCATGGCTGAGCTGCTTAAACTCAGCGACTCTCCGAGGTGTATCAAGTTGTTAAACACTTGACTTTGAAGCAAATAAGCAAGCGGCTAACAGACTTAGCCTTGCCACTTCACTAGTTCACTATTGATGAAAGGATGAGGGCTGCCCGGGCCTGACGAGCGCCCGGTTAACCCGTCTATCATCCCCCTCTGTGCCCCCTGGCCTGCCCCCGGGCCATACCCATACCTCCATCCTTCCCTCCCTCCCTCTCTGTGTTTCTCACTCTCTCTTTCTCTCTCTCTCTCTCTCTCGTCTCCCTCCCGTCCCTCCTCCCACCTCCTCTCTGATTTATCTTGTAATATCGGCTCCCTAATTAACAGCAGAAGAGTGCGTCTCATGAGTCGTGTTTGGGGGGATTTGAGCGTACGAACCCCCCAACCACCCGATGCTGCTCTGTTTTTTAGTCTGTTGGATTGAATAGACTCGCTTGGAGCAAATGATTAACAACCAAAGGGAAAAGATAACACACTTTGACTGGATATGTACATTCACACATGTTTTAGACAAGAGATATTTGACAGAAAGAATGTTGCCTGTTTGAAAGGCTCTATTGGTACTGTATTCTTCAAAGCTGTTGGTTTTACCGTATTTCACATATGAAATGGGGATTGGAATTTTTTTAAATGTCTGCAAACAATCTGTAAACACATGGAACGCACACACACATGCATACACTTATATATATACACAGACACTAGAAGAGTAGCAGATGGTGGGAGCCAGCTGTTTCATACCAAGCTGGCATTGGGCACACGTTACACACACACACACACACACACACACACACACACACGTGCACACATCTGGGACCCCGGCTTACCAGGCACCCAGCTGGATCTTCATGGGGTCACTCTCTCACCTCCCCTAAGGACACCCGTTCACAGCAAGTCCACCCCAGCCTCCCTGGCACCCTGGCACGGGTCACACACCTGCATCACACACCAAAACATCCAACTACGGCTTACTTGCCAGCAGCTGTGGTGGAACGCTGCCTTCCTACTACACACACTCACACACACTCACACATACACACCGTTGAGGTAAATGGGCCAACTAAGTGGTTAAAGCACGAGTCATATGTGTTGCCCTGGATAAGGGCGCCTGCTAAACACATGATGATAATTACCCACCCAGCTGCCTGGTTCTATGTGCCATAATAGGTCCCGCCTCAGCGTCGGGTCCTCCGAGACTTTCCCCCACCCGCACATTGCTAATTTCTCAATTTGTCCGCCACATTTCCTTTCTCGTTTTACCGTGCTTAACCTTTTCCGTCGACTAATGTACACCTTCCCTGCCTCTTTTGTCAAATCTGGGCCAAAGTGATGCTTCCTAATGATTCACTTACTGTACGAACAGAAGCGTGGTGTGGATTCAAACTAGTCCCCGCCATCAAATGAGCAAACAAAAAAAGGCACCGCGTCTCACAGGGGATTTGATTAATAATAAGATGTATATAAGGAGTTGACAAAGTGAATGAATAATATGTTTTGTTCAAATGGCAAAGCAGCCTCGCAAGGTATTTAGTAGATTTTTGTTTGTGCTCAGAAGTTCCATCCTGTGCCTGTGGCGCTGCAGACTCTTTGTGCAGTGTAGGACCACTTTGGAGAGCCCAGCGTGCGTCTGGGGAGCTCTTCTCCATTGCATTGCTGGAGGAAAACCAAAGCTTGGCGTCGTTTCTCCTCTCTAGTTTGCGGGCACTTGGAGGGTGTTTATCTAGAAAAGAATAACAACTTGTTTTATTCATGTTGGGGAAGACACCCTGCCCTCCCGAGAGAAGGGGTTGATGGGTATTAGCGGAAGAGGGAGAGTCACTTTTTATTATGTGCATGTGCAGCCCTGATGTTCGGCGTGAACCCTGGACTCCCTCTGGCATTGTGTTTGCTGGCGGTGGACTCTTCTTCTTTTCAGTCGGCAACATAGCGGTTAATTACTACCATCTCAATCTGAAAAGTGCTAGAATATTTGCTTTTCCTGCATTTGGAAGCAAAATATATTTCTATTTCCTTTATTATTTACATAAAGTCAAAAAAAAAAACACAGATTTGAGAGTTTGAGTTTTTTGTTTATATTTGCTGCTTTTGACAAATCTGAAGCAATATCTATTCAGCTAAATTCCTGTTATTATTGTCAAAGCTGTTCCTGCTGTACGCTCACACAGCACACACACAGCCCAGTCTAACCCATATCACTCATTAATGCCCGTTCTTTTTTTTGTCTTGGAGCTCCTGTAGAACTCTGACATGTTCTCCTTGTTATGGCCTCATGTTGTGTCTTCCATAGTGAAAATCACACCTGAACCTGCTCCATCTTCTCATGTTGGGATCTGGTGGGCAGCGCTGCTTTGTGTCAAACTCAGTGAGAGAGAACTGTGTGTGCGAGTGTGTGTGAAACATGACACGTTTGACATTTTAAAGCAGCGATCCGAGGCCGACGGGCTGTATTCATGTAAAGGCTCCCCGCTCAGCGCCGGTGGTATTTAATCCACGGCAATTAAAATATTAATCATCTTACTATTAATTAAGCCGGTTAAGTGCTAGTTGTGGTTTTATTAGTGCCACCATTTGGTGGTCTAAGTGACAACCCTAATGGGGCCACTCTGAGGAAAAGACAGTAATTGGGTTTGGCAATTCCACTTCCACCACCGACCACTCTCTCACCCGCCCTCTCGCCCATCTATAATTTATCTAATTACTGATATTGTGGCATGAGTCACTCTCAATTTAGGAGACAAACATGATTATTTAATAATAATAATGCTCCCAAACATATGCAATGTCTCCTGCTCTGCTTCACTTCCCTCAATTTTTAATGAGTTGTTAACACAATGAGCAAAAGAGACCTCAAACAGCACAACAAAAGAAGTCCATCAGTGACCTTTAGCCGCTAAATACCAAGAGGAGAATTACAATAATACTAGCCATAAAATATAGAAACATCTGACTGTGTGTGTGTGTGTGTGTGTGTGTGTGTGTGTGTGTGTGTGTGTGTGAGAGAGAGTGTGTTTGACTATGTGCTTTATTGATAAATGGAAGCCGGAATAGGAAAGCTTTGCTAACCTTTCATGAGAGGACTTCAAGATTCAGAAATGCAGAAAAAAAAACGGGGATGTGTGTGTGTGTGTGTGTGTGTGTGTGTGTGTGTGTGTGTGTGTGTGTGTGTGTGTGTGTGTGTGTGTGCGCGTGTGTGTGTGGAGGGGGGGATCTGAATACTATCCACACACCATAATGATCTCAATAATAACCCTGACAACACTCATGGACATAAAAATAGTGTGTGTTATGGTGATATGAGTGCACGGACGTGCGTACGAGTGTGTAAGTGTGTAAGTGTGTGTGGTTGGCTTGGATTATGTGGAGCAGTAAAACACAGAGAAACTCAGTGAATATGCTGGAGGTAAATGAAGTCCCACGAGGGTAATATTCACCTCCTGATAATAATTCTGCCACTGTCAAAAGCCGGCTAGCTTTGCTGTAAGTCTGTGTGCGCGCGTGTGTGTGTGTGTGTGTGTGTGTGTGTGTGGTGTGTGTGTGTGTGTGTGTGTGTGTGTGAGTGTGTGTGTGTGTGTGCCTGTGTGTCTAAAACTAGCACAGATGCTCTCCCTCTCCCTCTCTCTCTCTCTTTCTCTCTCTCTCTCTTTCTCGCCACGTTGCATTGTGGGCTGACTCTGGCTCCCCTTGTTCTTTCTCTCCGGGCCGACGCTCCACAACCCAGAACTCAGCCTCAGCCTCAGCAGTCGGGCCGAGGCGAGAGGGAAGGAAGTAGTTCATCCATTCATCCAGTGTGTGTCAACCACAAGTTGACGAGGAGGACGAGCGAGGAAGCAAAGCGATGTCTATTTCTGTCTCGGATGAGTGGGAATGGTCAGGGAGGGGAGAGCACAGACTGCCCACTGAGACACACACTGGGTGTCTTTGTGGAGCTCCAGGGCTGTTGGGAGCAGTGATCGGAAGGATGGATCTGTTGCACGCGTGAATGTGTGTGTGTGTGTGTCCTCAACACCCAAACGCAATGAATGACACTCATTAGCCCCGTGTTAGCCTTCCTGGCTGCGATGCCCTGCAGCAACGAGGTCACATGCAAGGTCACGGCTTGATTACATGGTAACACACTCGGTGACATCGGTGTGTAAGTAACACGTACTGTAACAAATCTGTGCCGCACAGTTTTAACCCCATCGCGTCTCACTCTAATGGCTGCTTTGGGACGACGTATTTGTGCGACTCTCAGCGTGTGTTGCCCTCATTATTGAGGCACAACACAAACTTATTATCGCAGGTTCTCATAGAAGAAGCGTGTTCCCTTTAATGGGCCGGTGGTCACTGGGTTTCATACTTTGAGACAAAGACTAGAAAATTAGAAACAGGGCCGGTTTCATTTCATTTAGTCAACAAACCAAAATTTTGTGTTGGTTTGTCAATATTCAGTTCAATACTAAAGCTGCACACAACTATGAAACGATCATGCTCCTCAGAGGATGAACCCCCTCTACAGCACCACCCACAGGACACATTTCTCCCTTCTGATTCACTACCAATGAGGCTCTTTGTTGATCCGCTCGACGTGCACAGGTCAAGTCAAGGTGACGGTGTAACCTTAGGACGACTTACAGAGAAACATGTTCACAAAAACAAAACATCTATTCTTGGAAATGAAATCCTGATCGCATCGCTGACCTGAGAGGAACTTAACACACTTATGATTTATGATTTAATTAGATTTGCCAACACAACAAACACCAGCTGATAATCTTGGGTGGGGCACTTTTCCCATATGATCGCAAGTCGTCCAACCGGCTCTATGCTGTAGGGTCATGGGTGTGTGTGTGTGTGTATAATTATGTTATGTGTACATGTGTTTGCCTGTGTGAAAGACGGGATGAAAGAAGATGTGCGATTGCTTATGTGTCATACATTTCTTAGCCTCTGTTTGTGCGCACGTCTATGTGTGTGTGTGTGTGTGTGTGTGTAGCCCTCTACATCAGACTGTCGGCGGGAACAGAGGCGAGGTTCTCTTCCTGAAATTAGTCTCTGTGGGAAGACGAGGATACAGCGTGGAGGCCTTCTCTCTCCTCGCCACTTGGCCCAGCCCACAGCTGCCCGGCCACTGTCACACTGAGAAGCACGTGTCATTGAGAGGAGACATTAATTGCCTCGGTGCTGCGGCAGGACGTTCGCTCGTTGTGCTCAGGTGCAACTTTTGCCGCTGCCTTGCAAATGAGATGCAGAGTGTTGGCCACCAGCACCTCCTTCCCAGGGATAATTGACCCTAGGGATCCGCCTTTGCAGTCCACCCACCCTCCTTCTTTCCTTGCTCTCCTCCTCCACTTCTTCACCTCCTCCTCCTCCTCTGCCTCCAAGACAGTGCAGGATGCCGTCTGATTGGTTGGCAGTCAGCAGGATGGGGTTGGCCCTTTGACCCCGCGAGCCTCCCCTTCCCTTCTCTGACGCCTCTCCCCTTTCCTCCGTCTGTCTCCGGCTCCTTCACAAGGGCGTCCGCCAGGCGAAGCAGCCAGCCAGGAGAGGCGAGGAGAACAGGGGGACGGCTTGACAAGGCTACTGCCAGGACCATAACCGCAACTCTCCAACTACGCATCCATCTCTTACACACAAGCACACACACACACACACACACATACGCTCCACACACCCGCTGCTTAGTCATGTTGTTTTTGTTGTCGCAGCTCCAAGTTTTAATGAGGTGAGACTCCTTGTATATCTCTGTGTTCCTGGCTGGGCTTCAGCAGGCTGTGCTGTTTATTTACAGCATCCAACTCTAATCAACCCAATCACAGGCAGATACACCTGTATACCTGCGTACATTCCTCCCCACGACACCTTTATACGCATTATATTTTGTTTAATGTGCTGTTTCTTCTCTTCCGTCTCTATCTGTCCCTCTTTGTTGTTTGCACTGCCCCCCCCCCCCCCACCCCCCCATTTATTCTCCTCCTGCCTCCTCCGCTTTACCTTTGAGACCACAGTAACACCAGTTAGCACAAGTACATGCCTGGTAAGCCATTTGCAAGGAGCCCGCGGCTCCAAGTCGCAGCCCCCCTGAGCATAATGTGCAAGGTGTGGCACCGAATGACACTGTTAATCTTGAAGGATTGCTTTCTCATGGAGCAATTTGTCACAGGAAAAGTCTATACTGTTTGTTTAGGTGCTCTGTTTACATCCTATACGTGCGTTTCTTTGCTGATTTGCTTGTGCACGCGTGGATGTTAAAATGTTGCATTACTGATCTCGGGTAATTCAATTGTCGGCCATCTGCTCAGATGTTTATCTTCATTTTTTTCTATTCACGCCTGCGTTTTTGTCCAATCTCATCTCAGCATGGGCGTAAATGTGCGTGGTGGACCCTCTGTGTTTGTGTTTGTGCGCATGTTTCCTGCGTAGCCTTTAACTCCAGAGGCCCCCTCTTTGCTGGAGAAGCCAGCCTCGGCAGGAGAGGGCTGCGCTCAGTGCGTTTCATGCTTAATTCTGTGTCAATTAGTTGACTGCTACCTTCCCTCCAGCGAAAAAGGCGCAGAGAGAAACACAAGCCCACAGAAATCCTCCAGCTTTGACAGGCACGGTGTTCAATCATTTATCCCAAGGCCCCGGGGCCGCCGAGCACTGTCAACAAACATTCCATTGAAATCATATCAAGCCTCTTCTGTTCTCTCATTCCTGCTCCCTCTCTCTCTCTCTCTCTCTCTCTCTCTCTCTCTCTCTCTCTCTCTGTCCCTCTCACTCTATCCATCTTTCTACCCTTTGCTTCATCTCAATCAGCCTTAACCTACCTTCACTCTCTCTCTTCCTCTTCAACCCCTCACCCTCTGGGGTTTCTCGCTCTCTCTTGCAGGGGGTTTTGCTTCTGTCTCTACGCCTTTGTGCCTCTGCCTCCCTCCCAGGACTTGGCAGCTGAGCGGTAATTTGTTAAGCTGTTCCCTGTTTGCGCAAGTTTCACCCCCAACCTGGCATGTGGTCAAGTTGTGGTCGGAGTCTGGGGATGAGCCACCAGATACGCAGGGATCACAGACAACAGTGTATAATGTGATTTTGAGAATATTTTACAAGAACAGAAAGATGCATCATAAAGCAGCAATATCAATGACTGAATATCAAGCGATACACTATGCATTTGTACACACGGCACCTTTTGACCCATATCTTTTATATGATGTGCACAAACTATAAACTCATGCAGATGCCTTTGCGAGTGCTGTGATTTTTTTTTGATATAAGTTGGAGTTGAAAGGAATCTTTGATCACAGCATGTGGCAGGATTGAAGTTCTGTGATCTAACAAATATTGAATCTGAGCTGAGGTATCACGTACCGGGCCACTCTTCAGTATAATTTCTAAACTTTCATAGTGTGTATCAAAGGAAATGAGTCATTTCTTAACAGTTAAAAGGTAGCGTACATAGATTTCATGTCAATGTTCCATGTAAAAGAAAATAGATACTGAGACGTATATATTTATATATATGTTGGCTGGGTTGCTTCTCCGCACTCTCCCTGTTCTTCACGTTTGTGCCATGAAAAATATGCTGATGTTGGATATGTTGCAGGTAAAGTGGACAGAGGCCAAATCTGAGCTTTTTCTCGGCTTCCTCTGCTCTGGGCTACAAACATTGACGCACAGCAAGAGATGGGAAGAGAAAAAAAAAAAAAGACAGGAATCCTCCACTCCCTTCCCTCCCTTGAGCATTTATCCCCGAAGTAACTCAACTCACCTGGGTATCACCGCGTTGGAGAGTGATAAATAAATGTATTGAGTTAATTATTAAATACAGCCTAAACGAAGGTATACGCTATTCCCTGTAGGGCAGGTGGTTTCGCAAGCCTGATTTGTGTTTGTCTGCCTCGCCTGTGGTCAGGAGAGGCAGCGCATGTCTTCATTCTGTCATTTTTGACAACCCACAATATTTCTCCTTTCTGGGAGACAACAGAAGTGAGGAAAACTATTCACGAGTCACAAACAGAGAAGTGTGCAAAGAGAAAAGTAAAAGAATGTCTTCAACAAAATTTACAAATTAACATAAAATATGACAATACAAAAAAAAAACAAGGATTGATTTAGACTCAGTGCAACATGAGCTACTCACATCAGAACCACAGGACATTGTTGTAACCCTAGAGAAAGTTTATCCATCCGGTGAATTACCAAACAAAATGTGTATTTCTTCTTTGCTAATGCGTGTGAACTAGCCTGAACCCCCCCTCTGAGTACTAAGGTTTACCTCCCAAAGCAGAATGCCTTTGAATTGACAACGAGAAGAAAACAACAGGGCCCTCATATCAGTCCCTGGACAAAGCCAAATTAATATTTAAAGATCATTACCAAAGCCCTCAAGTAAAAAACACAGAGACTAGGTAATTAATTGATTGAGCCGGGTGGTCCTTAGAGAGATTAGACCGGATGAGTGTTGTTTATCTCTGTTGTTATTGAAGTATATTTGATTGCTTTGAGCAAAGTATTTCCAATTGAATGTAAAGAAGGGGGACACGCTACTGTATATTTGACCTGAAAGGCAAATGCAGCAAGCTCATGTTCACAGGATGAGGTTATCACCTGGGAATTAAACGTCCCTTGAGCTTCATCCTAGTTAGTATATAATGTAGATTTGCATTGCTAGTTATCTATTGTACTACACAGTTTATATTGGATAAGTGGACTCTGCAAACCTGTTTTCACAAGCTCATGTAACAAGTGGATAGATTTCCACTGTTGATAGTAGCAGATGCACTTGGCAACACAATGGGTTGTGTTCTACATCATTTGGCCCACTTGCTGTATCAACTGTTGGATGCGAAAAGAGTGTCAACACTGTGCTAATTGTTGTGCAGCGTTGTGATTTATCACAGACGCAAGCCAAGAGAGAACAGAGGATGATTCTGCATTTGGCAGACTGTCCCTATTCCCAGCAGTGTGCCAATGGTTCTGTTTTCCTGATGGAATGCCTACATTTATGCCTTGGACAGACTCGCTCAATAGCCCGTGGTTAGAGTCTATGGCGATGTCAACATGCCATGTGTGCGCTGATGGAACAGGAATGTCACTGTGTTGTAATCTACTAACACTATCAAATATCCACTGTGCACTAAAGTAGTCAATTATTATCTTTTGCTACAATTCATTCATATTCACTGGTGATGACTATTGATGTTGCAGAGGTTGACACTACTGCCCCTTGTATTATTATGTTATTAATTTTAGATTCATTGTGTTCTTATATAATTGGCTGCTAAAGTTGAGTGGATGTGGGGCTTTCATTAAAAGTCATTTTCTAGTAAATAAAAAGTCAATAATTAGAGGATTCCCTTTGTTCTCTCTGAGTGCCAATGAATGCAGGACATGTTTGGCACCATGCATATCTGCAGGCATAGTTAACACCACATACTGTATATCACTGACCTAAGAAAGGAGAGCAGAGCACAGCAAATGGAGAAACACACAGAAACCTATTAAAACTGTTTTTAGTATGCCCGTCACAGAGATCTGACACTGCCATCTGTATGCAATATTTACTCTTTTTTTGCCCTGTTTCTCTTTTTCATTGCACTTTGTGTTGAGGGCCAATAGTGTAGATCAATACTTTAACTCAAAAACTGAGCAATGTTAATATGCATGGTGGCATTTTTAAGTAAACACATTTTGTCCTTGAATTAAAAAAACATAGTTTGGATTATCACATGGTACACAAAGTACACACCTGGGACACAGGGTGTACGGTGTGGTAACGCTTTTCTTTAAAGACCGCTGATTTATGGCAGTGTAAATGTGAGGGGCATCTTACACAACACCCATAAATAATGTTTTGGGCAGCATATTGGGTAAACTTTTCTCCTTTACCCTAAATGTCCTTGACTTTCAACACATAAAACACTTTTTTTTCCTTTTCCCTCCCTTTTGAAAGAGTCTGGAGAAAGGAGCATTCAAGAATCGCCACGTTTGTCTCAAGTTTTTGGAGATGCCTGTCATGAATGAACATGGTGGTGTGTCTCGGTGCCAGCTGGCAGGGGAAGCCAAACACGTCCCAGAGATGAGCGACGGGCCAGCTGGATGCCCGCCGAGAGCTTTAACACACTCTCCACCATTGCTGCAAACTCCATCAGCCCATCCTGTTAACTGACACAACACAGCACTAATTGTGCATTAATCAGTAGGTTTAGTTACCCAATCCCATGAGCCCACGGTGCATTGTTGTGGTTGTGAGTCGGAAGTCTGATAGTTCGATAGTTCGATAGATAGATGGATAGATAGATAGATAGATAGATAGATAGATAGATAGATAGATAGATAGATAGATAGATAGATAGATAGATAGATAGATAGATAGATAGATAGATAGATAGATAGATAGATAGATAGATAGATAGATAGATAGTTTCACTGGGCCCTTAGTCTGCCTTGTCTACATTCTTATGGTTTGATAACGTGAAGATTATAGGTTAGGGGAAAGCTGGAGTGATTTAACACCAACAATAACTCATTTGTGATGATCAGCGTGACAGATGAATGCTGGATTTATGTGTGTGTATAGTTCATATTGCGGTTGTTACTCTAACTAATTATGACCTTACACGTCTGTTAAGCCACAGTTCAGTTGTGTTTTAGGCATTGCACAAACACTACTGAGTGATTTACTGAGTGAAGTGGTAGAGTGAGCTTGATAAAATGACTCTATTGTGATGTGTGCTAAGGGAGTGCAAGGGAAACATAGAAAGGATTATTTCTTAAAGTAAGCACAGAAGGAAGACACAGGAGCCTGGATACCATGCCGAGAAAGACTTCTATCCCGATTGTATTTACCAAGACCAACCCGGAATGTAGCCGTGACCCTAAAACTCAGTCACTCAGAGCTACGACTGTGAGAAAACACTGACTGCTCATTACGCAACGTTACTGACTGGTTATGTGCTTTGCTCGTTTTTCTGCTTAAGGCGATTATCAATCATCAAGTCATTTATTTCCCACTGGTGCCAAGTTCCTTTTATCAACCGCCAGACTACCTCAGCTGCACAGCGTCACTCACTACAGGTTTGTTGGCTCACTTTGCAAAAATTAGCACTCAATACAAAGTCAAATTCCCATGCCACTGAATATGGCTATTATGAACAAACAGATTAGCAATTTAATCTCATTGAAAGGGACACGGGAGGCTATTTTATCTCATGGTTATTATTTAAATGCAATGACAACCATTTGACAGATTTACTGTATTATCCATCTATTATATTGTCTAAATAAGTGGTTAATGCAAAGGCTTTTGGCTGCTGCATTTGCTAGTAAGTGTTTTAATTAATCATATTGCCGAAATTTTCAAAATGCATGTCAACATAGTAAGAAGGAACACTGAGAGATTGATACAGAAGCAAAACATGCAGAGGCAATAATGGAAGGGCAAGTGTTGGTGGTGACAGGCCATTGGAACGTTTCCAAATTTAGATGGGAATAAAAAAACTCTGCTACTTGAAAAATACGTCCAAACAATGCGTGACTGAAAAGTTCATACATTGGAAGTCAACTAAGTTTCAGGCAGAATTACAGAACCAAATATTCACCCATTCATCTTAAAATCTGTTGCGCTAATGTCAAAGTGAAGATGTAGGGAATTGGGCGATCTGAATCACTTCACACTTTGGGTCATTTTGGTGTCGTGATTTATTCCTCATTAGAATGACGAAGCATTCTGAATAGGCCACACTCTCGCTCTATACTCGCAGCAGATGCAGATTAGACCCGTGAATACTGTAGTACTTACCATAATTTGACATACCGGAATGCAATTTTTCAGCAAAGGAGGTAAAACGTTCATTACAAATCGCCACAACAAAATCCTTAATATCATTCATTAAAGTTGTCCAGGAGAAAATAAACTATTAAACACTTCACGGTTGGACCGCTCTGCCCGCATCGCTGCTCTTTAATCAAATGTAGACACATGCAACATGCAACATGCAACTCTCTCTAACTTTGGGTACATGAATGTCAATAAATGGAAACAGTCTTGAATTTAACCTTTAGTGGAAAGGTTTTCACCCATAAGTCACTCTGGTCTCTTGGGATGTTTGCCATCAAACATGCAGCATGTCTGGCCTCCGTCCTCTAAGGGTCAAAACTGGCCTGTGTCTGTGGTAGTAAAGCACTGAAGTGTATGACTCTGTGTGTGTGTGTGTGTGTGTGTGTGTGTGTCAAAGGGGGAGTTTGAGGGGTGGGAGCATGCAGATGGTTCACAAGCCAACCTTTCAATTAGACCCAGAGTATAAATATCCGTGGCTGATTGGAATGTGGCGGCTGCCGGCACAAAAGGCTCGGCTTGGCTCATCTCCAAGCTCCCGTCGCTCAGTCACTCAGTCTCTCAGTCATGCTGGAAGCCACCCAAGGTTACTTCGTCAATGGACGCAACGACTTCTAACTCCCCGCGTCCGCCTCGACCACCCTCCCTCCCTCCCTCCCTCCCTGCTCTATCTGTTTCCATCCCTCCCCGCTCAATGTCCCGCCAGCTCCATAGCGGACTTTACATTTGAAAGAGGCCTTCAGTTGAACCCAGCTGGAGGTTTGATGTCCCTACTTTCCACCCATATGTCTTGGGCATCAACAGGATTTTGAAATTCCCCTTGCAAATGGCGTTTACTGCCTTCTCAGCTTAAGAAATTCAGTCAAACTGTACAGGATTTTGTATTTACTGGCATATACATTTCCAGCCACAGCAAATGTTTGGGTTCCAGTCCTGCTCCTAATCTCATTTAGCTAATGCTGCAGGTGAACAGTCCGTGGTATTCCGCCCGGGGAGGCCCTGTGTATCCTTCACAGATTATGGGGATGAGCTTCCAGACAACTCATCCGTCCGTCCCAAAGGCCTGTCACCATAAGCTGTCTGAGAAATTATCCACAGTCCCAGACGTGCGGTGGTGAGGGTATGAAATGACAAAGCAGGAAATGTTTTGGGTGGAAGGATACCTTATCAGTCTTGCGGACTGATTTTAAATGTTAGTGCACAGCCTACAAATAGGATTGGAATCATTCCCATTACAAGGTGCTTGTAGGACACTATCAGTTTGTATTTACCGTTTGATTTTATGTTTGGTATTTGAGGCCTTTTATAGGTTCTAGATTCCTGGAAAGTTCGCATCATAAATAATAGATTCTGTTTTGATTCTTAGAAATTAGTTTTTGTGTCTTTGTAATCTCATAACAACAAAGCCATGTCCCACCAATAATATCATATGCTCTTTGTTAAAGAAGCCCACTCTCTTTTATGCCCTCACCCCTCCACTGGGCAGCCCCCCCCCCCTCTCTCTCCCTGTAACCCACCTACCCAAGCTGTGTCAGGGAAGCCCCCCCCCCGTCTCTTATCCATCCCCCTCGGAATCAGGAGAGATTAAAAAATTAGGGGATTAAGTTCCCCTCCTAACCCCGTAATCCAAAAAAACAATGCTTTCTAACGTGAAGCGAGAGCTCCCGGGGCGCTGATAAGTCGGTCGTGTCTGTTATTCCTTATGGAAGGGTTCCCTCGGAAAAGACGCACTCTCTCTGTCCCAACCCCCTTTTCTTTACGATCCACAGGGCCGTAATGAGGCAACATGGGAGATGGGGCCTAATATCTGCTAATAGGGTCAATGGAATAAACTGTTTTATAGGGGTCGCTGTTGGCACAAGGACGAAGGGGGTGCTAAACGCTCCTCTCCTCCGGTGCCAGCTGTAACTATGACTTTTTTTTTACAACAACAATACAGTGTCAGGCAGTAATAATGATTCCGATAACGCCGAGAAAGCCCCGGTGATGTAAGACGCGGGCAGGCTACTGAATTAGGGCCCTGTTTTAAATATGTCAAAGCCGAGGCTGAGGCTGGAGCTATAGCTGGCCACGGGATGCACTCCCTTAATTTCATCGCTCTGTCAGCTTTTATTAAAACCCATTCGTCACAAAGAGGGACGGAGAAAACGAGAAGGGGGGGGGGGGAGTATAGCGAGGCTGGGTGTGGTGGGGGTGGGGGTGGGGGGTGGTGGTGGGGCTGGGCACAGATGGAGAGCGAGACAGGGGTACAGGAGAGAGAGCGAGAGAGAGAGAGAGAGAGAACTATAAAGAGGGAGACGGGGAGATATAGAGACAAAGAGGGGTGACTTTCCGGAGGTTCGAGATGACAGAAATTGTTGTTAGGGGGGGTGAAGTGGGGTGGGGCAACTGTTGTGTATGGTGATAGTAATGGTGGTGGGGCGGGGCGGGGGGTACGTTGCCATCACCTTGGGGAGTGGATCTTATAGGTGGAAGACAGAGGTGGTGAGGAGGAGAGAGAGAGAGAGAGAGAGAGAGAGAGGGAGGGTCCGAGGGGCTCAGCGGGGGTGATTAATGATGAATCTGGGGGTGTACTGGACCAGTGGGACCCCCCTCCACCCCCCCCACACACACACATCTCCATCTCTATCCCCATTCTGCTCATCCACCTCCACCAATCCCCTTCCCCCTTCCCCAATCCTCAACTCTCACCACCCCACCTTCATGCCCATTTGTATCTGTCTTGGGATGGGGGGCGGCAGCCATCAAGGAAGGGCCCAGTGATTTGCCACCCCCCCCCCCCCCCCCTCCCCACCTCCAAATGGAAGGAGGAGAAACATGTCCAGAAATGTGTCACTCCCCCCACCTCCCCAAAAAAAAATCTTTCTTTTGGATGGGCCGCTGTTTATTAATTGCATTGACTTGTGATTAATTATCCTCACACACGTCGTGGAACAACAATAGGAATTCCTTCAGATTGCAACAACAGCTACACACACACACAAATATTGACTCACAAGCTATTCGCCGCAAAATTAACATGTTTTGATGCGTCCCTCCCTTATTTAAATCCTAACAGGATTACGTCCAAACTCCCCGTCTTTCATTTTGAAGGTTTCAGGAAATCATGGACCCTGTTTGTGCTCCGTGTGCATTTATTTGTTTTCGCCAGGGGGACCAGGGCCAGAGTTTCTGCCAGAGAGTTTATATGCTTGCCCCTGTGTATGTGTGTGTGTGGGTGTGTGTGTGTATGTGTGTGTGTGTGTGTGTGTGTGTGTGTGTGAGAGAGAGAGAGAGCAGCCACACTTTTCCTTACTCTGTCAAATAGCTTTAACTTGGCGGCGGGGTTCTGAAGTGGCATCAAAGTGGGCCCGCCCGCCACATCTCCGCCCCGTCTCGTCGTCCCTCACTCGCTGTCATCTACCTCTAAGCCCACGCAACCCCACAAGAAGCCTAATCTACCTACAATCAAAAGGACGGTAAATGATTCACGACATCTCCGCGCCTTTGCCACAGCGCCGAAAACATGAAAAATAAAATACAGGAAAGCGCTTTTAGAAACACTTGTACAATGCCTCTTACTTTCTTCTCTCCTCACCCTCTAAGTGAATAGTACATGATGGCACTTGCCGGAGAAGAGGAGGAGGAAGAAGACGAGGAAAAAGAGCGGTAGGAGAAAAAGAGTGAACGAGAGAGAGAGAGAGAGAGAGAGAGAGGGAGGGAATAAAATGAAGTGTGACAACATATGAATTTCAAATTTTCCGAGGAGACATCAAAGTGTGCCATCCGGGGTGTCTCTCCGACAAGGACACTTTCTGATTTTTAATTCTGTCCCCTGATTGTATCGCCAGGGCCCCTAACGAAGAGCAGAGCAGCGCTGCCAGTGAGTGGCATCAGGCGGGGAGAGATAGAGCGGGAGGGAGGAGGGGGAGAAGGAGAAGGAAAGGAGGGACTGGGCAGGGGGGGGTTGGAGGAAAGAGAGAGTGAGCGAGATCAGAGGGGGTTAGAAGAGATAGATAGAGGAGGAGGAGGAAGGAGAGAAGAAAGGAGAGACTCATCCAAACACAGGCGGCGGGGCCCTTTGTTGTCGAAGCGATCATAGCGCTCCTTTCATCAGACAGAGAGATGGAGAGAGGGAAAAAGGGAGAGAGACAGTGAGAGTGAGAGCTTTCCACTCCTTTTTCCGTCGGGGTGACAGGGACACGGGTAGAAGGAGGGCAACTTTTTTGTACCCTTTGCCACATATGAGATCAAGCCTCCTCTTCCAAGGACTTGTGCACACTTACAGAACAAAACGCCTCCAATTGACGAGCGGGCCTGCGTCTGCGCTCACCATCATCCAAACTAACTATTGTTTACACTCGGCTGATCTGATCACCGGTCAACACAAACTGTCGTACGTTGCTAATCGGCGGCTCTGTTTAGCTGCTCCTTTGCTTGGCTGTTCAGGTGGCAGCTCACATCAGTGGCAGTCTAATTGCCTGGGAGGCTCTCAGCAGGGAAGCGGGAGGCCTCTGGCATTCCCTTTCCTGGCAAAGCTCTGTGCCAGTACTGCCGCAGTGCCATCCAGCCCTGCCCAGCCTCAGCCTCAGCGCCGGGGGTCTCATCACCCAGAGGCTCCCCGCCCCCCCATGTAGGGCACTCCCTGCAATGCCCCCTTTGGAAACGGATGGAAAGCCCCAGGATAGCAGCAGAAAGGTTGTAAAGGTCATATCACTGGCATATAGCACTCACACACACACACACTCATAACCACATAAACACATGCAACTCCACTCAACTCAACTTGGAAGACACGTTTAAGCACAGTGACAGTGACTCGACAAAATTCCTTCATCACCTCCAGGATTGTTGACTGCAGCTTTTTGTCTCTCATCCGAGACGGTGTCAAAGTATCAGCTGATTTAGATTAAGCTTTTAGTAGTTAGCTAGATTGCTCTCTAGCTTGCTATCAAATAAGATGTGAGACGCTCTAGCAGCAAACTTAGCATACTAGCTCGCAAGTTGTTAGTTAGCAACTGAGCTGCATCGTGGGCAGGAAAAGAGGCCGCAATACTCACACAACCTTCAAGGGTGTCACACTTCATGGGTGACTGAGACAGTGAGTAAACACAAGGTAACTATTACAGGGGCTAATGTTTATGCTACATGGTGTGGTGGCTGTGGTAGCAACGTCTGTGTCACCCGACAGGATTGCGCATTGGAGCTGAAACATGGGAAGACTTGACAGAACAACTTTTCAATTAAATGAGCAGGAGCGAGCATCAAAACAAACTTTTTAAAAGAGGGAACAAAACCGGTCGGGCCGCGCCGTCAATCAGAGTGCAGATGAGGATAAAGGCTTAAGGGTTAACAGAGCAAGTATGAAACTGAGGGCCGCTTCATTCCCTTAGTCTTAAGTGGAGCTGCAGGCAAACGCAGCAACACACCTGGCTTTTATAGCCGAGCCACAGCCAAGAAGCACAAACCCACTGCGACTTGTCACATTAAACCCACTGCTCTCGACCCACCATGGAAGAGCCACAGACATTTAACAAGCCAACACACACAGATTTCACCTTAAATATGAAGAAAAGTGCAGCCCTGTGTTCTGTGACAGTCTGACAAAGTATTTAGCAACTGATAAATACGTTCAGTAGAAAATGATGTTATATGATATTCAGGTTCCCTCTGTGGGTTGAAGCTGACTCCCGGTGTGGTCTGGTGGGATTCAAACACAGCGAGGAATAATTAGACTTAAACTTTTGGCCAACAGTGAACTCGGGGCTGTTATTGTTAACCGACGGGAGACTTAAGGGAGCGGAGGTCATGCAGACCCATGACTTGCAGACCATGTCACCCGATTGTTAGCCGCACACTCAGGAGGGCCCCTCCTCGGCCGTGGAGAGGGGTGTATGGTGAGGCAGCTGGGAGACGCGGAGCCACAATGGCCCTTTAGGGCGAGACGGCCCTAATCCCTCCCCCCGTCCAGCAGCGACAGTGAAAGGAGACCTGCCAATCATTACGCGGCACCCTCGGGTGCCTGAGATGGGCGTGCTCAGATTTAGGATTTACTGTACCCCCCTTCTTATTAAGACCCCCTGCAACAGATAGAGATACATGTATACATGTGTGTGAATGCACATGCAGACACACATGCTGCTTCTTGTCTGTGTGTGTGTGTGTGTGAGGGTCATAAATTACCTTTAGGTTCACACAATCCATTTATTTTTCATATTTATACAAATGTGTATAAGGATTTCACATCAGACGGAGATTCATTCAGGTTTTTATTGAAATTATTCTCATCATTACACAGTAAAATTACACTTCACATGCGCATACACACAAGGAGGATATTGTCAATTCAAAAAGCTGTCATGTAATTACAGCACATTATGCTTTCAGTGTTAATGATGGAGACAACCGTGCACAAGCAAGGACTGAAGGATACATTTGGATACATTTCCTTGCCCTGTTGTTGCCTTACACACACACACACACACGGTCAAACAGATAAATACGATTCAATGGCAAATGTACCCACACACACACACACCTTCAACACACTCTCGGTAAACACTTATTTAGAGGTGTCAGACACTGTGTGTAATATCCTCTGGCATGGTCGCTCTGTGTGTGTGTGTGTGTGTGTGTGTGTGTGTGTGTGTGTGTGCGTGTATGCGTGCGCGTAAGCGTGCGCCAATGAGCCGTCAGCTGAGCCGAGCTGTGTGCTGTCCGTTGCAGCTGGGTGATGCTGATCAGATCTAACAGAGAGAGCGAGAGAGAGAGAGCGAGAGAGAGAGAGAGAGAGAGAGAGAGAGAACTAAGATCGCCTCTGGCCTCCATTATCTCTTCAGTGTGTGACTGTGTCTGTGCGAGTGTGACAGTGTGAGAAATCTGTTTGTTTGTTTGGATACTGTGTGTACGCAAGTGTGAGTGTGCAAGTGTGTGTGTATGTGTACGTCCGACTGTTTACTTGCTCGCGTGCGTGTTTGTCTGCCTGTGTGTGCGTGCGTGTGTGTGTGTGTGTGTGTGTGTGTGCGTGTGCGTGTGCGTGTGCGTGTGCGTGTGCGTGTGCGTGTGCGTGTGCGTGTGTGTGTGTGTTCATACTTGCTGTTTAATATGCTGAAACTCATATCACTGACTGGAAGATAACTAAGATAACTACTCGGGCACATGAAGATTCTTCTTCTCAGGCCTCAGGAATCAGCCACTAACTTTATTGTTATTAGAGTCGTTCAGCTTCTAGTATTATGGGAAGTGCTGCCGTGATGATTGATCACTATTTGGTATCTAGTGTTTGTTCTATTTGTTGCATTGACATCAGGCATCAGGTTATTTTTGACAAGTTCTTCAGAAATAAAACACCCTTTTCTAAATGAAAAATATATCCCATAATTATCCCATGAGTGACAGTCAATGGGTGCAATTTGGTCTGGATCTGGATAAGGATTTGAATCTGGATCTTCCTAGTGTGTATCTGAGGTGACACTGAATCAGTTACAGACACAAACCTAGAAAAAGATATTTTTGTAGTCGTTCCTCTTTTTGGCCTTGATGCCAAAAACACCGAAACAAAAATAACTAAATGACAAATATGGAAATTTGCCTGCACCACTGGGACAATAACGTTCATTCAGCTAAAGCGGAAACGCAGAATCCAAAGAGGCTCGGGGACGCTGCTAACGGGGCAAACATGGAGCCCCACGTCCTTAACACACTGTCAACACCACCACACACACTCCAGCCACACACCACTGCTTGTGTGTGTGGCAGAAGGAGAGAGAGAGAGAGAGAACGGAGACGAATGACCCTCTAATCACTCAAACAATGGAGCCAAGCTTCATAATGAAAACAGCTGATAAGAAACATTAAACCTTAAAGATACAGTGACCATAAATAAGAAAGCAAACAAGATATATATCCAAAGCCTAAACGCAAATATATACGACTTCCACATTCTAGACTGGGAAGAAAACGCGCACATGTGTCTGCCTCATCCTTTCTCTTTTTTTTCCTTCTTTTTTTATCCGCCAGTTCCCGCAGAGCCCGGGCCCTGCGCTCATAGCACGGTGCGGCAAGTTTTAATGGTAAATCAACAAAGGGCCGACATGAAAGAAAGGCGAGCTTTCCAGTTTGCAGGGTGAAGAATTATTCATCAGCGCTGTAGTGTTGCACTGCAGGCGAAAATCCTGCAGCAGCGCTCCATTTTAATTGCCAGAAAATGACTGTAAATGATACAGATAGACAGGGAAGAAGGGCCCCAAAAAAAAAAACAGGAGAGACGGAGGGAGAGAGGGAGAAAGAGGTGGAGACGGAGGTATAAAGGACGCCCCCGCCACCAAGGGCCGCACACACCACCCCCCCGTCACAAATTGAAGCCGATAAAAAGCTACGTGGCAATCAGAGGAGTGGAGGAGTGCAATCGTGCCCCCCCTGCCTCCCTAGCAGCCCAAAAAGAGAGATAGCAAGGGGAGAGAAGAGGAGAGGAGGACGAGGGCGAGGGGGGGGGAGCGCCATCAAAAAAAAAAAAAAGGAGTCGCCGGGATTAGGGCTGAGAGAGAGTTTACTACGCTCTTTTTTTGTGCGCCGAACCTGCAGGATTAGAGATAACAAATGTTAGCAGAGGACGGGCACCTGCTGGGAGCCGAGAGGAGGAGGAGGAGGAGGAGGGAGGGAGGAGGGTGGGAGGAGGAAAGGAGCGAGGCGCTAACCCTCTAAAACAGCAGAATGGGCTTTTGAGGGCCCCATGCGGAATTAAAGGAAAGATGGCGACAGAGAGAGGGAGAGAGAGGGAGGAGTGAAGGTGTGGAGTAAATTTGTATTTGTCAAACAGATGAAGGAGCGGAGATTTGGCGACAGAGTAAACATTGGATTTGTTAATCTGCAGCCCTCAAAGGCTCCTGTGTTCAGTCGTGTTACTGATACGCGTCTCTGTTTGCGTGTAAATCCTGAGATCAAACGCAGGCGCAGCAGAAATAATAAAGCTCAACACATTCTCCAACTTCTCCACACGCTCCTCGCTCTCCTCCGTGTCCTATAAGCACCTTTCTGCCATCCTCCTCTCCGTCTCTTTCTGCCCCTCCGGGTGTATGTATGTGTGTGTGTGTGGCTGAAATTGCCGCTGGGGCCTGGGGACCTGGCCGCCTGCACTCCTGCAATGACCCCAGCCCAGGAAGCACTCAGACTGGTCAATCAACAATTAAAAGCCTGTCTGTGGCCGCTAACTCAATTCAACCACTCAGCTTAGTGCTCCGTTAGAGCCGAGGCACCCAGACAGAACCGAGACAGACGCAGTGGCTTTGACCCCTCCGCCCGTCCTCACACACACACACACACACACACTCGTGACGGTCAGAGCTCGCCTTGGTCAGCCCGCGCACCTTTACCCATGTTTGAACCTGGAGGGGAGTGACCCGATGCAACGCGGCAGGACGGAGGCGACACGGGACCAGAGGTGAGAGCTGTTTACCTCCTGACCGGGCCCGGACCAAAAGGTCACGACCCCTCTGGTACAAATGTCTTGGTACTGAGTCGAACATCTGTGTCGTGCACTTCAACCTGAGGGTTTAACCTGCTGAGCGCTCAATACGGACTCTGACCTTTTTACTGACTTAAGGCATTTACTGTAGTGGACCATGTAAGAGAGGGGACACAGGTGTGTGTGTGTGTGTGTGTGTGTGTGTGTATGTGTGTGTGTGTGTGTGTGTGTGTGTGTGTGTGTGTTAATTATACAAACATTTACATAAAAACTGAATATTAATAAAAAGAGGTTTTGAAGCTAAAAAATGTTTTCACGCATCAAAACATTTGTGGATTATAGAATCTATAGAGACAAAGACAGGTGTCAATTATCTCTGTTACTGAAATTAATTTGTAATAATTTACAAATGTCGACAAAATGTTTTCCATTAAACTTTAGCACATAAATTCTTAAGTTCTTTAAACACTTTTTAGATGCTATATGTCACATTTACGGTACACTGTGACATCATGTGACAGGATGTAGCACATCGAACGAATTTTTTAGCGCCAAAAAGTCAATTTTGGCGCAATCGAGCCCGAGACCGCAAAATCCACCAACTTTTATTTGAGTGTTTTCATTTTGTCGTGAACTTAAAAAAAGCACAAAAAAGTGGATGGGAACTTGGCTTGAGGAAACACTCAGATTTATACACTCATTCACACACACACACACACACACACACACACGCTTCACTCACCCCATATGTTTCCTGTTTTTACTGTTTCATCATTCACTCAATGGTTGGAGAAAAAAAGAAAGAGAGAGAGAGAGAGAGAGAGAGAGAGAGAGAGAGAGAGAGAGAGAGTGAGAGAGGGAGATGTAATATAAAAACAAAAGCCAGAGAGTAACTGCGGGGGCTGGTAAACGAAGCATAAAGACCCCGAGTGACCGAGGGGAATTATTTGGCTCCATTAAGCAGGCATTAACATGAATTACTATCTAATTAAAATTAAACAGCTCATTAATAACTTTGCGGTGGGGCCATAGAGTGGAAGTTCTCTGGTGTGTGTGTGTGTGTGTGTGTGTGTGTGTGTGTGTGTGTGTGTGTGTGTGTGTGAATAGCTGTGTTGTGTCGTGGCCAAGAGAGCAATCAAGCGGGATAAAGCCAAGCAGCTGCCCCCAAAGTGACGCTGGACCTGAGAGGGCTCACCTGCACGACAACACACACACGCAGACACACACACACACACACACACACACACACACACACACACACACACACACACACACACACACACACACACACACGCGTTCCTCAACTCAGCTGAACGAGACAAGAGTTTCCACTACTGCAAACGTGTCGAAGTCATAAGTTGTCAGGTGAAATTCTTTCTATCTCCAAATGGTTCCTTTTTGCAGGACTTGGCTTCACTCTGGGATCCATCAAAATGGTTTCAGTCCCGAATGTTAGAGTTTCACCTCACACACCAGCGTGAAATCCTCCATAAACATGACAATCACCAAAAGTAAATGATTCTGCTTCTATCCACATTCTTCTATTCTTTTGAGTCTCTTTCTCCTTTACTTTCTCCCTGTCTGGCTATACTTCTCTCTCTCTCTCACACAGACACACACACACACACACACACACACACACACACACTGTCATGTTCTTTTACTCTCAACTCTCGCTTGAGGAGCGCCAAATGAAGAGCTAGGGCACAGTACGAGGGCAGGCAGACTTTCCATATCTGGCAACGTGCTGGCACACGCACACACACACACACACACACATACACACACGCGCATGGTGACATGTTTGTGAGACGCGACGACTCACTCCTGCTGTGTCCTGTTGGGGTCGTGGCCCGCGTGTTGGCAAAGCCGGCCGGCCTCGCAGATTCTGTCAGGGGAAGAGAGGTGGAGGAGGAAGGGGGAAGGGGAGGAGGAGGAGGAGTAGGAAGAGGGGAGAGGAGAGGAGAGGAAAGGAGAGGAGGAGAATGAACAAAGTCAATGCAGCCAAACACATCAAAACTCTTCTGCCTATTTAGAACTCTGAAACACACCTACAGTGTTTTCTCAAAAATGCAGCATCAGCATCGAGCTGCCAAGAACTTGCGAGCGTGAAAGCAGATTTGCCGGCGCCCTCACACTCGCCGTATTGATAACGGGGGAAATCGCCTAAATCCACAAGAGCGTCCGAGAGCAAATCTCCACAATACGACAACAAAATAAGGTGAAGGGAAAGTGACAGATAGTCAGTGGAGATGCTGAGTGAATGACAGGGAGAGCAGGCAGTGGAGGCCCCAAATGTATGCCAGCACATGCACCACACACACACACACACACACACACAGCCTCCTCCTGCTCCTGGCCAGGAGCTGTTTACCTCTCTATCAGCGGCGCTCTCTAAAAGCAGAGGCTCCATCCATATTCACAGGCCTCAAATTCCGCTGCTTATCTCCCCCCCGTCCCCCCCGCACCCGTCCCCCCCTCAAAACCCTTGAAAAAAACCTCCCCGTGTTCCCCCCTGCACATACATACATACATAAACACGTCTTTATGGAGGCAAGAGGCAAACGCGGCGGGCCAGGAGGGGGTCGGGGATAAGAATCACCTTGAATTCAAAGCAGAGGATTGTGGGTCCTCGGTGGACGGGCGGGGGCTAAAGGCTCACGCCGGTGTGTGTGACACAGGAGGCGGCGAGGCGGGCAGAGGGAGGCTTTAGGGGGGCCGGAGCCCAGGTGTGTGTGTGTGTGTGTGTGTGTGTGTGTGTGTGTGTGTGTGTGTGTGTGTGTGTGTGTGTGTGTGTGTGTGCACCGAGGGCCACTGGCAATGCAGAGGATTTGTAACAGCGAGGTGTGATGCTTATGAAATGGTGTGTTGTTGATGATACGTAGCATTAGGTGGTGCAGTATAGGAGTGTGTGTGTGCGCGAGTGTGTGTGCATGAGTTCTGTACAAATCTGCAGAGCTTTAACTTCATGAAGTGACTGTTTGATATGTGATCATGGTCTGTAAATAAAATGCTTTTATTTTTGTCTCCACCAGATAGGTTTGTTTGTTTGTTTGTTTGTTTGTTTGTCTGCTTGTTTGTTTATTTGATAGCAGAATGAGCGTGAAGTTTTTAAGCTTTTACGCTTTTAATTGGTGGAAGAGGAGGAGCAGAAATCCTGACATGTCTGTGCCGATCCAGACTCAGGGTTAGATACAGGATTCATTCTAAAGGATGTAATAACATGTGAGCCGACGCTGCAGCAGTCAGACATATTGATCCATTGATAGACTGTCAGTCATTTGGTGGATTCCTGTTACTTTATACAAGTTTTTTCAGTTGTTTTGTACGACAAATTTCATCTTGTTCGCCAGGCTTGGTGGAAGTATGACTGACCTTAAACTTTTGTCAAATTTTTCACAAGTAAAACACCAAACTCTAAGACATAAATCAGGCAGATTTGTCTCCTCGTGATCATTAAGCTGCCATTTTGCCACAAATACACCGATTATGCAATAATATTTTTATAGTCACTTATAGCCAGTGTATTATTGGAAGGAGACTTGGTGGAGGTGATCTAATGCCCTTTAGATTTGTAATGAATGCATGAGCTTTAAATGAATACTTTTGCATTTGTTATAAAGTGACTCTGAACTCCAAAACCTCAGTGACATGAAGTGCGTCTGTTTTAGGAGACTTATGATGAAGGGGGGGGGGGGGGGGGGGGGGGGGGGGGGCAGACAGGTTTAAGATGTTACTCTCTGTACAGGAAGTGGACAAATGTGTTATTTTGGTGGTGAGAACTCAAAAAGTAGGTGGAGGGGGGGGCAGCAACCCGTCCCTCTGCAAAGCACGCTGTTGTTTAGGGATTGAAGTTGGGTACTCTCTCTCTCTCTCTCTCTCTCTCTCTC